>NW_026000249.1:22497621-22528735 GCF_001458135.2 Marmota marmota marmota | reverse complement strand
CAATATGTAAATCAATGGATGTGTAACTGATGTGATTCTGCAATCTGTGTATGGGGTGAAGGTGGGAGTTCATAACCCACTTGAATCAAAGTGTGGAATATGATATGTCAAGAAATTTGTAATGTTTTGAACAACCCACAATAAAAAATTAAAAAAAAAGAAAATATAGTTTATATATTTATATGACAAAAAGTGAATAACCTGGATTAGGCACATTCCTAGAACTATATAACCTATCAACTTCGAAATCTAGACAGACCAATAACATATAAGGAGTTTGAATCAGAATTCTAAAAGTCTCTCATCAAAAAAAAAAGCTCAGGACATGGAGTTTTCACTGCTGAATTCCACTAATATAAAATGAAAATTAATACTAATCTTTCTCAAATTCTTTAAAACTATTTAGGAGGACAGAAACCATCAAAACTCCTTTTATGAGGTCATAATTACCCTCATGCCAAAGCCAAATAACAATGCAAAAAAAAAAAAGGTAACATACATATCAATACCAATATCACTGATGAACCTAGATGCAAATACCCTAAACATAATACTAGTTGATAAAATTAATAGCAAGAAAAAAGGATCATTTATGATTTTCGAGCAGGGGTCTTCACTGAATTTTCAAGATTATTTGACATGCAAGTTCATAAATTTGACAGAGCAGAATAAAATAATGAAGATGATAAGTCATATTTGCATCTCAATAGATGCAGAAAATGTTTGAATTTCAACATACCTCTAGTATATTTGTACATTTTTTATTTTAGATTTTTTTATTTAATGCTACTACAGTAACAGAAAGCTATTACACATAATCCTCTCCATGACTGCTCCTTTCTCTTTCTCATCACCCCATAACTGCCATAACTAAATTATTTCACTC
Organism: Marmota marmota marmota; assembly: GCF_001458135.2. NCBI lineage: Eukaryota > Metazoa > Chordata > Mammalia > Rodentia > Sciuridae > Marmota > Marmota marmota. Next base: position 22,527,849 of record NW_026000249.1, on the reverse strand, counting down.
ACTTTAATGATTTCCTCACAAGCAAACCACATAACTATATCACATAATCTGAATTCTTATAGCTCACCTTTTAATGTGTTGATTGATCATTCTAAGCTTATTTCATATCATAACTTGATTTATTTTTTATTTTTAATAAATTAATATAATTCAGGAGTATAAGATTATTCTGACAATATTTGTGAAGTTAGTTATCATCAATATTGGTAAAGTTTAGAGTAAGGAAATAGATCCTGTAAAGGTTGATTCATTAAAAAAAGTAACAGAATATATAAAATAGGTAACATATAAGTACTATATAAACAAATAATTCATGAAGAATAATCAAGAAAATTTTATTGCCAAAATGATGATAAAACAAGAAAATGGCTTGGGATTTAGATTAGATATGTGGTTCCCTTGTGAGTTATTGCTAAAGAGAGTCATCTAGTTATGGTGGTTAGAGGGTAGAGAGAATGAGAAAATTAGGGATTTTGGAGATAAATATGTATGTTGATTAGCTTTCTGTTACTATAACAAATACCTAAGGTGAAACACCTTATAAAGAGAAATGGTTTGTTTTTGCTCAGAGTTTTGAGGTTTCAGCTCATGATTGGTTGGTTCTCTTTGGGGTCTGTTTTGAAACAGTACATCATGTGGGAGTGTATGCAAAGGAAACCTCATTGGTCTCAAAGCCAGGTGTGAAAGAAAGAAGAGGAAAGGTCTAGAGTTCCAAAATTTCCTTCAAGGACATGCCACAACAACTTGAAGAGTCCTCCCACCACCCAATAGGCCACACCTTTTAAAGTCTTCAGCATCTCCCAATAATGCCTTTAATACATGGGCTTTGGAGAGACATTCCTGATCCAAACTATAGCAGTATGTTAGGTAACAGAAATGCACAGAGGTGACATAAACTTCTCTTAAAGGGTAGAAGCATATTGGAGAAAGCACACTAGGAATATGAAAGGAAAACCAATATTGAATTGAGTAAATTCTAGATATGTATGGATTGACATTTGCTTCAAGCAACTCAACCTTTAAACGTAGAATAATCTGAGGGGGTAAAAAACAAGAAACGTTCCTTGAAAAGTTCCTAATACGTGATTGTGTTTATGTGTATGGTTTGTTTTCTATACATAAATGATAAATGCTTTGTGTATTTAGTAATGAGAATAAAAAGCAATTTAAGTTAGTGTATTGGTATTATATTATTTTCTCAAAAATGTAATTAAATGAAAGATAAAAATCACATTTTTATTTCTAATTTAATTATATCACATAATGTTACTAATGAGGAAGCTCAATATATAGGGATAAATGATCTTCACAAATAAATTTGTATTAATAACAATCAAGAATTATTTAAGAAGGATGGAGCGAGATTCAGAAGCCAATTTGAACACCGGCTTAATTTCCTTGTAGCCAGTCAACTAACCAACTAACTACCCAAACAACCAAAAACACTCTAAAATATCAAATGAATAGAAGCTTATGATAATATACTATGAAAACAGACTAGAGTTATTTTAACCCATTTTGCCTTTTTCTCACAGATTTGGAATGCCTATAAAAACTTAAATATATCACACAATACATAACAAATATAATTATGTAATAATAAAAAAGAATATAATTATAATACATATAGAATAAATATATAATTATAATACATATATTTTAAACCATTGTAATGCACTTGTGTCTTGAAAATTTGGGATTTAAAATGTTTAATGAACTTCAGAAATAGAAGAAGAGAACTATCTGGAGAATGAGACTGGTTATTTTTACTAGACAACTGAGAGGGTAAAATGGAGAATGTTACAATACATAGTTCATATTTGTTTCCTTTTTCTCTGTCACAGAAAATACCAGTAAGAGAATATTTATTTTCAAAATAATCAAGATGATTGTTATCCAGACTTTTTAAATGCAAGGAAATCTAGTCTGAGAAACTTGAAATTATTGTGAGATATAAAATCTAGAGTAGAATGTCAATCAGATTTCCAATGCTTAAAAATACAAGAGGTCATCTGTCTCTAAGGTATAAGATTGAATTCATAAGAATAATTTAAATAAGGGAAATACATTTATTTTAAAATATTTTTGTACTATGAGATATTGACTGGACATGTAAAATCGGATGTCAATATAATTTTAATATATTTTTTTAAAAATTTAAAAATTGAAGTTATATTAGTTATAGGATTGGAAACCAGATAGTATTATTAATGGAAGTTCATTTTTGGTACATGAGAATAACATGATACCTCAGTATCTGATAATAGGATTTCTTGCTTATCACAAAATTATGGGAGAAATAAAAGCAGCATATGTTCAATAAGATTTTTACATTTATAAAAGTATTACAAATCTTAAAAATAACCCTCTCATTGGTCTCAAGTATGGATACATTAGTGATATATTGTTGTATAACAAATTATCTCAAAATAATTTGTTGTTTTATGGCCTTAAAACAAAAACCATTTAATATATAAGAATTTTGGTGCATAAGGAGTCACAACATAGCTTGGCAGGATCAGAGCATGTCTGGGCTGGGTGCCTATGCCTTAAGATCTCTCATGAGACTCTAATCAAGGTGAACACATGACTAAGGGAGGAACTACTTTCAATTTCACTTTCACAGATTTTGGCTGGCCTCAGGTGTTAATCTATAGGGTTATTGATAAAAGGGAAGTTTGATTCTTAAGAGTGGAGAAAGACACATATACAGAGAAAGGGTACCTTTTGTTGCTTCTGAAAACAAATACAGAGGCCAATGGATCATAAGAGTGAAGATCAAATTTACAGAAGTACCTCTATTTCTTGTTTCACAGAATTGTGTTGTTCAATCCCTCTCTACCTCTCTCCCTCCTTCCTTTCCTTCCCTTTCTTTCTTCCTTCCTCACTTCCTTCCCTTCTTCCTAAAATTGAACCTCTGGGCACTTAACCTCTGAGCTATAAGCCCAGACCTTAATCTGCTTTTGTCAAATTTTAAATGAACTCAGAGAGTGTTCACAATAATTTTAGATAATAGAAATTACCTCCATTTCATCTACCAGCACTATCTTTTTTGAGTACTAGACCTGCTAGTAGATATTCTTCTGAGCTTATATCCAAATATCTTAATTGGTGTGTTTTCCAGAATTCCTTTCACAAATCAATAGTAATTTTCTGTCTTTCTGTCCAAGATCTAACTGAAAAACACAATATAAAAAAGAAAAACACTAAAAAAAGGGTAATTTTTTTCAATATTTAATGTACTCAAGTTTAGTTGAGTCATCACTGTTTACTGCATTAAATGAAAATTATTGTCTAAGGGGATGGTGCTGTGTTTCAATGTGTGGAATGCCTAACTTTTCTACCCAAGATATAGTATCTCCTTTCCAGTAACAAGGTCCATGTCAGATCAAATGAATAATAAGAGTCTTTTGGTAAACACTGAATCAGGAAAAAGAAAATGATAAAGTCAAGAGAGATGGTCTGGGGATGTGGCTCAAGCGGTAGCGCACTTGCCTGGCATGCGTGTGGCCCGGGTTCGATCCTCAGCACCACATACAAACAAAGATGTTGTGTCCACCGAAAACTAAAAAATAAATAAATATTAAAAAAAGTTCTCTCTCACTCTCTCTCTCACTCTCTCTTAAAGAGAGAGAGAGAGAGAGAGAGAGAGAGAGAGAGAGAGATTTCATCCAGGGTGTTCCTGCACCCAAAATGCAATGTTTGAATTAACATTAGCAAATTCATTCTTTCCTTCCAAATTGCCCATGGAATACCTGCCTTCAGTTAGTGTGATCTTTACTTATTGGGAATAAAGATAATTGATATTTTTCATTTTTTATTAGCTACAATGTTATTATAGTCCTGCCTCTCAGAGATTTAATTGGTAAAATGGTAAGGAAAGATGAGAGGCCATCAGCATAACAGCCTAATATTACTCCTATTTGATCCTTCCTAATTTTATTCTTAAGAACTGGGGTTTGGGAGGAGGACATGCTCAGTTTCCTACTCTTTTGACTTGATACAGTAAGGAAAACAGACTCTTATTTGATCAGATCACATGTGCACTTACTTTGATCACCACATTTTAAAGAGAACTTTTTAAAATTAGAGTATGGCCAGAGGAGAATAATCAGAATTTTTGAGATATCTCAAACCAGGATTTATGAAGGTTGATTAAAGGTTTTTACGACATTTGGCTTGAATAAGAGGAAATCTAAGACTACTACTGCTATATTTTATATTAAGGCAATTATGTGAAAAGGGATTTATTTTGTGTAGCTAAAGATTTCAGAATTAAGTGACAGCGAATAGAAATGTAAAGAATCAGATTTTTGTTAAATAGAAGGAAGACTTTTTCTTTTAACAATTATACCTATTAAAAATCAAACTAGTTAAATAGTAGTGATTTTCTTAAAACTTAATTATTCAAGAAACATTCAATTTTTGTTATAAATCCATGAAACATAAAACAAATGGTCTGACTATATCTCACCTCGAATATACATTTTAACATGGAATATATGATCTCTAAGAGATCTTTGGGCTCTACAAACTATCTACACTGAAACAATTTTTATATTCATTTGTAGATTTTTCCTAAAGAGAAGATTAATATTATTCATCAGGTCCTCAAAATAGTTTTGATTCAGGGATAGTTTAGCAATCCTTGCTGTAAGTTCACTTTTAATTAAGTTTCCCAAATTCCACTCAATGTAAATAATGCACTTATAGAGTTACCTAATAATCACTTCTTTGATCTTTTATGAGTTTAGATAAAAATTCTTGCTTGTTCAATCCACATTGTTGTTGATTTATTAGTGTATGTTTTAGCCTTTTCCCAGTAAGTATTTATTCTAGTGTTAATTGGCTAATTTTCCACAGAAAATACTTGGATTACTTATAATTACTTTAAGAAAACAGACTGTACATTTTGAGTCTTTGAAAGAGTTTATTGAATCAACACAATATACTCAGTATCTCAGGGGTTTTAAAAGTATTAAATAAAAATGATGAATAATTGCATGATTGGGCCAAATCAGAGGAAATAGACTTTAAACTGTTAAATAGAGCAGAGGGACTATTAAAATGGCAACTAAAATGTGTTCAAATTAATTGAAAGATTTTATTATGAATTTATGTATGGAAGAAAATGTGCCTCTGAGGGCAATTTTTTTCCCTACAGTATCCAATATCAAGAACTTTAGTGCACTTTGTCCTTATTTATAATTATTGCTGGGATTTGAAGGGCTCTGTTTTCTGTTAGCCAGTGGGGAAATGAGATGAAAATGACCTTTAAATAAATAATTATAAACTAGATTTCATTGCATTCTTCAATTGCTTCTCTCCTTTTGAATATACTTTTAATATATTTTTTCTGATTATTCTGAAGAGTAGATTTTGAATAAATTTGGTCTTTGAAGTACTTTAGAAAGATTTCTATCTAGATTTCACAAATCTGTAAATGAGAGAGGAATATAAACTGATGCGGCAGCTTAAGTACATCTGGAATAACCAAGAAAGAAACACATTAAAGTTAATTAGGTCCAAAAAAAAGCAGCTTTTATCTCATACTTATAGAGATGAAAATATGATTCTAAATTATAACTTATCTCTAGCTAAATTGGCCAAATGCATATCCAGGGAGATATAGTTTTTCAGCCCGAGATTTATAGAACATTCAGCTAGATAAGCAGGTACACTGGGACTTACAGCTAACTGTGGGTTGTTGCTTCTTTTCCCTTTCATCAGAAATGAGAACATCTGTAATCATCACAGCAGGATGCTGGCCTATGCCTCTTGGATGACATCCAGCAAAGACCTCTGTTGAGCTATGTTTGGATAGACTCACATGAGGAGAATAGACAATTACTGAGGAATGGCTGGGAGGAAGAAAACTCTGATTTTTGTAGAACAAAAATAGCCAATGCTATAAATTAAACTAGAATGTACAATATGAAATGTGGCATGAAAATAGGATATACCCAAATTGAGAATCTATTTTATGAGAAAAAAATTAGAGTACATTAGAAAGAAATTATTAGGATGTTTTTAACTATTACTACATAAAAGCAAATCAATAAAAAATATGTTCAAATCTAAATTATGGCCTACGGTCTAGATAATGAGAAATATTTTTGAGTGGGGAAGAATGAGGTTATTTCATTTTCCATGATGAAAATAAAGTGATAAACATTATGTGACAATATTGATGTTAAGATATTGTGGTTGTGTGATAGGGAATAGCATGAAGGGCCAAAGCAGGGGGAAAAAGGTAAAGAAAGCCAAAGCAAATTCTGGAAGATAATGGAAATGAAGAAATATTTTTTTAAAGAGAGAGAGAGAGAGAGAGAGAGAGAGAGAGAGAGAATTTTTTAAATATTTATTTCTCAGTTTTCGGTGGACACAACATCTTTATTTTATTTTATGTGGTGCTGAGGATTGAACCCAGTACCCCATGCATGCCAGGAGAGCGTGTTACCTCTTGAGCCACATCCCCAGCCCAATGAAGAAATATTTTGAAAAAAATAAAAGGAAGAAAAGAGAGAGAGAACAAAAATTAGAAATAAGAATGAAAAATTGTGACAACTTCATATCTATATTAACATACATGTCTCATATGTATAACTGTAGCCAACATTCCTTATTAGATTATTTATAAGAGTTGTCTATTCCTTTTGTGAAGAACATAAGCAACAATGGCTTTTTCAAGGACACTCCCAGCTAGACTTCCACAGTTCTTTCAAATTACAACTGTAAGCCATAATTCAGATCAGATAAACATATACTTTTTAAAGTTCCAACAGTGAAAACCTGAAGAATGAAAGAGAAAAATATGTTACAATGATATCTATGTTTTAATTCCTAGAGATTTGACAATAATATTTTCTCTTCTTGGAGGGTGGTTAAAATTTAAGGATCAACGACCCCTAAATTAATGCCTCTATCCATCCCTTGTCCTAAGTAGTTTTCCCTTTGCATCGAATATGTCTACATAGATCATGATCTTTCATCCTTGATTTTATTCTCCTGAGTTTTCATTAGCTATGTTTTGCTCATGGTGTACTACAGAAGTAACAACCTGTAGCTTAGAAAAAAATGTGAATATGAATCCTACTTCTTATTCTCATTAACTTATTCTCATTAGCTGTGTGGTCTTAGAAATATATTTAATTTCCCTGTAAAATAACAATAAGGGTCACTGTGAGGTGTTATTAAGGCTAAAAAATTAAAGAATATAAAGTTAGCACAGTACTTGACATAAAAATTGGTCAATATATGTGGGCCATTGTTTTTTTTAAATTTTTTATTTGTTTTAATTAGTTACACATGACAGTATAATGACCTTGACATATCATACATTTGAATCAGATGGTATATAATATCTCATTTTTCTGAGTATACAGGTTGCAGAATCACATTGGTCATGCATTCACATATATACACACAGTAATAATAATGTCTGCTTCATTCTACTATCCTTCCTTTCCCCCCATCCCCTCCCCTCCCCCTCCCATCACTTTGCTCTACCTAATNCCCCTCCCCTCCCCTCCCATCACTTCTCTCTACCCAATCTAAGGTGATGCAATTCTTTTTTTTTCCTCACATCTTCATACATGTATTACATAACAATGAGGGTCTCCTTCCACCTTCCATGCAATTCCCCTTCTCCCTCCCTTTCTCTCCCACCTCTCTTCCCTGTCTAGAGTTAAACTTCTTCCCATGCTCTTCCTCCCTACCCCATTTTGAGACACCCCCGCTTATATCAGAGAAGACATTCAGCATTTGTGTTTTTTTGGGGGGGATTGGCTAACTTCACTTAGCATAATCTGCTCTAATGCCATCCATTTCCTTGCAAATGCCACGATCTTGTTATTATTTAGTGCTGAGTAATATTCCATTGTGTATAAATGCCAGATTTTTTTTTATCCATTCATCCATTGAAGGGCATCTAGGTTGGCTCCACAGTCTAGCTATTGTGAATTGTGCTGCTATAAACAGTGATGGGCCATTGTTTTTATTCTGAAAAATACTCTGAGTTCTCCAACTCAGCTTAATAGATTTCTCCTTAAGTTCTTTACTCTGGTCAAAATCATCACTTTTTCTCAGACAGTGATTACATTTAACTTCTTGTACAATTGGTGGCAGAAAACAAGAATCATTCTATTAAGTTATGTACTTGAAGAAATAGACAAGAAATAATCATGCTTTATTGATAATACTGTAATATTCCAACAGCATCATTTTCTGTATCACTCCAAAATGACTGCAGCAGATAATACTATGAATTAAAATGGACTCAAAGAATTAAAAATGCCTACTTACTATTCTATTATTTTTAAATGGAATGTTTCATTGAGAACATTGTAATCACATGCTGTTGTAAGAGTTAATAAAAAAGAGATTTGATGTACCATCTACATGGTTTCCCAAAATAACATTTTAGAAAACTACAGTACAGTATTACAACCAGGACATTGGCATTGATATATACATCTATTTTATTTAGGTTTCCTTAATTTTAAAAAATATTTGTGTATGTTTTCTCATGTGTGTTTGTTTGATTTTATACAGTTTCATCCATATGTACCTTTTTGTATCTGCCACTATAGTTAAAATGCTAAGATTACATCACTACCAGAATTACTGCTATTGCCCTTTGATAACCATTACAACCCACCTTCCCAACCACCATTCCTTTTGCCAAAAATCACTAATATTTTTCCCTACCTTAAAAGCTATTTTTTTTTGAAATCAGGGATTGAACAGAGGGGTGTTTAACCACTGAGCCACATCTATGACCCTTTTTTAATGTTTTATTTTGAAAGAAGTTCTTTCTAAATTGCTGAGGCTGGCCTAGAATTTGTAATCCTCCTGCCTGAGCCTCCCGAGCCACTGGGATTACAGGCATGCACCACTTAAAATATTTTATTATTTGCACTGCATGTATTAGTCATAGTGTTTTGTGGCAAAGGGGAGATTGGGGAAATAAATGGAGGCAGCAAGATTCTTCCCCTTTAGAATATTTCTAGAAGAAGGAAAGATTGTCATCATCGTATTATAATAAATTATAAATATAGGTATAAAGTTGTGCTTCTTGAATCCATTATTACATTTCATGCCACTATGCTTTGGTAACTCTGTAATATGACTTTTATTTAATGTTATAGTTTTTATTCTTAAGACTTATTTCTTTGAAGCCTTCCCTGATCCTTGACCCTTTCTCACAATAGTGTAGACATGAGGAAAGTTCAGATTCACCCATTCAGGATGAAATCCTTCATTTCCTTTGCTGCTGAGAGTGCTGATTGATGAAAGTCTTTAGTTATATACTTTTCAAAGCCTTGCCTTCTGCTATAGTGTGCTACAAAATCTATAAATGTTTTCATAAGAATATTCAAAAGTATACACAAATAAAACCACCCAAGGATGGGAGAGAATAATTTTTTCTAATAAAATATAACCTTTATTTTTTATTTTTATTTTGTAGCACTAGAATTTTTTTGCTCCTTTTAGATATACATAATAGTAGAGTGTACTTTGACATATTATACATATATGGAGTATAATTAAGATCCCATTCTTGTGGCTGCACATCGTGTGGAGTTTCACTGATTATGTATTCATAAATGAAAAATAGGAAAGTTATGTCAGGAGAATGATTTTTATAGTTTGTGCTCCTGGGAAACAAACTTTGAAGATGATATATGAGTGAAATCAGTTCAATAAGGAGTAACCTCTGGATGAACAAGAGAGATAAGATAATTGATATAGTCTCAACCAAGGTCTCACTTAGCTGGTCCCACAGGGGAGCCCTGGAGCTGGAAATTGTTTGAGAATTGGCTTAAATCACAGAGAAGGGACCTGGACTTTGATACCTCTATCTATACATTGACTAGTTATTTGACATAAGTTTTCTCTGAATGGTGAATGTCTGACATACAGGACACTAGAATTGACTTTTATCATCTTTACTTGGTTTCCTTCAGAAACAAAGAAAGGAACTGCCATGAAGGATTAGCATTTCTCCCATCATGACATCTTCCAGTACAGTGAAAATGGTAAAGGAGAAGAGGATATGGAGAAAACAACCAGATTTATACAGGCTGTGTGTAATTTTCCCACTATCTTTCTACAGGAAAGGCTGTGGTGCTTACTTCACTCAGTATAAGCCGGCATCATGTCAAATAACACATCCATGTTAGATGAAAAGGCAATATATCTAGTATAGAAAAAAAAAACAAATATTAAAGGCCTTGTTTAAAATTGTGAAATATCTTGATTTCCTAAAATGCTAGAAAGTGTTTATTATTCACTTAAACCTGAACATATGCTGAAATAATTAGTCATTAACGTCTTAGCTGGGATTGAAAAATTCGAGTATTATTGGTCTTATTTTTCTCTTTTTACATTTAATAACTATATGATGAATAATTTACTTCTGTGCATTAAAAGGCTGTTTCATTTTTATAATACTTTATAGACCATTTTATGTACATGGTAATTATGATAAAATATTTATGATGATTTATGACATATAACTTAAAAAATACTTTTATGAATGTTCTGATTCAAAATTCAAAAACTACTAATCTTAAAAACTTTTAGCATGTGGAGGAGGAATGATGTTATAATATAAAAATACAAAAAAAATATTTATTTTTTTCTGGTAGTAGGGATTGAACCCTGGGGCACTTTACCACTGAGCGCACACCCCCAGCCCTTTTCATTTATTTAATTTTTATTTTTGAGACAGGGTCTCCCTAGATTACTTAGAGCCTTGATAAGTTATTGAAGTTTACCTTGAATTTTGGATCCTCCTGCCTCAGCCTTCAAAATCACTGGGATTACAGGCATACACCACCATGCCCAGAAAATCTAAACTTTTATAACCACTGAAAATTGTTCATAGTGGTTGTCCAGAGAGAAGTTTTTTGGACTTACAAAATATAGGACTTTTGAAAAGCCTTTTAATATCTAACCTCTCTATACTATATTGTCCACTATGATAAATCTGTCCCCTTATTCATATTTTTGTGTTGTGTTGTCAGAATTGTGAAAAATAATTCCAATTTATGAAATTAAAATAAATTTAGGTGGATAATAGAATATAGGTCATTTTTAAACTATTCTCTTAATAACTGATTAGATTTTGAAAAGTTACATGAATATTTTATAAATTTTCATGGAGTCCTGGGTGAATTAGATAAGAAATTGTTGTAAAGGATATTAGTAATACTGTAGTGTATTCAGGCTGGAATATACCACAGCCAGGGTAAAGGGGCCTGATTTCAAGACTTCTTAGAGACCTCAAATTTGGTCAGGTAGGAAGTTCTCATGCTGCAGTCTGGCTGGCTGGGCAAAATAACCGGGGGNTACAGCAGGAGTGGGAGCCGTTTATTGTAGGACTGGAGGGGTATATATACATTCCACACAGCTTATCTTAATTAACATAAACTAGATACAGCAGTCAACCAATAAGGAATCTGCACACTTAATGGCTCGCTGGCGTTACTTCACAAACCACTCCCTCTGGCAAAATGCCAGGCGCCATCCTGACTTGTTTACAGACCCTAACATTCTCATAATTTGTCTTTACTGTGGATGAACAATCTCACTCTTATTTTTTGTATTTGATTCTATATGCAAAGGGCAAGCAGAGATTCCTTCTAGGTGCACTAGTCATGGTCAATTGAACAGTTTTCATTATTTGATTTTGTGCCTCCTATATTCAATAAACTTTGAGGAGTTTACTCACTCTTCTTCAGAATTTCTAACTAAATAATACTCCATTGTATGTAACACATTTCTTTTTCTATTAGTGAGTACCTAGGGTGACTCTGTGTCTTGGCTACTGGGAATAATGCCACAATAAACATGGATATCAGGTGTCTCTTTTGTTTGATGACTTTATTTCCTTTAGATATATATCAAGAAGTAGAATATCTGGACCATATAATAGTATTATTTTAAGCTTTTGAGGAACTCCATACTATGTGTATATGTGTACGTGTGTATGTACGTGTTTATTGTGAATGGGATTGCTTTCCTGATTTCTTTCTAAGCTATTTTGTTGTTATTGCAAAGAAAAGCTACTAATTATTGTATGTTGATTTTTGTATTCTGCTATGTTACTGAAATAGTTTCCCAATTTGTAGTCTTTTGGTGAAGCCTTTAAGGTTTCTATATATTCAATCTTATCACTAATAAATAGGGATAATTTGACTTCCTTTTTACCTATTTTTATTGCTCTCCTTTCATTCTCTTGCTTGATTGCTCTGGCTAGAATTTCTAATAATTTATTGAGTAAGAATGGTGAGAGTGGATATCTTTGTCTTGTTCCTGATCTCACAGAAAATGTTTACAGTTTTTCAATATTTAGAATGATGTTGTTTATGGTTTTTCATATATAACCTTCATTACTTTGAAGTATGACCCTCCTCTACTTAATTTATTCAGGGCTTTTATTAAGAAGAGATGTTGAATTTTATCAGTTGTTCTCTGCATCCACTGAGATGATCATGTGATTTTTAACCCTTGATTTTATTTATGTATTGATTATATTTATTGATTTGTGTATGTTGAATCATCATTGAATCCCTGGAAAGAAACCAGCTTTATCATGTTGTATTATCTTTTTTTAATATCTATTTTTTATTTATTTATTTTTATGTAGTACTGAGGATTGAACTCATGGCTAGGCAATTGCTCTACTGCTGAGCCACAATCCCAGCCCTGTATTATCTTTTTAGTGTGCTACTGAATTCAATTTGGAAGTATTTTATTGAGAATTTGTACAACCAAGTTCAACAGGAATATTGGTCCATAGTTCTTCTTTTGTTTGCTGTGTCTTTATCAGGTTTGATATCAGTGGTACTCACTTTATAGAACAAGTTTGGAAGGTTTTCTTTCTTTTCTATTTGTGAAATATTTGAGGAGCACTGGTGTTAGTCCTTCTTTTAAAATCTGGTAAATTCAACAGTGAAGCCCAGGCTCTTATTTTTTGTACGACTTTTTATTACTACTCCAATCTTATTACTTGTCAGTGATATGTTTATATTATATTTTTTCTTTTTTTCATATCCTCCTGGTTCAATTTTGGTAGGTCATGTGTGTCTGAAAATTTTCCATTTCTTCTAGATTTTCCAATTTACTGGCATATGATTTTCCAAAACATCCCCCAATGATCCTTTGAATTCTGGTAGCAACTGTTGTAATTTCTCCTTCTTAACCTCTAATTTTATTAATTTTGATCTCCTCTATCTTTCTTTGGGTTAGTTTAGCTAAAAGTTTGTCTATTTTTTTGTTATTTTCTCAAAGAACCTACTGTATCATTGATGTTTTGTATTATTGTTTGGTCTCTATTTTGTGTGTCTCTTCTCAGATCTATATTCTTTCTTTCCTTCTACTGATTTGGGTTTGGTTTGTTCTGGTTTCTCAAAGATTTTGAGATGCATCATTAGGTTATTTATTAAAGATCTCTTTCTTTCTCTCTCTCTCTCTCTCTCTCTCTCTCTCTCTCTCTCTCTCTTCTCTCTCTCTGTGATGTAGGCACTCACTGCTATAAATGTTACTCTTAGTACCACACTCCTCTCAGTATCCCAGAGATTTTGGTAAGTTGTATTTCCATTTTTGGTCAATGCAAGAAATTTTTAAATTTCTGATCTGATTTCTTCAATGAGACACTATTTGTTCAGTAGTATGTTGTTCAATCTCCATGTATTTGCATAATTTCTGCAATTTCTCTTGCTGTTGATCTCTAGGTTCATTCCATTATGATTAGATGTGCTGTAAATAATATTTCAATTATTTTGAAGTTGACAACACTTTTCTGTGGCTTAACATACAGTTTATTTTTTGAAAAACTTTCATGGTTGGGAAAAATAATATGTATTTTGTAGATGTTGAATGGAATATATGGAGATGTCTGGTAAGTCCTTTTGATCTATAGTGTAATTTAGTTCTGATATTTCTTTGTTGATTGTTTGTTTGTTTTTTTTTTTTTTTTGGTCTGGATGATCTATCTGTTGGTGAGAAAGGGGTATTTACATCACCTTCTCTTATTATATTGGAGCCTATTTCTCCCTTCAGCTATCATTGTACTTGCTTTATAAATTCTGTAGTGAATCTCCCTCTGGCTTTTTTGGTTGTGATTAGTTTTGAAATAGTGCATACCATATCAGAACTTGAGAGTTCCAATTTCTCTGTATATCTCACAAGAATGGGGTAGCCTCTGGTCATTCAGGATGCTATGGTATAGGTAGCAGACTATATCCTTTTGACCTACCATGGGAATGGAAGCCCCAATTAAGAGGTGAGTGTTTCCATAGGCACTGTTGATACTGGATCTCTTGTTTGAAAGGGATTCTGATACTGGCTATTCCAAATGTGATAAATGGCCTGAGGTTTTTATCTTCAGTTTAGACCACAGTGCAGTTCCCGGTGTTTCTATGAAGAGGTGAGAGGCAGTATCAGATCACCTGCCCTGTGGTACTCACATGCAGCTTTGTCAGTGACGTGCAATCTGAGAGGGTATGTGAGAAATCCTTTGCTCAGACCCTTGTCCGTGTGGTTTCTTCAACAGTCATGTTGTTTTTTTGCTAATAAAGTTGGGGTCTGTCCAAGTCTGTCAGACCCCTGTATCTGTGTCCAATTGGTGATACATCATTGACCAGGGGGCTTTTGTCTCCCCTATTCCTTAAGTTGAAGTTCCCATCAAGGTTCTTGTGGGAGTAGGTCATGGCTGAATCAAGGTGTAATTTATGTCAGCTAGGCTGGTTGTATAGCTCAGTATCAGAACACCTCATAAGTGTCCACAAAATCCCAGGCTTTATTTATCCCTTATACCACAAGAACAAAACAGAAAAATAAATTAGGATAATAGAGAGAGAGAGAGAGAGAGAGAGAGAGAGAGAGATGGGTGGGAATTAAAAAATAATAATTGAATAGAAGGGAAACAACAGAAAAAAAGAATAGAGTTGAGTGAAGGCTAGGAGTTATTCATTCCCAATTATTTCTGTGTTGCTTACCAGATGACTATGGAATGGTTGGAGACTGAAACTAGTAAGAGTTCCTCTCAACTACTTTTCACATTAAAACAAGCTAATGTAGAATGTAGAACTTGATAGGTAATGATTTGCACCACATAGTTGGGAGTTGGGTGCTCCAAGGTTGGGGCTAGTTTTGACTAGCACAGCAGTGTATTAATGAGCCATTTTGGAATGCAGGTTCCCTAAACTATAATTCTTTCTGGAGCATTCTGTTCTGTTTACTACAAGGGTGAAGTCAATGCCAAGTCTGTGGTGTTTGAACTAGCTAAAGTGGAATTCATAGGTTATAAAGCAAAGATTTTGGATTTGGGGGTGCTGCATGCTCCAAGGGTGGGTAAAATACTGGTGCTTCAGTGTGTCATCAATCTAGGACAGAATTTGTTGCTCAGTTAGCCAAGATTCTCTCCCAAGCTCCAGGGGCCACATACTCCAAGGGCAGGGTAAATGCTAGGGCATGTATCCAGGTGCCCTTGCAGGGGAGGAAAGTCCTCTAGACTGTAAAGATTTTTCAGGGGCATGGGTGCCATGTGATTTACAATTTTGGAGCCGCCAAATTTGGATCCCATGCAGTCATACACAACTTTTAATGTCCCTGTGCTCTGATAGCACATTTCCCTAATAGGAGATTTAATAAGAAGTATTTTCTCTTTCTCTCTGCATTGCAGCCAGTGCTTCCTATCACATAGAATTCTCATGGGTTTTTTGATAGAGTTACTTTCCTTAGGCCCAATATGTCTCAAAAGATAGTAGTTGCTCACTGAGCCAGTACTGATGAGATACCACTGGTTCTCAGAGATAGAAAAAGCAATCTTCTGATCCCTAGTGCGTTTACCTCAGATAATAGGACCCTCCTCAAAATGGCTTTTGGTTATGGCACTGACTATTGTAAAACACTGGGAAATGCAGGGAACTTCTGCAAAATGGTCTCATTTTGCATATCCTGGGTCTCGTTTGTTTCTTTCACCTATACCCCTCCCTTAGGTGATCCCCTTTCTTCCTCTGCTGAGTCAACTCAGGTTACTTGTGCTGGGTCACTCTCTTTCTCTTATTATTTTAATAGTCAAAGTTTTGGGGTTTCACTTGTGCTGCGCCCCTCCCCTGACTCAGGCAATGGCAAGGCCCTACTGAGGTGGATGGCGCAAGGCGTCCATCCTCTGGAGGAGCGCAGTATGTTTCTGGGAATGGGCTGATTTGTTTTTGTATTCCTTTAATAAGTATAGTTGCGATTTCTCATATGACCATTAAGTATGAAGGAAAAAACATGACTTTCCCAATTAATGCAACTACTTCTAAAGAATAGACCTGTTTGCTCTAAATGCAATGATTCAGCTGTGGGGTGTAAATTGTTAATGTCTAATGAAAAACTCCCTGTATTCCTGTCAAGGAAGTTTTTGAGAAATTAAATTAAAATCTAGAGAAGAAAAATTAATGTTAAGAAGACAGATTAGTGCTTGGTACTGGGCAACTTGTTCTTGTTCCTGTGCACAATGGTTTGTGCTCTTACTCTTGTTTGATTAAAATTAATAACAAGTCAACCACTTGCCGTAACCATGGCACTGGTTCCAGTCAGTAAGTCAAGAAAGAATAGTCAAGGTATAGGCCAATAGTTTGGGACATTTCTAACTATTATTAAAAGTTAACTAAGCAGAAACAGCTCAAAGCAAAACGCGAACTGAAAGTACAAATGCTTGCTTATGCATAAGCCAAGATACATTCTTCTATTCTAATTGTAGCTACGTAATATTTTGTTTCTTTGAATAATGATTCCTGTTTTGTAACCACAAAGTACTGTGAGCCTGCCAAAATGAAAAGTATATATGATCAGCTTCACAAGTAAAGATTGGGATCAACACCTTCACTTTGGTGTCTGTGTTGTTTCTCCACCCCTCTTTCGCCGACTCCTCACCATCCATTTGTCTCCTGAGACCCCCTGTTGGAGCTGGTCTCCGACACACTTGATCACTGACTCTACTTTAAAACTCCCACACTATGACCACCCGTCTCAACATGCAGCTACACATCTGTCATTTTGGTTCTGTCTTGTGTAGAAACAAGTAAGTGCTGGATTTCTCTAATCTGCCATCTTCCCAATGGAAGTTATATCCCTCAATTCAATAATTTAGAAACACTGATCCATAGAACTATAAGGATCTTAAACATTATCATGGGAAGTTGACTTTTAAGCAAATGCTTTCACTTTTTAAAAAACACCAAATTTTCAAACTATAAGCATTTCAAAGTTTTGGAGAGCAGTTTCCCACAGTATCAGCATCATATGGAAATTCTTCTATTGCTTCCTGTGGCTTTTTACATTAGTACATTTTTTCTTTCAAGTACCTAAAAGTATACTCTACCAATATACTTGTCTTTACTATGTCCTTGAGTGATGCTATTAAAAGTAGGATCAATAAAATACAACCAATTTCATAATAATACACCATTGCAGTGATGATTGGATCACATAGAAGAACATCAAAGTAAAATCTATAAAGGGAAATATGGGCTATATATAAATAATTCAATATTTCAAAATACAATATTATATCTTTTAGCTAAATGGCCCTACCATAATTTATCCTTAGGTATTCCCTTTCCTATTTAACCATTATCTTCCTTCCACTCTCAGTGAAACATGTCTTTAATCAATTTTCCATGCCACATCAACAGACGTTCTTAACATTATATTTCTCAGATGTTGTGTATACTTGTATTGATTACTTTTAGGAAAATAAATGTTTTCTTTTAAGTCTACCTGTCTTATAATTTCTAAATTGATGTATCCGAAAGATTTGCTGAAATTGGAATGGGAAGATCAATGCTAAAATCTACTTCTGTAGTTTGAAACAAAATTGGCAATTTATTTATCTTTAGAGCTTTGGTATCCTTATTTATAAAATGGAGACAGTATTTACCTCACATAATTGTTACTTTAAGATGTGAACTTTTATATGCAAGTAATCTGAATGGTAAACATACAATCAAATTATATACAGATAAATATGTCTTTCACCTCTAGATAATTTTGTAATCAAGGCCCATTTTATAACACATGCAAAAACGGGCATCTGATGTGAGGCCATTTTTATTTTGCCCAAGTAAAATTGCCTCTAATTTTTTGATGCTTTATAATATTGAGAGCCTCATAAAATTGAGCAATTATAATATATATGTATGTGTATATATACACACATATACACACATAATTGCATTTGAAACCACAACTGACTGTATCTATGTTTGTTACCTTGGATTGCAGCGTGATCTCACTTTTTTAGTACATAGTGCTTTATTAAATAAAATATCTTGATATGAACACAACAGAGAAAATCTTTAGACTATTCCCATGAAGGCCATAAAAGAACTAAATAACTTTGTTCTGTATAGTAAAGCATCAATTTTGAGCTTCCACAATTTCCCAGGGAGAAGACAAGGTTGGATTCCTGTGTGTGGAAGGATGACTTAAACAAAAGGTGAGACAGAAGTGAAAAATTGAGTATCAAGGGGTCAAGAATATTAAGCAAAGATGAGGAAGAGAAATGACCTATCCAAGTATCTTGAAAAATGATATGGACACTGGATTTTATACTGTGTGAAATGTGACTGGATTTATTTCAGTCTTAAAGTTCAAGGTGAGTCCAGCAGGCTAGAGGATAAAAAGGTATCATGGCAATAGTTAGTTTTGACATAATGGTATCTACTACTCAGGATATCAGTTTTATCAGTATTTTCTATTTCATATGATCATATTCAAGTGATTTTTTAGAAATGTAGGTTTCAAAACCATAAAACTATGTAAAGATAAATAATTTGGTTAACAATCAATTGGTTATTCATATGTGGACAAATGCATAAACAATCAGATAGGTAAATCAGAATGTATAATATCAAATGGCAAAAAAAGACTTTGGAGAATTGGAAAGGTCAAATATTTTGATTAAAAGTTTTACTTTTACATATTTAAATCAATATATAATTTATTTGGTGCCTTAGAAAAAATTAAAGATAAATATATTGTAATTAGCTTGTAATAACAAGAATGGCTTATTTAAATATTTTGGAGAGATTTGTTATTTATGTACTTTAAAATGAAAAGATTTTTAGATATGAAGAGAACTTATATTTTAGAAAATGACTAGTCCTTAATTTGATGCCTGTTTTTAATTCTGTAATTTTTCTTCTGTTTATGATAGCAATGTTTTATAAAATCTTATTAAGTATTTCCCACACTTCATATTTAATCTAAATGCTTAAAATTGAACTTTAGAGATAAAGCATTTTTCTCACATATATATTGCATAAAACATGTAAAATGATTTTTACTGATAGCATTAAAGATAAAAAATCAACTATTATATTTTCCTATGACATAATAACTTTTTGTTTTAGATGCAAACTGCAAATGTAATTTTTATTTTTCTGTGAATATAAGTGATTCTAAAATCAATAGTACTTGTGTGCTATAGGATGGATATTTGTGTTTCCCCCATAATTCATATGATGAAATTCTAACCCCTATTATGATGGTACGGGAGGTGATGGTTTGGAGAGATGATGAGTTTAAGGAGAAAGCCTTCATTAGTGCAAATAGCATTCTTATAAAAGAGATGGAGAAAAGCTCCCTTGTGCCTTCCACCATGTGAGGACATTGTGAGAACTCAGCTGAACTAGTAAGTGTGCCCTAACCAGGCACCAAATCTGTTGGCAACTTGATCTGTGACTTCTTCCTACACATTCTATTGTATTTTTGTTGTAGGAGACCAAATGGGTGAAAATATTGAGATGGGACACCCCCAAATTTATTATATTTATTCCATATATATTATATGTTTTAATTAAAAATTAAAAATATTTTCACTGTTATAGTCTCAGAACCCTTTCCCATTAATAGCTAAAACATATACTGTGTAAAAAATAAATGAAAATATTATCATGTTCATTTTATAGAAAAGAGCTGGAGCTCAGAGAGATTGATTTTTTTTACAATGTGTGTTTTTCAAATGTCATTTGATGTGTGCCATTAAAAAACTGAATTTCCACCATTGTTTCTCATTAGGTGGAAATAATTAGTGATTCTTACTCTATGACCTATAGCTATATGATTCCTAAAAGCTCTCATTTTTCACCATATTATAAAAATCATGAAGAAAATGGTATTGATGTAAACTCTCCATCTAACTGTGAAATTCAGCGCTATTTGTTTTGAACTGAAAATCTTAGAAACAGAGGCCATTTTCTTCTAAACAATGAGCTTACAGTCAGGCTCTGCTGACTCTGGTGAGTCAGTATGAATATTAAAGTAAAGCAAATGTGATAATAAGTTATTTGTCCTAAATTTTAGACCATAAGCAAATAGTTTCATAAAAAAATAAACTCTGGTGTCTGTTAAATTTATTTTAATCCTGAAAGAGTCATGTAGTGTTTTGATACATCTACCCTCATTTTAATTGCTGAGTTTGTTTGTCATGTATAAAAACTTAGTTTTCACAAATCCAGATTATTTCTTTTAATCATTATATTGGATTGTTTAGAGGAGTTTCTTAGTTTAACCAGGACTTTAATATATATACTGTTATTTCAGTAATGTCCTATGCCAAAATTTTTTAATTATTATTATTATTCTCATTGGACAATTTGACAGATTTAGCACATGTAACATAAGTTTTATCCTACAAGTAAAAACACATTCTCCTTATATAATTATACTCAATCAAAGAAAGAGTAATTAACTTTTTAAATAATTATTCGAAACATTTAAAAATTGTATTCTTCATCAATTCGTATATAAGGCTGAGCATAGAAAACAAATTGTGCCCTATTCCTGCTTGAGATTTACTTATAATCCAGTGAGACAGAGTATTCAACAGATCACAATGTATTAAAAGCAAAAAAAAAAAAATACTACTTATATGCAGAAGAAACTTTTATGATAGTTGTATAATGTGCTTGTTGAGAGGATAACTTTTGGATTCAGACTATCTTGAGTTTTAATGATTACTCTGGCACTTCCTATGTGATTTTCCATAGGTAGTTTAAGTTCCAAGTCTCTATTTCCAAGTTTTCATATCTAGTATAATGGTATATGATAATGTTGGAAAAAAAGCACTTAGCCAACTGATACATGGCATATACTCAATAAAACTTTTGTTTGTTTGTTTTTGTAGTGGGGATTGAACCCTGGGGTGCATTACTACTGATCTACATCCCAATTATTTTTTAATTTTATTATTTTTTTTATTTTGAGACAGCATATTGCTAAGTTGCTGAAAATGCTAAGATTAGCCTTAAGTTTGTGATCCTCCTGCCTCAGTCTCCCAAGTTGCTTGCATTACAGGTGTGTGTCATTTTGCCCAGCAACAAAAAAAATTTGTATAGGGGGAGCATAAATAGTCTGCTATGGGAAGATCTTATTCTGTGTCTGAAGAGAATAAAAATCTATATGTTATAGACACAATGAAGGGCATAGGGAAATTGGGTAATGAGAATATGGCCTGGGGAGGAAAATGAGTCTGGAAAGGTATTTTGCAATCAGTAACTCATTATATGTATAAAATAAATAAGATGGAGAAGGTGAGGACACCCAGAAGATTTCTGCTTTGCCAATTTGGAAATATGATGATGGCATTACCATATTTCATTAAGTGTAGATAATATGTATTATAAGACATAACTGTAATGGATTTTTTTGTGAAAAGTACATATTATATTTGCTTTTCACCAAAAATCACATATTTATAACTATATTAATTTTCTTCAGAAGCACCTAAAAGTATGAAAACAAACTTACAAATCAGTTTAATAAAAGCTTATTGAGCAAAATTCACAATAATAAAGGGTATTTATTGAGTATTTACCATATGCTAAAATTGACCTAGGTATGCTATTTCTTTATCTCCTAAAACTCTGAAACAGCCCTTGAGGTAAATACTATAATGAGTTCATTTATTATATAAAAGTGCAAATAAGAAAGCATTACCAAGGTTATTTTGTAACCTTCTGATATTTATGTTTTCATGCTTTATTATCATTAGAAGGATTCAACAGGACGAAAAAGTCAAGACTTTATGATTGCTCTTATAAAACTCAATCTAGGAATAGAAGTCAGAAGATACCTTGAAAACTTTGTGTTTTATTAAATAAGTTATTATTATTAGAAGGAAACAAATCAACCATTGTTGTTTCACTCACTTTTCTCGTTTCATTGAAATACCCATGAAAACCAGAGACAAATGCTATGTTAATCAAATATTTCCTGATCTCTGGATGAATGACTAGTGCAAATGAATAAAACTAAGAAAGATGACAAACAAAGTATATGAAGTAAATTTCTCATACCTCATTTACATATCTTCAAAACCATCTTGGGATCTGAACTCGTAACCAGAAACCCAAGTAATGTTTGTGTTCTGGCATAATAGCTTTTCTAAAGAAAAAATAATTTCTCTCCACTGTTATCTTTGACTTCTATTCACAGCCAATCATTCTTTTAAGTTTTATTTTCATTAGAGCTTTGTACTAATAAATAGCAGTTGGGTTCTCTCAATGAACTCATACATGCATGGAAATCTATTTCAGTTTATGATCCCCCTTTTCCCTTCTGTCTTCCTTCCCTTCTCCCATTCTCCTTACTCTACTTCCTTTTGCTTGTCTATCAATTTATATTTGATTGGTTCTTTACGTTATCCTATTCTTCCCTCCCCCTTTCCTTTATTTTACTCTGGCTTCTGCATATGAGAGAAAACATTTGGACTTTGAGTTTCTGAGTTTGGCTTATTTCACTTAATGTGATATCTTCCTTTCTATCCATTTGTCAACAAATGCCATAATTTCATTCTTTTTGATGGCTGAATCAAACTCCATTTTGTGTGTGTGTGTGTGTGTGTGTGTATCTCACAGTTTATTAATCCATTCATGTATTGACAGGCATCTGGGTTGATTCCATAATTAGCTATTGTGGATTGTGCTGGTATAAACATTAAGGTTGGCATACTATCACTGTAGTATGCCAACTTTATATCTTTGAGAAAATACCAAGGAGTGGGACAGCTGGGTCTTATGATGGTTATATCCCTAGTTCGGTGTTTTTTTTTTTTGTTGTTGTTGTTGTTGTTTGTTTGTTTGTTTGCTTTTTTCTTTTTACGAGACAGGGTCTCCCTAAATTGCTTAAGGCCTTGGTAACTTGTTGAGGCTGGTTTTGAACTTGCCATCATCCTGCCTCAGCCTTCCAAATTACAGGTGTGTGTTATTGCACCTGGTTAGCCCTAGTTCTTTGAGGAATTTCTATGCTGTTTTCCAGAGTGGTTGTATAGTCTACACTCCCACCAACAATGTATAAGTGTACCTTTCCCCCCACAGCCTCACCAGCATTTTCCATTCTGACTAGAGTGAGATAAAATCTTAGTGTTGTTTTTATTTGCATTTCCCTGATTACTAAAGATGTTGAACATGTTTTCATGTATTTGTTGGTCATTTGTGTTTATTCCTTTAAGAAATTTTCTGTTTAGTTCTTTTTCCCTTTTATTGATTGATTTTTCTGTTTGTTTTGTATTGTTTTTTTTTTTTTTTTTGGTGTTGAATTGTTTGTATTTTGTTTATATTAATCCCCTACCAGAAGAGTAGCTGGCCAAGATTTTCTCCCACTCTATAAGTTCTCTCTTCATGCTCTTAATAATTTCCTTTGCTGTGCAGCTACTTTTTGGTTTGATGGCATCCCACTTTTTGATTGTTGGTTTTATTTCTTGTGCTTCAGGGGTCTTGTTAAGGAAGTTGGTGCCAGCACCTATATGATGCAGTATTGACCCCATGTTTTCTTCTAGAAATTGTAAAGTTTCTAGTCTAATTCCTAAGTCTTCGATCCATTTCAAGTTGACTTTTGTGCAGGGTGAGAGATAGGGGTCTAGTTTCATTTTTGTACATGTAGCTGTCCAGTTTTCCCAGCACCATTTGTTAAAAAGGCTGTTTTTTATCCACGATGTATTTTTGGCAACTTGCCAAATATCAGATGGCTCTAGGTTTGTGGATTTGTATCAGTGTCTTCTGTTCCATTGGTTTTCATGTCTATTTTGATACCAATAACATGCTGCTTTTGTTACTACAGCTCTGTAGTATAATTTCAGATCAGTATTGTGATGTCTTCTGCTTTTTAGCATGGCTTTGACTATTTTGGGTCTCTTATTCTTCCAGATGAATTTTAGGAATGGTTTTTCTAGTTCTATGAAGAATGTCATTTGTATTTTGGTGGGGATTGCATTGAATCTTTACATTGCTATTGGTAGTATGGCCATTTTGATAATACTCATTTTGCTTACTTAAGAATATGGGATGTCTTTTCATATTCTAAGGTCTTCTTCAATTTCTTTCTTCGGTGTTTGGGTGTTTGATAATTTTCTTTGTAGAGCTCTTTTAACTTGTTGATTAGATTAATTCCCAACTGTATTTTTTTTAGGTTATTGTTAATGGAATATTTTTTCTGATGTCTTCTGCACACAGCCAGTGGTTCTTATCACATATTTTATTCTCTTTGGGTTCTAAAAATAGCTAGTAGTAAGACCAGGTCAGAAGCTAAATGAGGAGTATAATATCATACTATATTTTTAAATATAAAAATTACACTTGGCTAGCAAGAGGAGGTAACTTATTATTTTTGTTAAATGCTTATCTATTTTCCTATTCTTGTGGAATGGAAAATCATCCTATAAGTTATAAGCCACAGCATGACATAATTTTATACACATTTTCAAAATATTTCTAGTTTGGTGTTTTGAGAATATATATGTAGGAGGAGACATTAGTCATTTGGGAAGAAAATAATGGTGGCTTGGAAATACAGCCTGTCAGAGTTGATGATAGAGTAAATATGTTGGGAATGAAAAAGAGGTACATGTTGAGGATTCCTCACAGATTTGGTTTTTCATGCCTAGGACCATTTACTAAGATGAAGAGTTAAGAGAAGCATATATGTAAAGGACTATATTCCTTTTTGGATAAGTTAATTTCAGTGGCTTCCTCTGTAACACAATTTGATACATTAGTTTAAAGTTAAATGAAAGAAGAGAAAAAAGGGGTGGAGACAATGAGGGAAGAATGAAGAGAGAGAAAGAGAAAGATTGCGGCAGAGGGTGGGGATGGAGAGAAGGGAGAGTGAATATTAAGTGACTGGACTGTGGGATTTGTTAGCATATGATGAATAGTTAATGCTATTCCCCAAAGATAGGATATAGAATGAAAGTCAATTCTGAGAACTGAACCTCTGACATTTAGAAATAGGATAGAGGAAGATAGTTCAGCAAAGAAAAACCAAAGAGAAATCAGAAAGGTGAGAGTAAAGCCAACAAAGTCATATAAAAGCCATCATATGAATATTGTTTTAAGATGGATGAAGTGAATAAATATGACAAATGCTGCTGGGAAGTCGAGGAAGAGGAGATTGGAATGCCATTCACAGACATGCCAACATGGAGGATATGGGTGACCTTAGTAAAATGACATCAGCATTATTTATCTTATGAATAAAAAAGAAAAAGAAAAATGCTGCCTGTTTTATCAATAAGGGTTCTAAAAGTAAAGGCAATCGGATTTTTTACTAGAATTGATAATAATTTCTCATGAATTTGTCTAGCTATATATAGCTAGTTCCCATAAGAGACAGACATAGATAAGGGTATATTATAAGGTAATTGTGGAGAAATCATAAAAATTGCAGATTGAACCAGGGATACACAAAATGCTACTACCAACCCTAGAATACAAAAAAAAAAAAGGTGTAAAGAAAATCTGTCTTTATTTTTGTATGAGGAAGGAATGTGTCATTATTTATGAATCATAAATATTTTATTTATTTATTTTTTAAATATTTATTTTTCAGTTTTCAGTGGACACAACATCTTTATTTTATTTGTATGTGGTGCTGAGGATCGAACCCAGCACCTCGTGCATGCCAGGCGAGCAAGCTACCGCTTGAGCCACATCCCCAGCCCAATCATAAATTTTTAGAAAGCTAAACTTAATTGATTTTTAAAGCAAAAATAAGAAATTTCACTTGATACTAGTTATGCTGGGAATTGGACACAGGTGAAGAACACTGGTTTGAAATCTATCTATTGAGCCTTAGAAGTTAGATTGACAATAGAAAGACACAGTAACAAAGAAGGAAGGAGAAACTAAGAGAATATGAAAAAAAAAAGTAAAGAGTAAACTATAGTTAGTAGAGCAGTCATAGAATCATTCTACAGAGACACAAGCTAATACTGTATAAGTGAAATCAGTTGTACAACAGTACATTACAGAATGAATATATAGCTACTGGTATTTGTTCAAATTCAAAATTTGAAAAATAATTTTACCATTTTCTCTGTGCAAAATGATATCTTGCTAAACATAAATAAGTTAAACTGCTATACATATGTATCATTTTCTTTAATGAACTTAAGAACATATTAATATTCTGGAATGAATCTGACATAACTTTCCTATGAACGTATATGAATATAACACAGTGAATCTCACCATCGTGTACACTCACAAGACTAGGATTCTAATTAGAATAAATCATATTCTATGTATGTATAATGTGTCAAAATGCACTTTCCTGTCATGTGTAACTAAAAAGAATAAATCAAACTTAAAAAATTTAAAAATATAATATATGATTCACTATCATATCTGTATTTACATCAGGAAAGTGTAGCTTCTAAATTTAAGTGCAAATATTTGAGATTTTGTAGTTTTCTATCATGAAATACCTGGCAGATAATCAAATGTTTAATAGGTAACTTCTGAATAAATTATGATACATATTGTTATTATTTATAAATGCATTTATTGTAAAATTGAAGGCTCGATTAGAATGATATCATAATTGCTTTCAAATATTTATGGTGTAAAGTAAATTGATACCAATAATAATACAAAAAAATAAATTCTGAAACTTCTAGAAACATATATTTAAAACATAATTTAGATAAATTTAACTGAAACACAAAGTAAAAGAAAAAACTCCTCAAAAATTCTATTTGTCATTGAAAATTTTTGGAAAGTGTTTAGTCAGACTTAGCTAGTCTATTATATGTTTGGAGACAAATGAAAAATTTATGATACTTTTAAAATATTGTAGAAAATATGTTTAGAAATTGCAAAATTTTACTTAAGATAGCTACTACATAGAGGCCAATGAAACAATATATATTTGATTAAAAAGCCCTGGCCTATTAGTTGTAAGAGCTCTATGTGGTGGCTGAGTATCACCAGTTTTAAATCAAGTCATATCTTACATAGTCAAATTGGACATATTTTGAAATGGATATGGACAATCAAATAGGCATACACAGGATATGAATGGGAAAAATATTTGAATTGAATTATGTGTAAGAGACATGATTACCATGTCTTTGGAATGGATAAAAGAGGAGCAAGTATTAGAGCACAGGGAGAGTTAAAGAAGACTATAGACAAATTTGCTTAAAAGTAATTTACAATCAAATGTATTAAATGAGTTCCAAATATCCTTTTTACCTATGAAACTTCCTTACTATCCTATTCTAGCCCCAGAAAATACCTAGCTTTGATGAAGTTTGAATGCTTTGGGACTAATTCTGTTACAGAACACAATTCACAACATTAACAAGTAACATTCCAGTATCAGTATGTGAGTATTTCTAGTGTTTCAGTGTGCACTTGATGACTACTGTCAGAAATGGTACTGTTATGATTTTATAAGACATAAATTATAAACATGAAAAATCCCTCCATTTCTTCTAGTATGCCAAAATATTCCCAATATGGTATAAATATTGGTAATATAATATAAGCAAATGTCTCTGCAAAAAAAGGGAAGATCTCTGATCTTTGTAGAGAGAACCTGATTTCATTTTTGCAAACAAATACAGTATAGAAAGAATATATAGTGTTAGAAAATAATTTGGAGGTTAAAAGTATATTGATATATGAAACAGTGATTTGAAAAGAGACTATTTCATTTTGTTTCTGTTTAGCAGTGAAATTATTAGATTATGAGAGCTTTAACCTCATTGTTGAATTAAACTACTGATATGGATTAACCCGGTAGTAACTGCAGGCAAGTAGAGTGTGGCTGGAGGAGGTGGGTCTTTGGGGGCATTCTTTTGGGATATATATTTTGTCCAAAAAGCTGAGTAAAACACAGCTTAACAGCAGAGCATCAAAATATATTATGTGGAAGACATTTATCTTCCTATTTCTGGTATTCTCCTGTTTTGTTTCACTATTAAAACTTTGTACACCACATCTGATCATTCTAAATCATGACCCTAATCAAGTTATTTCCTTTTAAATTTGTTAATGGCTCTTCCTTAACCTAAAGAGCTAAGAACAGTGCTTCAACCTGAATTTCAGGCCAGTGCTCAGTATGACAATTCATTCCACTTTACTCATTTATTTATTCCTGGGTTACTGCATACAAAATAGGCCATGTACTTTTTCAGCCTCCAAAGGTTTTGTTCTTATTTTTTAATACTGGTGCTGCTACTCCTGTCTATTCCAGACAACTAAAATTCTAGCCTTTTCTGTGAACAACATTCAAAATGCCGTGTTCCAAATGTCATGCCATTTTTATGAATCTTTTTATTTACTCACAATTATTTCCATACTCTGAAGATTTTTTACACTTTAAAAAATTTGTAACATACAATATTCTACCTTATATTGCATCTCTTTATGAACTTGTGTGCTAGCTACGGTACTAGATTATAAAATCTTTGAGGACATGGTTCAATCCTTTATGTGTATTCTGCACTATTTAGAACAGAGTCTCACACATAGATGGTGATAAAGTATGTTGGCTCAATATCATTGTTTTCAAATTTACATCAGTGACAGAAAAACTAATCCTCTTTCATGAAGATTTCCTGAGCATTCAGGTCCTTTTTATTTCTCTCTAGTCTGAAATTCTATAGTACTCAATCTCTGCACCAGTTGTTTTAGCAGTTAATTACTTATTTAATGGCGCCATGTGTCATTCTCAGTAGTTTAAAAGTTGCTTGAGGGCTGGGGCAGTTCTCATTATCTCTTTTGTATTCTTTACAGTGCCTTGAATACATAAGTGATCCAATGAATACTTGTTGAATTAGATTGAACATAGTAGTCTTTCATCCTTCTTCCAAAATGCCACACATTTGGCATGCAAATGAAGCATCAATAAATTAGTGGACAATTGTGAAAATATAATGAAAGTTGCACATAAAATTCAGCTTCTGGAGAGAAATATTGCTCCACACTCATCCACATCATTTGGCAACCACACTCCAGCTTCATTTATACTAAAATTATCCATTATGAGGCAACAGTTTGATGTACAACTGTGATTTTGAATAACCATCCCTTTTCTCATCATTTAAATCTTTAGTTCAAAAGGATTTTTCTCTATTGCTCATTTCTTTGTACTTGAGAAAATGTATGCATTGTACCTGCTGTCTTTCTTCACCTTCTTTTTGTGACGGAATTCCAGTCACAGTGAAATATTGCCAAAAATCACAACCATATTTGTCAATCCAGGAGAAAGTATAAATATGCCTTCCTTCATGTTTTCTCTTATTTCCCAATATGAGAAATATATCATTGAAATAATACTGAGAATAATTACAATGAGGATATAATTCTACTTCTTTGAGCTTTCCTTCCTCATTTATAGGTCTTTACAGTTGTATATAATATTCGACTTTACAAAGTCAGGCCGGTGCTACGCCTGTTCTTGAAAATTTGTAGTTACTGAAAGCATTAGAATTAAAAGAATTCTATAATTGTGTTATAGAAAACATGAATTAAAACACTTTTTATATTTAACTAGTAAAACCAGTGACTATGGTATAAATCGCAGAAACTTACAATGGTTCTTTGAAATCAGTGGCAATTATTATTACTTTGTACTAATTATTCCTTTTATTTACTAATGACTTCTTAATTTGATATGTCTTTGGTGATAAATTTCTGTCCTGAATCATCATAAAAATTCCAAACAATATGTATGATAGGAAACCAGTAACTACATTAACCACATATATTTTGAATTACATGTAACATTTATAAATCAAATTGGTATTTTTTTCAAAGGAGTAGAGTGCTCAGAAGCATCGTTTTTTTAAAATATATATATATATATATATATATATCTTTATTTTATTTTTATGTGGTGCTGAGGATCGAACCCAGTGCCTCACGCATGCCAAGCAAG
>NW_026000249.1:22492013-22497614 GCF_001458135.2 Marmota marmota marmota | reverse complement strand
CCTCACGCATGCCAAGCAAGTGCGCTACCACTTGAGCCACATCCCAAGCCCCAAGAGAAGCATCTTTCATCAATTAAAATTAATCAATGTGGGGCTGGGGTTGTGGCTTAGTGATAGAGTGCTTGTCTGGTGCATGTGAAGCAATGGGTTTGATCTTTACCACATTAAAAAAATGAATAAATAAAATAAAGGCATTGTATCCATCTACAATTAAAAAACTAATCAATGTACTAAATTCCTTAATTCATATACAAACACATATGCTCATAGAAAAACACCTTTCAAGCATTTTTTAAAGATTATAAAAAAAAGCAAGAGGGAAATTTTCCAAAAGTAATTGAAAATAATATCTTCAAGTTTAAGAGAGCAGAGAACAAAGAGTGTAAAATTAATTGTATTGTTTTTCAGTGATGACCAGGATGTAGAAGTATAAATACTTCCTAAAAAATGGCCTCATTTTCATTATCATTTTAATGTGCTTTCAGACATATGCAATATTCTTGCTATATTACTAATGGTGTTCTTTCAGGCCTGCCTTCACACCCAGTGCCTTTAAACTGCCTTTATAATGTTTTTTTTGTAACAATTTCTATTTAAATGCAAAGACCTATGGGGCTAGACATTACTGGCTTTTCCTTTTTATGTGCATTTGTATAATACAATTCAACTTACTATTTCCTCCATTTACTGACTTTATGATGAAAATAAAATGCTCTAAAATATTTTGTAAATAATATTATTTTTGTATTTATTGCAAAATATCAGACTGGAAAATTAACATAGAACTAAAAATTTTACAATTATTGGAACTTCTTAAAGATTATTGCTCACTTACTGTCTCTTAATCTTTTAAGCAAAGCCTCTATTTCATTGTAATGTCTAAAATGTATCTCCTCAGTGAATATATACTATGCATATTGCTTTAAAATACTATTCTCTTTATAGCTGTGAGCATCCATAAGATTATGCTATGGTTTGTAATATGAAGCTAAAATTTACACTGTGAGAATTCTTACTTGCTGGTAACTTTTAACGAGCTGCACAGGTAGACCAACATTCTAATGAAATTTTCAAAGTAAGAATGTAAGTTCTTCCCTACTCTGTTGTTTCACAATTTAAAATATTTTATTTATTTTTATTTTTCCCTTTCCCTTCTGTTTGGGGTTCTACAAGGCACTGCCTCATTATAATTTGTGTGCTATTCCTTATTGTCCATTTATATTTATTTATTTATTTTTAAAAACTATATTCTTTCTAAATTTGTATTTCCTGTTCAATTGCTAACTTATTTCAGGTCCCCTTTATTTTGTAGAATAGAGAAGTAGAAAGAGACAATCCATGAAGAAAATAGTGAGAAGTAGAGAAGATAGCAAAATCAGGGGAAGAATCATAGAATGCTTGAAGGGGGACATTTAGAAATTTCCATTCTAGGTAAAATGAAGTAAACTTGTTCCATTGCATTTTTCTCACTGAATCCTTCAGTAAAACCTGGATATATTACGTATTTGAGGTTTATTTTTTCAAATTTTAAACTTATTTGCTTATTTAGTTGACAGTAATTGTATATATTCAGAGATTACAATGTGATGTTTTGATGTTTTTATACATTGTAGAAAGATTATATCAAGCTACTAACATATCTATCCATTACTTGTCTCCTTATCATTTTTATGGCAAAACCATTTAAATTTATTCTTTTAGTAATTTTGAAATACACCATAATATTATTAGTATAGTTACTAGGCATTATAGAAAGTAGTATAAATGTTTCTCAAAAAAAAAAAATGAAAGCTGAATTAACATAACTATCTAGCACTCTGACTTCTGGGTGTTTTTACAATTGAATTGTAGTAAGTATCTCAGAGAGATATTTGCATTTACATATTCATTTAAGCATTGTTTGAGCTTTCTAAAGTTAGTAGTACCAGGTAAGTCAGCAAAGACTGGAAGTTGAAATACCTCCACATTAGTGATGGAGTTTATCACTTTTTCTCCAACTGTATCTCCCAGCATAGAGTCAATGAATCAAAATGGCACCAGGGCATTCTGAAGTTGATGGATAAGAGGAAGAAGGATGCACTCCCCAGGAGTTCCACAGCACAAAATTTAAACAGCAGGAAAACTGCAGCTCAGTGAGATGAGTGACTAAGGGAAATCACTGAAATTCAACGCTGGACAGTAAAATAATTACAGAGACACAGAAAGTCAGAAACTTTGAATATAAAATAAGAATACTATAGAGACTTGCCAGCTTGGCTGGCTGCAGCAGGAGGCTTCCGTGTCACAGCCCACTGCTGAGAGGAGAGGAAGCACAGGCAGAGAGAGAGAGAGAGAGGAAAGTGTGGAGAATAAAATTGTCTAGGGAAATTGTAGAATAGAGAGGAAAGCTGATCTTAAGTGACTCAGAGATGTTTGGGGAAGTGGTTGAGTGAAAATCAACTAGAATGAGAAGCCTAGAACCAGAGTCATAGCAGTGGCAGGAGGCAATTTCAAGTGGCTTTGTGGCAGTGAGCAGAGGTAGGAGATTAGGAACTCATGAAGAATCCAGCCTGACCCAGGAATCACCTGTTGTGGGGTCCAGAGTATGTGGTAGACCAGTGTGATTGTAACAGGTGCCAAGAGAATAGTGCCTAGGGGGATCCAGGCTCAGGATATTAAAGAATTAGAGTTCCCTTTGTTGCTGGTTTCATATAAGCAGTGGGAAGATGCCAATAAAAAGCCACATAGATGCATCTGCACACCAGGTCTGATCCTGGGTAATTCACATCCTTGGCAGTGAATATATGAGGCTGGTGAAAGTTTAGTTTTTGGAAGTGGAATTTTTGGAAGACTCCTAAGTCCCAAACACACAGCAAAGATTGGCATCTGCCCAGCTATAGGGATTGTGGGTCAAATCTCAATACCCACAGACAGAGTTTCAAAGGTCAGCCAGGAATAAACCTTACCTGCTGGAACTTCTGATTTAAAACTCTGCCCTAGCCCCACTTAGGAAGTACATCACCTGTCAGGACTCCCCAGTTTATCCCATCCTATTCTGTGAGATTGGAAGTCGAGAACTTCTATAGCCAATTTTGGCTCCTGACCATAGAGCTGGCAGCTTGGTAAGAAGCACAAAGAAGTGGGACTTAACAACCTCCATTTCTTGATCTAAGGGTCCCAGAACCCAAACATATAATGAATAAATAAACAAAAACTACAAAGTAAAGCACAATAGCATAAGCAATGAACATCTATCTTTGTCAACAGTTTTGACCAAATCAGTGAAAAAAGTCCTTTACTTCTCATTAAGATATTTTTTTCCTATTCCACTCTTTTCTTTTTCTTTTTTTCCCCCAATTTGCATGATTATGTTTTCTTGCTGGGCTGATATGTTCTTGCTGTGGTATGTGTGTTTCATTTTAATTGCTTTATTCTTCACCCATTTATTATTCAGTTTTGATTGGATTTTACATGGATTTGTTTTATTTTGTTTTTATATTTGTTTATTTGTTCATTCCTTGGTTTTGGTTCCTCTTATCACCCCTTCATGCTTCCCCCCCACTAATAGCTAATTTTTCCTGTTCCTTCTTCCTCTAGTTTATGTTATCATTTTTAATTATTTTTACTCCTTCTTCTTCATAGCTATCATCCATTATATCTCTCCTACTCTGTCAGTGTTTACTTTTTAAATATTTCAAACTTCCTCTTGCCTTCCTACTCTATTTTTTGTCTGATAGAATTCTATAGCTTACATAATTCCTACCCCATTCAGATTGTGATTATTAATTAATACAGTGGACAACACAGTAGACACCTGATATTTAATTTCTGATCTATTTCATAGTTGTTTAGTGTTGGGGCTGATGATAAATGCTGACCCCACTATTCCTACACAGGTAGTAGTTAGTGTTATAGATGTCAAAGTAGACACTGGACACTTACTTTAAGACTGTACATTGTTTAGTAACATTATTACTATTGCTTGCTCCCCCTTCCTCTAAGAGGAGCTGGGAAGGGATTGAGACACTTAACATTTACAGTGTGAGGATCCTGCTGATGAGCAACACTCATAACTTAGTCACGTATTTGCTCTCTCAATTCATTCCTTAGATCTTCTCTTAGTTCATTGAACATTTAAATTTTTTTCTTTTTAGCTGTAGATAATACCTTTATTTAATGTATTTATTTATTATTAATTTTTATGTGGTGCTGGGGATTAAACCCAGTGCCTCGCTCATGCTAGGCAAGTATTCTCTGCCCAGAAAAAAATTAATAATAAATAAATGAATTAAATAAAGGTATTGCCTATCTACAGGAGGTGAAAGACTATTTTAATAAAGAAATAAACATAATGAGAAGACACCAATCAGAACTCCTGGTAATGAAAGATACAGTGACTCAAATTATAAATTCATTGGAAAACATCACCAACAGATAAAATTGTGTAACAAATAAAATTACAGGCCTCAAAGACAGAACTTCATACTTAGAAGACAGGATATATGAACTTGAACAATCAGTATGCAAAAAAGGAAAACATAAAAGACCATGATCAGAATATATATAAGAACTCTGGGACAACATCAATTTGAGAGTCAGTGGGATAGAAGAGACTGTGGAGACCCAGGTTAAAGGCATTAAGAAATTCTTCAGTGACATAATAGCAGAATATTTTCCTAACATTATAAATAAGATGGACAACTCTAAACAAGTAGCATATAGAACTGCAAATAGGCAAGATTGAAAGAGATTCTCTAAGGCACATCATAATCAAACTTCCTAACATAGAAAATAAGGAAAGAATATTTAAAATCACAAGAGAAATGTCAGTGACATTTAGAGTCAAACCAATAAGGTTCACTTCTGATCATTCAACTCAGACCCTAAAATCAAGAAAGGCCTAGAAGGTAATATTCCAAGCTCTAAAAGAAAACAATTATCAGTCACAGTTGCAATATTCAGTAAAATATCTTCAGAATTGAAGAGAAAATAAAACCTCAAAATCCAAAATGCTCCAAAATCTTAAAACTTGATTGCCAGTATGATGTCATAAGTAGAAAATGCCACACCTGACCTCAGGTTACAGATCATAGTCAAAATTCAAGTGTATTTAAAATATTGTATAAGTTCACCTTCATGCTATGTGTATAAGTTACATAAAACTACTTGGGATAACTGAAAAATAATGAGAGAAAGAGCAAAGTTTCAATATCAGGAATAAAAAATGAGAAAATATGACATGCCAGATAGAGGTTAACAACATAAAACATAAATATATTCTTGGCATTTATATTGAAAAGTTGAATAAAGAAACGAGAAATAATAGAAAATATAAATTATACAGTATCTGTAATCAACCTTCATATATAGAAACTCTGGGCTCAGATGACATGTTTTGGTAATTTTTCCATTAGTTAAGAAAGAAAAACTTGAACCTTAAAGGAATTATTTTAAAAACTGTTAAAGGAAGAATACTTCCCAATCCACTTAATGATGCTAGCTAGCAGAACCCAAATTTGACAAATACAGTTTAATAAAAAGAAAATCTATTTCAGTATATTCTATAAAATAGAAGAAAAGTCCTAAACAAAATATCACCATAAGTCAATGTTATATGAAAAG
>NW_026000249.1:22465805-22491177 GCF_001458135.2 Marmota marmota marmota | reverse complement strand
TATATATATATATATATATATATATATATATATATATATATTAGTGTGTGTTTAGTAAAAGAACACATGGTTAGTTTAGCATTTGAATATCTAATGATAAAATTTATTATATTTTATTTGTTTCTTCTAATTTTGAATGTTGGGACATGAAAGATATACTCAACAGGATTAAGAAACAATATTCATCCTGTTTTTTAAAAATAGAATTCAACTATAACAGTATATAGAATAAAATAGCGTGAAATTTACATACTCATTTTCTCTACATCTTCACAATAAATATTTTTATAGAATAGTTTGCATTAAATTAATGCAGTCTGGCTTCCACTATGCTATTTTTAACCTGCTTTTTTCAAATTCAACAACTTTACAAATAGAAAACCTCAAAAATAATCATCATTTCTTACTTATTAAAATTTCAAAATTATTTGTCTATTCAGACCAATTATTTCTTTAAAAGTGTTTCAGTTCCTACAAGTGTAAAAAACTGCTAATTGTTCTCATTTTTTTCTTTCAAGAAATATAAAATCAACCATCCACCCTATGTTTTGGCATGACAAGAACTTGCTAATCCCCTTGAAGCCACATGGATCCATTTGCCTAAATTTTAACTATTATATGGTGAGTAGAAGTGATGTATGCAATATTCTTCTGACATTATTTCTATATAAAATTCTTTTTCCTAAACTTTTTCTTACCCTTCTTGTAGGTGAGAACATTGATATGGTTGCCAATTCTAACCGTTGCTGTGAGAGTGGTCAGTGGGGGAATGGGGAGGAGGCAAAGAAATAGCATAGAATAGCCCAATTTTTTTCATGACACTGTGAAACTAAGCAACAAATTGAACCTGGAGAGCCCATGCCATGCTGGGCTTTTACATACAGAAAAATAAAACTTCATCTGGTTCGATATACTATATTTTTGGTTCTTTTTGTTATACCATATTAACATATCCTAATTTATAAGAGAAAACAAAACATTGCAATAATGATATTTAATTATCATTTTACAAGTAATTTAATGTTTCCAGATTTGACAAAATGCCTTAGCAATAGCAGCATACAAGTAGACTGTTTTAAGTATTTATCCCCTGTGCCATGTTTGGTATATTTTCCCTAGGTTTATATTCTTATGATCCAAAAATGACTGAAGCATCTGTAACTATCATATTATCAAAATATACATTTTGATTAAAGGAAAAGGGAGCATAATTTTCCCTAAATGTTCAGTATCCCTTAAGTGGATTATATATCCACTGCTAAAAAGAAAGAAAAAGAAGGAAAAAAGAATAGAAAAAGAAAGAATAGAATGAATGAATTTTAAAAGCACTCATAAAAGAATAATGGGATCATTTTGGTTTATTTGTGTCAACTACGGTTTCTCTAAAGCCAGGAGAATGATAGTATATTGCTAATTGAATGAATTAGAGCCTTTGGGATTACAAGCATGTACCACAGTACCCAGCTCAAGAACAGAAATTAAGGAAGATGGGAGGCTGATGAGCCTTTAGGAAAATCAACAATAAAACATGTAAATTTATTTCAAATTCAATATCTTTCATGTGACTTTCACCAATGTAATATATTAAAATTTTCTTAGACCATTTTCTCAGTGCATTTATACCCTCTTAAAGTGAGACATTTTCACAGACTTATCTAGTTACCAAATTTATCTTGAAGGAAATTATGTTTGGTATATGTACTTGTTCGTTAAGAAATGGATAATAACTAAGGTATAGCACCTTTATATAAAAATAAATTACCCACTCACTATTCATTTATTCATTATACAATGATGGAGAAGGAACAGAACAAATTTATTTGAGTAGGGAGTACAGAGAAGAAATCCACAATAATTTTTGGTTCATAATATGAATCATAATTTATTAGAAAAGATTTATATTGATTCCCTGTCTTTAGATAGCTTATCAGAATGTAATCCTATATTTTATGGATGTTTATTTCTTAGCTATTGTCTTCCATGTTCACAATTAACATGGGTTCTGGGGGAAAGGCCCTTTTCAGTTATTAAAGCCTACTTGCTATGTTGACAGTTATGATTCCTAGGTTCAGTCCTCATGCAATGGTTAGTCTGTTGGTTTCTGTTCTTGAGCGGGGTACTGTGGTGCATGCTTGTAATTCCAAAGATTCCAGAGGCTGTGGCAGGAGGATTGTGAGTTCAAAGCCAGCCTCAGCAACTTAGAGAGGCCCTAAGCAACTCAGTAAAATCCTGTCTTTAACTCTAAAATATAAGAAAGGGCTGGGAATGCGGCTTACTGGTTGATTGACCCTGGGTTCAATCCCTGGTACATGGTACACTCACACACAAACACACACACAAAAAAAATTCTGTTCTTTATTGTGGAAAATTTTCCTAAACTTTTTGAGCTCTGGTGTCTCTCTCTCTCTCTCTCTCTCTCTCTCTCTCTCTCTCTCTCTCTCTCTCTCCTCTCTTTTATCTCTTGTCTCTCTTTTATTTTTTTAATTTTCCATGTTTTAGTAACCACAATGTTATGGTTTGGATGTGAAGTGTCCCCCAAAAGCTCACATGTGAGGCATTGCAAGGTTTGGAGGAGAAGTGTTTGGGTTATAGCCTTAATCAGAGAATTAATCCCTGATTGGATTAACTAAATTGTAACTGGAGGAAGGTGGGGTGTGGTTGGAGGAAATGGTTCATTGGGGTTGTGGCTATTGGGTATATATTTTGCGTCTGGAGAGTGTAGTCTCTCTCTCTGCTCTCTAA
The DNA here is from genome assembly GCF_001458135.2 of Marmota marmota marmota. NCBI lineage: Eukaryota > Metazoa > Chordata > Mammalia > Rodentia > Sciuridae > Marmota > Marmota marmota. The sequence goes on along the minus strand of NW_026000249.1, from coordinate 22,488,435 downwards.
TTACCTTGTTAGCTGCTTTCCTCTGCCACACTCTTCTGACATAATGTCTTGCCTCGCCTTGAGCCCCAAAGAATGGAACTAGCTATCTATAGACTGAGACCTTGGAATCCTTGAGCTCCCAAATAAACTTTTCCTCCTCTAAAATTTTTTTTCTTGGGTCTGAAAAAGCTGAATAAAACACACAGATAAAAATGTTTTTAGAGTGTTATCTGTAAGCCCTAAAATGACTGTAATTTTTTCCAATAATCCTGATAAAGATTTCTCTAGTTTATTGGATCTTCCTGGATTTTATGTAGGCATATCCATGAATTTTTGTTTATTAAGCTTGTGTTCTATAACCTTGCTATAGCTACTATCTTCCCATTCTATGTGTTTTTTATTTCATTTCTTGTCTTATTGCATTAAGTATGACTTCCAGTATCATGTTGAACAGTACTTGAGATGGAGATCATTGCCTTGTTTCCAGTAATAATGGAGAAAATATCTAGTTTTTCAGCATTAAAATTCTCTACATTATTACTTGCAACATATCTACATTAACACTTCCACATTTCATTTTGTAGATTTATTTTAGAAATTGAAACTGTGGCACTGTACTCATTTGAAAGCTCTTAAAATTATTGTTGGATTTTGGTCAAGTGTTTCTGCATCTGTTGGTATGATCATGTGAACTCTTTTTACTTTTTTTGCTGCAAAACATTCATTTTGTTAATTAATTTTTGAGTGTTGAACCAGGTTTACATATCTGGAATAAAGACTTTTTGGTGTATAATTATTCATTAGAGATATTCATCTATAGTTTTCCCTTCTCATAATGTGTTTATGGAAAGATTGTAGATAACTGGAATGGTTTCTTCCTTAAAGATTTGATCGGATTCAAAATTAAACATATCTGGACTTGTTGCTTTTTTTAAAAAAAAGTTATCAATTATTCATATTTCTTTGATAGAAATTGATTCATATTTCTTATTCAGGCTATAAATTTTTGTTGTTACAAAACATGGTGTTGATAGTTTTCTAGAAACAGATCCATTTCACCTAATTTATCAAATATGTAAGCATAGAGTTATTTATTGTATTCTTGTATTGCCCTTTTAATGAGTTATGGAATCTGTAGTGATGTCCTCTCTTCTGTGTTTTTTCCTTTGAGTCACTCAGATGTAGTGGCACCCCCCCCTTCACAGAAAATCTTAACTAAGTTTCTCCAGAAATCTTCATCATGATTGATTTTAGGACTATAAGCAAAAGAGTCTCTTCAAAAATAGTTCAATGTAAGTAAACTTCCTATTTTCCTGTTGCTCCATTTTCCTTTTCCACTGGCCTGGAAGAAATCAGCACTCCAGGAGCTGCACACCCCTTTAGTTGTTTTTCACAAACATTTATCTAATATAGTAGTTTGTAGAAGTGTGTTTACAAATGCAAAATTTGATAAGAAAAAGATAATTCTTTTAACAAGGCACTGGCCTTGAGCTAGAGCTTCACAGAGATATCTACATTATAAGAGAAGTTACCAATTGGGCTCCATGGTAACAGCTGGCAGGGGGAGGAAAGAAAGAAAGTGCTCCCCTTCTCAGGTGTTGTCCTTGAAGGGTTAACTTGCCCAGAATAGTGACAGACAAAGCTGCTTTTATGTGAACTTCTGCAGACTGTGAACTTCTGAGCCCCTCCTCTTACATGCTGGGTATAAAACTCTGAAACTCCCTGAACTCTAGGTTCAGGGGATTAATTGATTACAGCCAAAGCTGTGCCCTCTGAACCTGGTTGTAGCCAAATAAAACTGTTTCCTGCTATCTTCAGTGCCTTGCCTCATCTGTCCCTACAACACGAATAGAATATTATCAGTGTTAGTTATCTTTTAAAACAATCTGATTGGGGTTTACTAATATTATCTATTGATTTTCTATTTATAATATCATTGATATCAATTCTCATTTCTGATTTTACATTTTCATTTTCTTCTGCTTATTTTATATTTATATTGTTTTTTCTTTTGTTTCTTAAAGTGGAAACTTAGATAATTAAATTCAGATTTCTTCTTTTCTAATATATACATTCAATGTTATAAATTCTATCTGATTTTTGTTATTCCATTTTTAAAATTTTTAATTTGTTTTAATTATGATATAAGACAGTAGAATGAATTTTGCCACATTGTATACAAATGGAGCACAACTTCTCATTCCTCTGGCTGTATGTGGTGCAGACTCACACCAGTAGTGTAATCATACATGTATATTGGGTAATATAAAATAATTCTACTGTCCTTCCATCCCCATAGTCCCACACCTCCCCTCACTCCCTTCTTCACAATCCAAAGTTCCTTCATTCTTTCCTACACACTATGCATGAGCATCTGCTTATCAGAGAAAACATTCAGCCTTTGGTTTTTTGGGATTGGCTTAGTTCACTTAGCTTCATGTTCTCTAATTCCATCCATTTACTTGCAAATGCCATAATTTTATTATTCTTTCAGGCCAAGTAACATTCCATGGTATATATGTACCATATTTTGTTTATCCATTCATCTGTTGAAGGGCATCTACATTGGTTTCATAGTTTAGCTATTGTGAATTAAGCTGTTATAAACATTGATGTGGTGCATCACTGCACTATGCTGAATTTATGTCCTTTGTGTATAAACTGAGGAGTGGGATAGCTGGGTCAAATGGTGGTTCCATTCCAAGTTCAATCTCCGCAATGATTTCCATAGTGGTTGCACCAATTTGCAGTCCCACCAGCAATGTATGAGTGTACCTTTCCTCCCTCATCCTCGCCAACACTTATTATTGCTTGTATTTTTGATAATTGCCATTCTGACTAGAGTGAGAAGATATCTTAGAGTAGTTTTGATTTGCATTTCTCTAATTTCTAGAGATGATGAACATTTTTTCATATGTTTGTTGATCAATTGTATTTTATATTCTGTGAAGTGTCCATTCAGTTCCTTAGCCCTAACATTACATCTCAAAGCCCTAGAAAAAGAAGAATAAACCAACACCAAAAGCAGTAAAAGACAGGAAATAATTAAATCAGGAGTGGAAATACATGAAATTGAAACAAAAGAAACAATTGAAAAAATTGACAAGATGAAAATTTGGTTCTTTGAAAAAATAAATAAAATTAGCAAACTCTTAGCTACACTAATGAAGAGAAATAGAGAAATTAGTAAAACTCATGATGAAAAGCAAAGATCACAATGGACACTACTGAAATACAGAAAATAATTAGAATCTATATTGAAAATTTATTCTCCAATAAAATGGAAATTATCAAAGACATCAACAAATTTCCAGAGACATATGATCTACCCTAACGGAATCAAGAGGACATACCCAATTTAAACAGATCAATCTCAAGCAATGAAATAGAAGATGCTATCAAAAGCCTATCAACTGAGAAAAGCCTAGGACCAGACAGATTCTCATCTGAGTTCTACAAGACTTTCAAAGTATAATTAACAACAATAGTCCTCAAATTATTCCATGAAAAAGAAAAGGAGGGAACCCTTCCAAACTCATTCTATGAAGCCAGTGTCACCCTGATACCAAAATCAGACAAAGACACATCAAGGAAAGAAAACTTCAGAACAATATCCCCAATGAACATAGATGTAAAAATTATCAATAAAATTCTGGCAAATTACACACAAAAATGTATTTAAAAAATAGTGCACCATGATCAAGTGGGGTTCATTCCAGGAATGCAAGGTTGCTTTAACATAAGGAAATCGATAACATAATTCATCACATCAACAGACTTAGAGAAAAGAATTAAATGATTCTCTCAATAGATGCAGAAAAAGCACATGGCAAAATTCAGCATCCAATCATGTTCAAAACACTAAAAAAACTACAGATAGTAGGAACATACCTCAACATTTTGAAAGCTATCTATGCTAAGCCCAAGGCCAATATAATTGTAAATGGAGAAAAATTGAAAGCATTCTCTCTAAAAATTGGAACAAGACACTGATTCCCTGTTTCACCATTTCTATTTAACATAGTTCTTGAAACTTGAACCAGAGAAATTAGTCAGACAAAACGAATAAAGTGATAGGAATAGGAAAAGAAGATCTCAAACTATCACTATTTGCTGGTAATATGATTCTATATTTAGAAGATCCAAAAAATTCTACCAGAAAACTTCTGTAACTAATAAATGAATTCAGCAAAGTAGCAGGATATAAAATCAATAGCCATAAATCAAATATATTTCTATATATATTCAATGAATCCACTGAAAGAGAAACTAGGAAAACTACTCCATTCATAATAGCCTCAACATTAGAGAACATTAGAGAAAGAATTTGAAGAAGACCTTAGAAGATAGCAAAATCTATAAATTTTTATCTCTAACAATTCCCCTTAATACATGCTAGCTCTTAAAACAAACTGGGCAAGTATTATTTTCATTTTCATTTATTTCAAAATATATTAAAATTTTATCTTGGGGCTTGTTTTAAGCTCACATTCTATTTAGAAGTTTTTGTTTAATCTTCAATTACTTTGGGATTTTCCACTTGTATTTCTGTTACTTTTTAGTTGAATTCCATTGTGATCTGCTATATTTTGGATCCAGAATTTCCCAAAAGACCCCTGTGTTGTAAGTTTGCTGCCCTACTCGGGATTACTGGGAGGTAGTAGAAATTTTAAAAGATAAGGTATAGTTGGCGTTTTTCAGGTATTTGAGGGTATGCCTTGAAGAAAATCGTGGATTCTTAGTCTCTTTCTCTTCCTCTCTCTTTGGTTTCCTGGCTACTAGTGAACAGTTTTGTTTTATCATACATTCCCATCACAAAGTGCTTCCTCATTACATGGCGAAATCAACAGGGCCAATGTGTCATGGCCTAAAACCTCCAGAACAATGAGCCAAAATAAAGCTTTGCTTTTTATAACAATGTATCTAAGGTATTTGTTACCATAATAGAAAGCTGAATAACACTGGTCAGAGATCATGGATTTCATCATTTCTGTCTTTAAATAATTTGTTGTGATGTGTTTTATATTACAGAATATGATCTATTTTTATGAATGTTACATGTGAGTATGAGAAGACTCTATATTCTTCTGTTGTTGGATGAAGTGTTCTATAAATGTCAATTAGAGGCTGTTGATTGATGGTGCTGTTCAGTTCAACTATATCTTTACTGATTTTCTGTCTGCTGGATCTGTCAATTACATATACAGGGGTGTTGAAATCTCCAACTATAATAGTAGATTTATCTCTTTCTCTTGGAAATTCTAATAGTTTTGGCTCATGTATTAAGTACTATTATGCCTTTTCAGAGAAGTGACTAATTTACTATTATGAAATGCTCATTTTTATCCCTGATAATCTTCTTTTTTCCAAAATCAACTTTATCTAAAATTAATATACTGAGGTAAGCTTTTTTGTTAGTGTTATCATGTGCGTGATTTGTATTTATTACTTTAATACGTGTATTTCTTCGTATTTTAAATGGATTTCTTATAGATAACAAATATTGTTGCCTTGCCTCTAGTCATTCTCTTAGTGTCTGATACATGTTTCAAGAGATTATTGGTATAGTTGGATAATTATCTTGCATGTTTGTAATTATTTTCTATTCATTGCTCTCATTCTTTGTTTATTTTTTGTTTAATTATTTTTTAAATTAAGAATTGTAGAGTCGTGCGGGGCATGGGGCAGTGCTGAGGACCTGAGGCTGTGGCCAGCTTGACACCAGGACTGACCAGCCAGTGCAGCGGAAGGGGAGACACCAAGACTGTCCAGTGAGTGCAGAGCAGCGGGTGCTGGCAGCTAGAGTAGCAGGAGCCACAGCCCCACCGCCGGCCATGGCATTGTCCATGCCGCTGAATGGGCTGAAGGAGGAGGACAGAGAGCCCCTCATCGAGCTCTTTGTTAAGGCTGGCAGTGATGGTGAAAGCATAGGAAACTGCCCCTTTTCCCAGAGGCTCTTCATGATTCTTTGGCTCAAAGGAGTTGTATTTAGCGTCACAACTGTTGACCTGAAAAGGAAGCCTGCAGACCTGCAGAACTTGGCTCCTGGGACACACCCACCATTTATAACTTTCAACAGTGAAGTCAAAACGGACGTAAATAAGATTGAGGAATTTCTTGAAGAAGTCTTATGTCCTCCCAAGTACTTAAAGCTTTCACCAAACACTCGGAATCAAATACTGCTGGAATGGACATCTTTGCCAAATTCTCTGCTTATATTAAGAATTCAAGGCCAGAGGCTAATGAAATGCTGGAGAGGGGACTCTTGAAAACACTGCAGAAACTGGACCAGTATCTGAATTCTCCTCTCCCTGATGAAATTGATGAGAACAGCATGGAGGATATTAAATTTTCTACACGTAAATTCCTGGATGGCAATGAAATGACACTAGCTGATTGCAACCTGCTGCCCAAACTGCACATTGTCAAGGTGGTGGCCAAAAAATATCGCAACTTTGATATTCCAGAAGGAATGACTGGCATCTGGAGATACCTAACTAATGTCTATGGTAGGGATGAGTTTACCAATACCTGTCCCAGTGATAAGGAGGTTGAAATGGCATACAGTGATGTTGCCAAAAGACTTACCAAATAAAATAGCACTTATGAGAGAGATGTCTTCAGATCTTCCCCTAAGAATATGCTTTTCCTAACAGACTGCTCATCGTCCTATAAAGTAGAAATGTGTTTTGCATGAACATGCAGTTATTCAAGATTAGGATCAAGGATAGACAAGGTATAGTAGTTATCTTAAATTATACACTCCTAAGAAGTAAAATCCTCTTACCCTGCCTACCTTCTCTACCAATGGTGTCCTCCTCTCCTGTAACTTGGAGACACTCCATCACAAATCCTCCACTTGAGAGGCAGTTTGCCATCTCTCTGGAGTCCTTACCGTTCTGTGCATAGATGGCAGAACTTTTGAGGTGCAGTGTTTAACTCTTAAGGTAGTAGCTGCGACATCAGTCAACTGCAAGTTGGTGCATAATACATGGTACATGAAGTAGTCATGTACTTTTTGGAATTTTGTAATATTTAGTAAGAGTATATGAAACAATTGCTACTGTATCAGAAATACTTTCAATTGAGTCTATCCTAGATATGTCCTGAAAGACACTACCACCAGAGAAGAACGCCTTGTACAGAAAGTCACTACATATTCTACTGTTCTTTTGTAGACAGATTTTTAGTTTTGCCTAAAATCATTTATCCTTCATACAAATTGTGACATCTGACACTATGTGGAAGGTGAAAGTTTAGAGGGAGGGATGCTACTCTCAAGATCGCAAACATTTTTTCCTTAGAAGAGAACTGATGGGTATCTGATACTCTAAATGTGTTGTTCTTGTGTGTGTTTTGCCCAGTGCCATTCATTTGGAAGAGTATCACCTTCTTTATTTTAAAAATCTTCTTTTTTAGGTAACCACCCTGTTGTTTGTAGATATTTTTGAGCAACACTACATACACTGACACATATTTGCCGTAGCTCTAGCCATGCAGTGATTAGTAATGTAAAAATTAATGAATACAGAAGTTAGTCTAAAGATTGTAGAGTGGGTTTGTCAAAATGTCAAGTACATTTTGTTTCTAAAGCATATTTAATGTAGATTAAATCTGGAGAGTGCATTGTCTATTCTGTTTTGAGAACCATAAAGCATATATTACCAACTCTCGCACCACTTGTTTACTATGGGACTTTCCACAGAAGGTGGTTCACTTTGTATATACAGATTGCAGTGTTGGGTGAGGGTATGTTCACCCACTTGGCCTGATCTCAGTCTCTGTGCTTCCTTGAGTTAAATTTTTCTGCAGCTGCATTAAATTGAGAAATAGCACTCTAGGTGTAGGCTTTTGACTTTGTTATTTAAATTGTAAGTCGTAAATTAGAAATTATTTGTGCTCTAACAAGAATGAACTTGGTGTATTTATTCCAAAGAAAACAAACCAAGATGGACTTTCTTAATACTGCTCCAAAGACTGTGGTTGTGACTATAATAACATTTGTATACCTAACTTGTTTAAGATGTGCTATTTCTCATAGGCTTTTCTTTCTTTTTTTTAAATTTGCTTTAAGGATTTTAAGAATATTTCTTTAAGATGGCAATTTTTTCTCCCCTTTGATATGGTGACATTTAGTAAGCACTGGCTTTATGGAAGCAACCTGACTTTTATAAGCACAACTGTATTCTTTAACCTGCCAGTAATTAGCTTAGTATAGGAAGATAAGAAAAAGCTTTATATTATATCCATTTGGCTCAGGGAGATTCCTTTACCTTACCTTTCACAGTGCTCCTATTGCTGATCAAAAGTCTAAGCCCCCATCTTTTTGTTACAGTGGTGCATGATTTACCTGGTTTCAGAAAGAAGTACTGTCTAGCTCCCATCAAGAGTCTGGGTTGCAGTGGCTTTGGTGGATGCAGGTGTCCCATCTGCCCCAGGGCACAGCATGCCCCGCATCCTGCAGTCTTCACATTTTTAACATGACAATTTGGCCTCCAGGTGATACTAGACCACACCTGTTAGCTTAAAGCATGAGGGAGATTTGAGAGAATGGGTGTCTGTTCTTTCAGAGAATGATGGGCCAGGCAGACAGAGTTGGGGCACCCAGAGGACAACACTGCTGTCCTCCAGACAAGAGTTGACCTAGAACCCCTCAGAAACAGCTCCCTGTGGGCATCTGTTCTCTCTGTTGCTTTTATTCACCAATTATTACACTTGGCTGTCTCTCTGCCTGTCCAAGAAAGGCCAGTCTTCTGACTTTGATGAAGGCAGAATTATTTTTCTCTGTAGAAAGACTGATTTTATTTTTCTATCAAGGAAGTCAGTCAGACATAATTGAGTGGCAACTATATCACAGCTAGTAAGATCCTGCACAAGTTTTTACTCCATCCTGTGTCTGGGGAGGGAGCCTAGCACACAGTCTTGAGAAACTTGGGACATAACAATATTCTTGGCAATTCATGTAGTATTTGGCTTGACGTATGGAAATCATCTGATTTTATTTCTACAGCTAAAAAGTAATTCCTCTTCATTTTGTTATACTTCTTTGAGGAGATTGCAGTCTGAATGGAAAGTCTCACTATTTTCCAATGGACACTGAGAAATTTGTTGGGAAGCTCTGTACTATTCCAGGTTGATAGACTTCCTTTTTTTTTTAAAACTTAGATTCAAATTTTCAGTAAAATTCAGATAAGGTTTTATTTTTTGGTAACTTTGGCTTTCACAACTCTAACTCTTTGAACAATCTGTGTACAATTAAGAGATTTCTGATGTTTATTCTTACAATGAGTGGATCAGTTCTAGAATTTAGTCATTTTTACTTCTGTTGAGTTTTGAGCCTCTCTAGAGTTGCATGCAGATAACTTTTAAATTTCTGTGCATTAAAGAAAAACCCATTTAGAAAGTATCTACAAAGTAAAAATGAGAGGAAATAGAAATTATTTTTTCATGAACATTTGATACACATTTCATCAAACTAATTGATTCACCAATTTCTTACACCAGCTATAATAAATATTTAATTCATTGTTGATATTTATTGGCTTTAAAAATTCCATCCTTTACAGAGCATCAAGGTTGGAGCATCAAAAATTATATTTTTATCAAGGGAGAAAAACAAAACTCCCCAAGCCATAATGTTAAACAGAATTGGAGTATTTTCTTTAGAATTTCCTGAGTACGCAAATGAAAGCTTATTATTGAATACTTGTATTTTCTTTTCTCTCTCTGGAACATCAACACCAGTATATTGCTGGCAGCTATTATATTCAAAAAATAAAATGTATTTTCACTATCAAAAAATTGTCCATGTTTTATTTCCTCTCCTCACTTAGCATGTCAATCATATTTCTTTTGAAAAGATTTTTTGAGTAGTCACATTTTATTTTAAGAACTCTTGTGTACAATTATAAAGTATTATTGCCTAGTTTGAGAGAGGAATAGATCGAGAAAGAAGCAAGCAAGTTCTGTTTCCCGTGTTGATATTTCCTAAAACAGTAAAGGAGGGAAGTGAATGTCTAATTTTGGGGAAAAAGAGCTAGGCACAGAGTCAGTAGTATAGAAATATCTAAGCCCTACACCATTTTAAACACAATCATGGTCAACATTTTATGAAAAAAACTTTTTTGTGTTGTTGATATGGAATTTGCAATGTAAATATGTTTACAAGGACTTCGAATTTACTTTCAGATAACACTCTGCTGCTTTATAGAGAGTACACATTCCTTATAAAGGTTTTTTTCATTTCACCCTACCCATCCTTTTGAGCAATGCTTTCACTCATTTCACTTATCCATAAGCTATAATTACTCAATACATGGTTGATGTAATTATTCTGAACATTTATCTGTTAGATTAAATAAGAAGAAAATATTCCATTTTACTTTCATATATTTATTTTTTAATGTTCTTTTTTATATAGATATAGGTTTCTGACATATTCTCTCTCTCTCTCTCTCTCTCTCTCTCTCTCTCTCTCTCTCTCTCTCTGTACTGTGGATTTAANCATATTCTCTCTCTCTCTCTCTCTCTCTCTCTCTCTCTCTCTCTCTCTCTCTCTGTACTGTGGATTTAACCCAGGAGTGTTATATCACTGAGTTATATCCCCAACAATTTTTAGTTTTTATTTTGAAACAGAATCTCACTAATTTGCCTGGGGCCTCATTAAGTTGCTGAAGCTGGCCTCAGACTTTTGATCCTTCTGCTTCAGCCTCCTGAGTAGTTGGGATTACAGGCATGCATCACCATATCTGGCAGTTTTGAAGATCTTATTTCAGTTTTTCTTTCAAGATTCTTCTACTAACAACCAACTTCCTCAATGTTTTTTGAGAAAGCCTTTCTTTCACCTTCATTTTAAGTTGTTATTAAGGTGAAAAACACCTGTTAAACAGTCATATTCTTCAATATGCAACCTTTATCACCTTGCTTCTTTAATTTAGCATAAATTTCCAAGCTTCATTGACTGTATCACATACTTATATTTAATTTCTTTTTATGACTAAATAACATTTCATTGTATGGGTGTTTCATAGTTTGTCAATCAGTACATTCATTGATGAACCTTGGGTTGTATCCACCATTTGGCTACCGTGAATAGTGCTGCTGTGAACATTTGTATATATATATTTCTTTGAGTACTTGTTTTCAGTTATTTTCAGTATATATCTATGTGTTGAAGAGATGTGCTATATGGTAATTCTGTGTTAGACTTTTTGAGGAATGGCCAAACTATTTTCCACAGCATCTGAACCATTTTCAATCAGCCTTGTACCAATGGCTCCAATTTTTCAACATCTTCGCTTACAGTTGATACTTTACTACTTTTCATATTATAGTTCTATGGCTTGGATGTAATTTGTCTACCAATGTTTCATGTGTTGGTCCTCAGTGTGGCAGTGTTGAGGTGGTAGAACCTTTAAGAGGTGAGTTCTAGTGCAAAGTAATTAGGTCATGGGGGCTTGACCCTCATAAATGGATTAATGCTGTTTTGAAGGAATGCATAAGGTATGGTAGGAGTGGACTAGTACCCGAGATAGCAAGTTGTTATATAAAAAGTCTATCTTGCCATGTCACTTCACTCCCCTTTGCCCATGCTCTTGCTATTATGCCATCTGCTATGTTGTATTGTAACAAAGGCTCTCACCAGAGTCCAAATAGATAGGGCCCCCTGATTTGGGAATTTTAGCCTCCAAAACCATGAGCTATATAATCTTACTTTCTTTAAAAAGAACCCAGACCCACATTCATGTATAGTTATCCTGGTAGTTATAAAGCGCTATACCATACTGGTTTGATTTGTATTTCCCTATAGACTGAAAATGTGAAATATACTCTCATGTGCTCATTGGAAATTTGTGTATCTTTTTTGGAAAAAATGTCTTCACATGCCTTTGTCCATTTATTAATTGGGTAGTTTATTTCTTTATGGTTGATTTGTAAGTATCCTTGGATATATATTGGATGGATATCACTCATATGTATTTGCATTGTTTTCATTGTGTATGTTGTCTTTTCATTTTCTGTATTTAATGCTCAAAAGTTTTTAAGTTTGATTAATTCCTATTTATCTATTTTCTAATTGGTTTCTCATGGTACCCTATTCACAAATCTATTGCCAATCATAGTCACAAAGATTTATCCCTGTTTTCTTCTTATATATTTCTGATGAAAAGTTTTTACATTATGGTTATTTATTCATTTTGAAATAATTTTGATATGTTGTTTTACATAGGGATATAAATTTATTTCTTAGCATGTTGATATACACTAGCACAGAATTATTTTGTAAAGAGATTATTCTTTCCTTATTGAATCATTCTTGCATCCTAGCTAAAATTCATTGACCAGAGTTTATGCACTCATTCTGGACTTTCAATTCTTTTCACTGAACTATATGTCTATCTTTATGCTAGTGCCACTCCATTTTGATTCCTAGGTTTGCAGTAAGTTTTGAAATTACAAAGTATGAATATTTCAACTGCATTTTTTAAGATTCTTTTCTATTTGGGGTCCTTAACATTACTATATGATTTTGAGAACTGGCTTTTCCATTTCTCCAAAAATTCATTAGAATTTTGACAGGAATTCTCTTACCTCTATAGAAAATTTTGTGTAGTAATACCATCTTAATCTTAAGTATTCAAATCCATGAACATGGGATAACTTCCCATTTATTTAGTTATTCTTTAAATAGTTTTATAAATATTTGTAATTTTCAATATGTGAATCCTTTACCTGCTTGGATATTTTTCTCTGGGTATTTTATTATTTTGAATGGTATTGTAAATGGATTTGTATTCTTAATTTACGTTTTCCATTACTTATTGTTGGTGTACAGGAAAAAATATTCTTTTAGTGTTGTTCTCATAACCTAGAATTTTGCTGAATGTGGTTTTGTGTGTGTATGCACTTTTTGGGAGATTCTATATAAATAATCATTAGATTCTGTTAGTGGAGATATTTACTTATTTCTTTTCAAATCAGATACTGTTTCTTTCCTTTCTTTCTTCTTTTTCCTAGTTGCTAAAAAAGCAAGAATTCTGTTGAGCATGGACATAATTTTCTTGTTCTTGATTTAGGGAGGAAAGCTTTCAGGCTTTCACAAATGAGTATGATATTTGCTGTAGATTTTTCATAAATGCCTTCTCCTAATCTTTACATATTGACCTTATGTTGAGACATTCTTTCAATAATTAGCTTGGCCATTAGTAACTCGGTTTTCCCTTTCAACTTTCTACCTACACCGAACCTAGAGTTCAATCAGCATTGAAAATGTAAGTTATTCTCAGGTCTTCACTGAGCATATACTCTTCTTTGGGTATGTGTATCACCTTCTAAATTCATGAATTCATTTGTACATTTCTGAAAGTCCATTTTTTTTCCAAATAAACTCTCCACCTTTTCCTCTCTGGTTTTAAATATGCTATTGTATGCTTCAATCATAATCCTTAATCCTTTGTGCCACGGTTGCCCATTTACATTAAAATGTCTCTGAAAAATGCCTAACCTGAGTAGTTACTACAAACAAAATTACCTCCAGAACCAGGGACCAGAATCCCATACTGGGATTTTGGATTGTTGTCATTAATATCACTGCTGAGTCATGGAGGGGGTTGGGCATAGGTCAAATAAAAATGCCACCACAAACTTTTGTACCAATTTTAATTTTGTATATTTATTGGCTCAGTATTTGCTTGGTTACTGTAAATGTTTGACTGTGTTGCAGAGTTCTGACAGGGTTGATTCTGATAGATTTATTGTATGTTTGATATTTCTGTGGAGGGTTCCACCCTTGGAGCTGACTACTCTGCCATTTTCATTGAAGTTCATATCTCCCTCACTTTTGAAGGAGAATTTCAGTGGAGACAGATTCTGTGTGTTTTTGTTTCCTTTTAACATTTCAAACATCTTATTCTATTCTCTTGTTTTCATGGCTCCAGAAGATAATTATAGTAAGGTCCTTTCACTCTTCTGGCCTATTTCAAGATTTTCTCCTTGTGTTTGATTTTCTGAATTTGAAATATGATACATGTAGATTCAGAATTTTTATGTGTATATTTATTTTTCTTATCTGGGCCTCTATTTCTATTATGTTTTCATTAATTTTGGAAAACATTAAGCCATTATTGTTTTCAATATTTCTTCTGTTCCTTTTTTTTCCTTTTCAAATTCCAATTACACATCTTGTAATTGTTCCTGAATTCTTGCATATTCTGTTTCATATTTTTAAATTTTTGTCTTTGATTTTTAATATGAACAGTTTTAGGTATATTTTTAAGAATACTGATTCTTTCCTCAAACTTGTCCATCCTAATAAGCCCAACAAAGACATCATTTGTTTCTGTCATAGTGGGTTTTTATATTCCATTTGTTATTTTATTAGTATCTTCCTTTGTTCATGTATTTTTAATCTCTTCTTGCATGTGGTCCATTTTTTCCGAAATATTTATTGTTATTTCAAATTTCCAAGTGATAATTAAAAAATCACTGCTCTGAGTATGGTCTAATGTTTGGTTTATATCTTAAGATTGATTTTTCTTGCCTTTTAGCATGCTGTGTGAATTTTCATTGAAATATAGATATGATATCTTAGGTGATAGGAATTGAGGCAATTAGGCTTTTAGCATGATTATCAATGTGACAATTATTTAGACTGTGCTTACTATTTGCAATAGCTGTATGCCAAAAGCTTTATTTTCTTCTAGTGTTCTTTTTGTCTAAAAATGATATCTTTGGATTTCCCAATAAAATTATTTTTAAAAAGAATATGCCTTTAATCTCTTATTGGTGTAATCTACTATTGTTACACTTGAGATCTGTTGATGTCATGGCAAGGTATTGTGGAGAGAAGGTTTTCACTAATCATATGATTAAATTTAAATAGTTTAGTGGCCCTCAGTCTATAGAGAGTGATCATCAGAAGAGTTTCTTAGACTCCCTGCCCCCATTTTATGTGAGACAGGAATGCTCAAAAGGTGGTATGATGTCTTGTTACCCTTTCTCCTGGTCATATATGGCTATTGTAAAGTAGTTTCATCAGAAGGCAGAACTTTGTAAAAGAGAATAAAATTTTCTAAGTACACTTGAAATGGTTATTTTTCTCTTAAGATTTTCTTAAAGTGGTTATTTTTCCTTTCCCTTTCTAGATGCAGGAGAAATTTTTTTTTTCTTCTCAGTTTTTTACCATGAGAACTTGATGGGGCTACTGAAGGCAAATTCACAAAAGTGAACTCTTCACTTAGATCGGGGCTTCAGGAGATTTTAATTTTCTATGCTCACTGTTCATCAATAAATCAAATACTATTTAAGTGTTCATACCAGTTCAAGGTTCAAAGTGGTTTCTGCTCCCATCATACTGCTACTTTATTTGATAGATTTAGAAATAGTTGTTTATTTCTAGTTTATCATCTTTGTTATATTTTGAAACAAATTTAGTTAGGGTGGTACCACTCTTTTCTGGATCTTTACTAGCAGGTTCAGTATCTTTTTCTCAGAGAAAATGATTAATGGTAACCTTATGTTAGAAAACTAGGTACTTAATGTTGATCTTTGCTCAATGTCAAGCTTTATTTTAAATTATCTTTTAGATTATCCAAATACCATTCTCTCTTTATAGAGCTTAAGAAAGAGACAACTCAAGACAATGCCCAGAAATTTCCCACTTCTAATTATATGTCATCATTTCATATGTAGTCTGCATCACAAAATATAATAGGAGAATATTTGACTATATGTTTTTCTTCATATATAAAAGTAATAAATTCACCAGGCACAGATAATTGGGTCATCATTCACCTCTAACTAACCTACCTTACTCATCTATATTCCACAATTTAGAAACTATTGTTTATACAGCTCAATTTTCAGTAATCAAGCTATTGAGTAAGAGATGTTTGGCTAAAACAACAAGTTTCACTAATAATGGCTGAAATCATTAAGACATCAAATTCTCTGAGACATAATCACAGAACTTTAGTCTTTTGTCAGAACCTGGAGAATATTCCCCCTGGCTACTCATTGGTCAGCACATTGTCACAAGTTAATCCATAAAATAATCATCAGCAAAGGAGTATGAAATAAACATGTTTTATTTAACCCAATCATGAGTCATAATATGAGACTAGAGATACTTTATCCATTCCCTGGCATCTTGTTGACTGAACATGATTTATCTTCTATAACTTAAGTAAAAGGAGAGACTGACTATTAGGAGAGAAACTAACTCTATCAATCATATAATTACTTTGTTTTCAGTATGTCATATTCTTCCAAATTTTCTCCCATTTCTCTCACTATTAATACTCAGTTATTTTATGAGAAACTCTTCTAATTCTCAAGCCCTAGTGTTGCTTAGAACTGTGACTTTTGTACTATTTTCATTCTCCTATTCCTCAGACTCCCCTGTAATATTCACCTAGTCCCATGGCTTTAATTATCCCACAAATGAGATGCTTGCCAGGGATATATATTCAATTAATATGTTCTGCTATTCAAAAATATATATCTAGTTGATTCCTGAATATAACTAAATCTGAATAGGTACTTCAAACTCACTTTGATAAATGGTAATTGTTACTTTTTTATAAAATAAATTATGTTATCATTCTAAAAATAATTCATTAAACGCCCCAAAACTTAGGTGTCATATTACATTTCTATTTATATTGTTTCAACATCCAGATAAATCACTGTCAGAATAAATTTGGTTTTGAAAACATAGGCAAATATAAGATCAACAAAAATCATATATAGAATAAGAAAGATCTAGTATAAATCTAAGAAATATTAATAGCCATGGAGAGGAGCTACAAACATATAAACAAGTGACAGAAAAACAGATATGAAGAGAAAATATGACTTTGTGAGAGGCAAATGAAGAAAAACTTTTAAGAAGGAGAAAATACATACACAAATATAGCCAAAAACATAATACAATCCCAGAAAAATGTCTATTGGATTTAGTAAAAGAATTTGGGCTCAAAGTCTATTTTTGGTTGGCTGTAGAGTAAACATGGAAAGGGACTTCAGGGATATGAGGGGATATGGTGGGCTGAATACTATTCTTTTTTTAAAAAATATTTATTTACTTTTTAAGTTGTAGTTAGACACAATACCTTAATCTTATTTATTTATTTTTATGTGGTGCTAGGGATAGAACCCAGGGTCTCACAGGTGCTAGGCGAGTGCTCTACCGCTGAGCTACAATCCCAGCCCTGAATATTATTCTTGATTTATTATTGCTGTCAATACTTTGGCTGAAGGATCTCAACAATCAAAATGGACTTTATATTAATGTTTATGAGAAATTTTAGATGTATCCAGCAGATTTCCTACAAAATTGTAGGTGTTAGAGTTTGTTTTTTATAGCAAGTCATAATCATCCTCTAAAACCTGAGGCCAAGAGTACAAATTCCCAACTATTCCAGGGACCAAGAGTTGCAAAGCCAAAGGACATCTAAGCATTGAAAGTTGCTGCATGCAATCTTTGAAGAAACCATCTCATCATGAAAATATAGGCAAACTCAAAAATTTTTATTACTTTTGAAATACATTAATTTTATTTAGGTTTCAGGTTACTTAAGAGATAACTAACCCTTTCTTATAATAATGAAGAAAAATGTTAGTTGGAATACTTAAAATGAAGAAATTGAACAAAACTTGTATCTGATATCACAATAAGGTAGAATATATTAACCCCCTATCAAATCTAGAGATTATTGTGAAAAAAATACTTAAGCAAATATTTAGTTCAAAATATCATCTTAGAAATATAGCACAGATGTTGAACAAAGGGTGAGATGATTCATTCGATAAATATGAATAAAAGTCAATGAAAAGAAGCAATATTCATACCAAAAAAGCAGTATTCAATATAAGAAACAATTATTGCTATGAGAAACAGAGGGTCCCCAACCCCACAGAATATACCTGACCTAATACTTATACCTTGATGTGCAGTCCTTAATTCCTTGCAGTGAAAAAAGAGACTTTACACATGTGACCAACATTAAGGATCTCAAAGGGAGATAATTCTGGATGATCCAATAGATAATCTAGAAGAGTCCTAAAAACCTGACAATTATTACTATCTATAGTCAGATGGAGATGTGATAATACAAGGATCAAAGAGATACAACATTACTGGTTTTAAAGATGTTGGGAGACAGTCTTGAGTCAAGAAATATGGGTGGCTTCTGGAATCTGAAAAAGTAAAGTAGAAAAAAATCTGATTTTTCCTTAATGCCTACAAGAAGGATCAGATTTAATTTAAGTCTACTGGGACGTGTGTGAGTGTTCTAACATATAGAGCTGTGTAATAATGAATGTGTATCATTTAAGCCACTAGTTTCATGATATTCTAACAGCAATAGAAAACAAATACAGATTTCTATAATATTACAGCGAATAGTCAACAGATAATACACAACTCTTTTTTTTTTTTATTGGTACTGGGGATTGAAAACAGGGGTGCTTAACACCTTATGATCCTCCTGCCTTAGCCTGCAGAGTAGCTAGAATTATAGGCATTGGCCACCATGTCCAGCAAAACTCTTAATGTTTATGTACCAAACAAAGAAGAATGAAGTTAGGCATGATGGTGCATGCCTATAATCCCAGCAACTCAGGAGGCTGAGTCAGATTGATCCCAAGTTTGAGCTTTCCTTAGGCAACTTAGTGAGATCCTGTCTCAAAAAAAAAAAAATGGAAAAAAAGAATAGTGTTACCTGAGGTTTGGTAGAGAGAAGTGATGGGAGAGGAGGGGAGGGGATGGGGGGATAGGAAAGATAGTAGAATGAAACAGACATTATTATTACTGTGTGTATATATGTGAATGCATGACCAATATGATTCTGCAACCTGTACACTCAGAAAAATGAGGAATTATATCCCATCTGATTCAAATGTATGATATATCAAAGTCATTGTACTGTCATGTATAACTAATTAAAACAAATTAAAAAATTTAATAAAATGGAAAGGGTCGGAAATATAGCTCAATGGTAAAGTGCACCTATACCGCCCCTCCACAAAAAAAAAAAAAAGGAAAAAATAAAAAGAATAGAAAGAAATAAAATCATAAAGCACAAATTCTCAACAATGTCAAAAACCCAGAAATAATTGTTATGGTTTTTAATAATTCAATAATAATCTGGTTTTTAATATTTTAATATACTTTCAAAATATGGCTTACAAGGAGCCATGGATTATTTTCGGATAAGCCAAAATGGCTGCTTGGGATTTATATGGTACACTGAAATTTTTCTATGATGAGCAGGAAATAGAAGGGATTCTCTAAGAATTTGTTTTAAATCTCTACTAGAGTATACATCAATCTATTTCATTTGTATAAAGCTTACATACATCAATTTTGACCTTGGCTATAAGCAAAAAATTAAATACATGCTCCTAAATGGAGGTATTAATAAGTCATATTTTCAGACTATATAAAGTCACATGTCAAAAACAAAGATTACAACAATGGCATGATCCTCTGATTATCATTGTTCTCTAGTAGAAAATAATAAGCATTCATCAATGTTACTTATGGATTAAAGAGCATATATATTATTTTGTAATAAAATAATAATGTAAAAACCTACTGGGTTAAAATGGAGTTTCTTTTGTATTTTCTAAGGCTGTATATATATTTGAAATATGCAATTGTACAGTTCATGTGTGATTAAATCTGTCCTTTCTAGGTGATTGGTATTCTCATTTCATTGAGTAGTCCTTTCTTCTCTGAGTATTAATAAATTTTCTCACACAGCACAAGAAATTTCAACCTGATCTATTTCTAATAATCTTATTTGTATGAGGTAGGCATTACATAAAATATTCCTTAGGCTATATACCTTAAAGGTATCACATCAGGAAATATGATTTCACTTTTTCCAAATTCAAAATTGGCTTAAAAATTTAAATATAATGTAGAAATATTTAAATATATTTGGTATTTCTCATAATTTGGAAGATAATTTTTCGGTCAAAACTTAATTAAAAATTAATTGCCCAGAAATCAACAATATTTTAATCTTAAATTTCAAGGAGACTGAAATAATAAGACTAATAAAAGAGCTCCTCCTCCCATTCCCAAGTATCCAATATCTGGGAGAAAGTGTGTGATGACCTATACAATGTAGAATTTCCTCAATTCACTCACAAATCACTCATTTATAGAATAAAATGAAAGAGTCAAAGCAGGTTTGCTTCTTCTATGGGCTTTTACAAGGATTCACTTCCTACATGAAAACATTCTTGTGTAAACAACAGGAAAAATCATCAATTATATGTTTGGGATCATTCACCATGATGCAATTTTCAGCAAAGAAGCTAGAAACAATAGCCTTGACACTTCTTAGAAATCTGAATGTCTTAAAATCTACACGCTTGGCCTTTTGAAACTTCCAAATAAAGTTTTCTTATTCTAGCAAAAAATAATAAAATAGCTGTCAAGTTACCATCTAGAGAAAGCTGAAAGCAGAGTTTAGTGGTATAAATTAATAGGGATTCATTCACTTTTAAGATTAAAACCTCATTTTATATCAAATGTATTAAATACATAGCTTATAGGCAATGCATCAAATTAATGTGTATTATCCTTTACATTTCAGGAATTTAATTTTCCTGAAAAATATTGCAAATATAAACACTGAAATTTTCTTGCTCAAGAATGTGTCACTTTTCTCAAGCAATCAATGCAGGAAAGCTCAGAATTATTTTCTACTTACATAAGAAAGTACACAAACTTTTAAAAATTGAAAGGATTGTTCTTGAAATTTCTCCTAATTATTTCCCTTCCTTTCTTTTCCCCTTGCCATTGTCCTTGTTCTGAACTATATTAAATCTATAAATGGATTGCCACAACAGAATATTAGCTGAGTATTTTTGACTGGTCTTCATTACCTTAAAGGTCATCTCACAGCCACTGATTAATCATCCTTACAATATAAAACAACTTCAGTATAAGTGAATCTAATAGAAGACAATTCCAGGAAAATCTCAAATTCTCAGTTACGGAGCATCTTCAACTTGCCTCTGAGTCTTAAATAGCTCAGCATCATTTCTGGGGCACAGTAGTAGGTATCATGTTCAATTTACTAAAATGCATGGGGCTACTACTCTCATCAAAGTTTCATATGAAACTGTGTATTTGGCTTCCTAAGCTAATTTAACCATTCATATATTCTGGCCAACTTCTTTGAGGAATTTCTTCACATACATGTGTGGTTATACCTACAAATACTTAATTTTACATAAAATGTGTGTGTTTGCATCTGTTGGTATACACTTACGTATATATTTAAGCTTTTCATATACATATACTGCTAGAACTACAATTATTTAGTTAATTATATTGTCATGTAAAACACAAATTTGGTTATAAGCATGGAAATTTGTAAATCTTTCAAACAATTTCATGGATCTTACTCTGGTAATAGATATGATGGCTGGGGATCCTGCAGACATTATTGAGAATTTCAGTGCCATGCAGAAAAGTATAAAGACTGAAATACAAAAATAGCCTAAGTCCCTGAAGTCTTAGAAAACAAGATTAACTCTAGACTCACCACACCACAGTTCTTTTTTATGTTTAAGTCATTTTATTTAGGTTTCTGGTGAGACTCACCATGAGCTATTCCAACCAATCATGTGCAATAATCTACCTTGCAAAAACATTAGAAACCATTAACAGTCGTACAAAATAGCAAATTATATCATAAACATCAATATATTTTGTTAATAGATTAAGAAAATTTATTTTGTGTGAATTAGCTCCTCATTCTCCAGTGAGACTTATATCTCATCTCCCACCTAATCCTCTCTTTATGTGCAAACTTAAATTACTAATTATGAAGTATAATTACAAAAATATATACATTGAATATATGCTTTTACTGAAGTTATGCCATATTATGCCAAGTATCCATTAATATAGAAAAAGACTTCAAATTGTAGGCAAAAATGGAAATAGTTATGTTAAAATGGTAAAATCATGACTGATTTTTAATTTTTCCTAAAAAGTGTCTGATATTATCAAAGCTTTCAAATTAAACATTCCAATGGGGAAATGGAAATAATCAGAAGTTTGACAATTGCTGAGAGCCACAGCCTTCCCTGGCATTTTGCCAATAGTATTGGTTGAGAGGCGAGCCATTAAGATGATGCTGGATTCATTCAATTGTATATTAGACCTTTACTGTTCGCCTCAGCCTGCTACTTTGGAGTTCTCGCACTACTTTGGAGTTCTCGCGGGGATTCCTGGAGAGTTGAAATAAAGTAGTTGCTGTTTGAACCTACAAGGCTTTGTGGCGGCTCGGTTATTCGTGCCCAGCCAGACTGCGGCAGACAATTACTGGACAGTGGCCCTGAACTGCAGTATGAGAGATGTTGTAGCAGCAAAGGACAAATGGAAATCATTAGTACTGCCTCTACCTATTAAAATAGTAAACCAGAAGCAATAACTAAATTTTTTTTCTTTTTTTTTTTTTTGGTGCAATACAATTACACATAATGGGATTCATTGTGACATTTGTATACACACATAACATATTTGATCAATCTCGTTCCCCAGTAGCTCCCCTTTCGCTCCCCTCCTCTCTCACCTATATTCCTCTTTATTCTGCTCCACTGGTGTCTCTTCTATTACTTAAAA
>NW_026000249.1:22405372-22465780 GCF_001458135.2 Marmota marmota marmota | reverse complement strand
TATATATATATATATATATATATTTAGTTGTAGATGGACACAACACTATTTATTTATTTATTTATTTATTTAATGTGGTGTCAAGGATCAAACCCAGTGCCTCACATGTGCTAAGCAAGTGCTGTGCCACTGAGCCATAACCCTGACCTCTTCTATTACTTTTTAAAAATCAGTGTATTATGATAATGCACACAAATAGGATTCACTTATGGTTACTGCATAATTTCATCCCCAAGTAATTCTTCCTTTCCCTTCCCCCCAGGTCTGCTTCCTCTACTCTATCAGTCTCTCTTCGATTTTTGTGAGATCTTTTTTGTGCCTTTCTCTATCACTTCCACATTTGAGGAAAAAAAAATTAAGGGACTACTAATTGACCTCATGACCATGTGAGCAAAAATCATTACCCACTAAGGGGTAATGAGGGCAATCAAAATACATATAGTTTATTACCTCATGAATGAGTTATTGCTTTTGTTTTACTATTTTCCTAGGAATAAGAAGTTCTAGTGGCTTCTACTTTGCTTCATACCATAGCTTAGGAAACTTAGGCTTGGATTCTGCTAGTTTATGGGTATAAGTATTCCAATTATGAATATGCATTCCAGAAGCATGTGAATAACTACAATATGAATTTGAGGACCTCCTGGACCCATTGTGAGTAGTATCTGAATGAAAATTCCATTTATTACCTACCTTCCATAAATTCTAGTCCAACTGGTAGACCAATGGGAAATTTTGGGTCTCCTGCAATTAGGCTCGATTTAGAGCTGTATTCAGTAATTGTTAAACATATAGTTATTTACATTTCACCAGTGTGTAGTTGCTCCAGTAAAAGGGACAAGGTAGCAGAGACCCTTCTCAAGGGGATCTAGAATCACTTTTATTTAAAGAGCTGAACTACTGAGAAAATGAGTTGTTTCAAGAAAAAGTTTGGAGTAAATAGCTTTAAAAACTCTGCTCCTGCCATTGTCTCTCATTGTCTTGGGGCAATTTTTTTTTTAATATTTATTTTTTAGGTGTAGATAGACACAACACAATACCTTTATTTTTATGTGGTGCTGAGGATTGAACCCGGGCTCTGCCTGTGTTAGGCAAGTGCCCTACTGCTGAACCACATTCCCAGCCCATCTTGGGACAATTTTAATACTTCTTCTTCTGAGAAACGACCCACATAAGTAGGTCCACCAATACTAGTGCCTGAAGTATAATATGGGAAAACAAAAAGCCCTGCAGGGATAGGAAGTTCATGAACACAAGTGAAGTCTTTCTAGAAACCTTCATGCTTTCTTTCTTTCACTATGTCCCTAGAAAAACTAGAGTGTGCCTGCTACCAATATTGATTCCTTCTTAGGCTTTAAAGGTAAATGTAATGACTATGCCTCTTACCTGGTGAAAGAGCAGCCAAAAAATTTAAGCAAAAGTGGCTTGAAGGGACTTCAGTTTCTGAATATGATTAAGTTATTTATGAAAAAAAAATCTTACTGGCACAGAACATCTAAAACAGATTTTGAAAAATAAATTCTATTCAAACACACCTTCAAAGATATCTAATCAGACTACAATTGAACCTCACAGAGCTTGCGGAGTCAAATTCCTTGAAAGAAGGGAAGTGATATACAGAGCAGTGAGCAGATATTCTCCGAGTTAAATTTTCCTATGAATATTTGCCAATTCTTGGCATAGAAGAAGATGCTGCAAATCTAGTCAAGTGGTGTTGCTTAGAGGCAGAAATTCCAACAGAGCTTTTATAAATTCTACAAAGCAATAAAGACAAAAATTGAAGTGTGTAGCTGCCAAATTAGCTAGGACTTGATAGACCAACATCTTTAATGAAAAGAAGGGGCAGAATGTAAAGTCAAGTTTCAATTGAGTGTATTTAATATATTATTAAAATGTTTCAGGGAAAAAAAACAGACAAACTAAGATGAAAGCTGCTAAAAGCTAAGGAGTAGAAATTTCAACAATCTGAAGGTTGAGAGACAAAACTAGTGTTTTTTTTAAGTATTTTTTTTTTGGTTGTTAAAAGACCTTTATTTTATTTATTTATATGTGGTGCTTAGAATCGAACCCAGTGCCTCACACATGCCAGGCAAGTGTGCTATCACTGAGCCATAGCCATAGCCCTATAACTAGTGTTTTGAATACGCAAAGAAAAAGGAGTCCTAGTAAACTCCCTAGGCTCTCATTTGAACTGCAAAATGCCTACTCTTGAGATCAATAACAATCTATATTAAAATAAGTGTATCCTAAAGTTCACCTCTATGGTAATGTTCATTTTCTTAATCTGGGTGTTGATTACATCAGTTTATTCATTTGTTTAAGAAAAATTAATAAAGTTATTACATAATCTACATACTTTTCATTATAGCGTTTTACTTGAAAAAGATTTTTTAAGTAATTTTATCATTCATTAGACTTTCTACCTGTAAATCAAGAACCCTCTCATTAGATACACTTAAATGTACAAAAAATAATTTTGGATCTTTGACATCTCCCAGGCCACATTCTTGTATCTCATTATGGAACATGAATCTGATAACCTAGGAAAACACAAACTCAATGACAAAATACTTCAACATTTGTTAATATCTATTTTGAAAGAAAAACCAAAATGAACAGCACACAGCATCAATACCAGAATTATTTCAAATAACAGTTAAATAATTTTAATCAATTTATATGATGATAAAAATATAAAAGAATAAGCAAATATAAAAAGCAAGCAACTACATGCATCAGGCAAGAAAACCATAGTAGTTAAATAATAATAACCATAACTGGGAAGTGACATGAGCAACATGGTTGACTAGAGGTGCTAACTATACTTCCCTTTACAAAAAGGCAGTGAAACACACACACAAAAAAATAATTTTGCACCGGAGTTTTTGAAGCAGAGTTCCAGAGTGCAGTGGGTATATGGCAGAATGTCAATGAGCATGGAAATATGCAATGGCCTTATTAAAGAAGAGTAGTATAGTAGTTGTCATGGGCTGGGGAGAAGGGAAAATGTGGAAGTGCAGTTCAAACGGCATAGAGCTTCAGTTATAAAAGATGAGTAAATTCTAGACATCTGCTGCACAGCACTCTGCATCTAGTCTACTGTCCACTTTCAACATTTGTTAATAGGGTATATTCATGTTAAGTGTGTTTTATAATAATGAAAAGGAAAATTGGTCTTCAATACATGAAAGGAGAATGTCTATATTCTTGGATAAAGAAAAGAGAAAGTGATATCATGTTAGACAACTTTAGTGAGAATGTAATACCTTTAACCCATGACAAGAGGAATGTTCTAGATTTTTAAATGAGAGCAGTTGTTAAATTTTGCTAATGGGAAACAAATGAAAGATTAAAATGAACACTCCCATTTCCCTAGATAACTATGTAACGGATTGAAGAAAATATGGACACATTGGAAGATAATATGAGATAGTTCAGTAAACAATATTTCAGGCACTAATTAGTAAGATTTAAAATGTTGGAATAATTTTAGATGATAGTGGTTCATGCCAAGAGGAAAATGCTAGGGAAGTAATGAGGTAATGACTCTATAGCTAGTCATAGTGAAAACAAGGTTTATTAAAGCATTAATGAGCAGTACCATAATTAATCATTTTATTATGTGGTTGCAATTTGGAGCAGGAATGACATGAAACATTGTTAGTGCAATTATTCTACTGAGTCAGTTGACAGTAGGCAAGCAAATGATCTGTGAGATATCCAAAACAAACCAAACATTAGATCTTCATATTTCCCAATATGGGAAACCAAGGATGCTAAAATGGAAAACTCATTAGCCAGGAAAGCAGAAGAGGAAAATGTTGACTGCGTGGCTGTGCTTCGAAGGAGACATAACTGGATTTAAAAAAAAAAAAAATCTGGTACAAAGTAGAAATCCGTTTTAAAAGTCAGTATTTACAAATTCAAGAATTTTCAGGTCAGGAAGTGTAATCATGGTCCACCCTGTCTTCACTGGCACCATGTTATAAACAAGCCACACTCTTCATCAATTGTGAGCTTTATTGTTAAACAATGATTGAATTCGTGAAATAAAAAGCAAGAATGTACTGTATACATCTATAGGAAGAAGGCTCTTAAGAGTTAAACTCCTCCTGACACCGGTTTTTGCCTTTTGGTTTAGGTTCCAGGATAAACCAACAATGAGTGGCAGTGTTTTCCCTTGTCATTTCCTTTGCTGCTGTGGGGAATATTGGAGGAGGAGTGCTGTGTGTAAAGTCATGCAATAACATAACTATTTCACTTTTTTTCATGTATTTGTGTTCAAGTTTATTCACAATACTGATAAAAATGTCATTATCCTCTTTGTCTTTTTTTTAAAAAAATATGGCTACAATCTGAACTGAACTGAAGAGTGTAAAGGGAAGGTGGTGATTCAGTCCCATGAAGCTAATATAATTTTTTTAACTTTTTTATGTTTTTTTTATTCTTTTTTTTTAGTTGTTGCTGATTCACTGATTTAAAAAAAAAATGTTCACAGAACTTTTCTTTGCTGGCTTCATAGCCTGTTCTATTCTCTTAGGCTCCACATGAGGGCGGGTGGGGCGGGGGTTGGTACCGATGGGGAAGTCAAGGAACCAGGCTGAGTCGACAGTGGCTGCCCCACTGGCAATGGGAGAGCACTCCTGAGGACCTAGGGCACCAGAGGGAGGTGGCATCGGCAGCAGCAAAGCAATAGCAGCAGCAGTAAGGGTCGCTGATCCAGAGCTACCATCTACAATGCCCAGCTGGGGCAACCACACCATCCTGTTGCTGGTGCTGTCGTGATGGTCCTGCCAGTCCCCCATTTTTGGCAAGTATGGACATCGTGACTTGGCACTCCTGGCGATGGGTCCCCACCGGGCATGGTCTGGAGGGCTCGGCCGGACCGCTCTCTCTCACTTCTTTTTTTCAGCAAAAAGCAGTCAAATTATTTTCTTTCAATTTTAAACATAATTAGCCTTATTAAATGTACTTACATTGGTATCACTGACCAAAATATTAACAAAATTCATAATATTTCCTTTCCATCCACTCATGCTGATGTTAAAGATAATGTTGCTCTAAATCTCTAAGTACTTACAAATGCATAGCTGTGAATTTTCTTCCCAGTGAGAGTTATGATGTTATAATGCACATAAATCAAATTTGTGTTTCACCTTATGTGAGAAATTGCAGGTTTCTTCTCATTCATGATGTTAAAAAATTACATCACAAAATAAAGAATTTGGCACTATATGCCTCTCTTCTAGTTCTTTAAACTCAAAGAAAAAATGATAGAAACTATTAACCAAGAAGATATCTACAAATACACAATTTGTAACTATTTTACCTGCTATAAGATTATCATGCAGGATTTTTACGTTATAAATTAAAAACAAGTTTTATTACATGACTAAAAACTTCCAGTAAAGGGCAATACAATAAAAAATTTGTGGAGAAATATGTTATAACTGTGCTTTTCAGGTTGAAATAATTAGAGTTTTTTCTAGAAGCTAATAAGAGAATTAAAGTAAATAAGTATATGTCACCAAAAACAAAAAGACGCTAAGTGGTAAAATTTAACAAAAGATTCATGAAGAAAACTGTTTTGTTTATTTCGTAGACTCATTATTTCATTCACTACAATGTTATTTATTTACAATTTACAAGATGAAGTTTAAGATCAGGTATTTTCCTAAGAAGAAGACCATAAATATAAGAAAGTGCAGTAAATAAATATATAATTGAGTTAAGTACTGTAATAGATAAAGACAAAAAATGTATCAAATTCAGAAAGAAGGAAACAAAATATATTTAAAATGCAAATAGCATTTTAGTTAATAAAATCTTTTGATTTTGTAGGCTATGAGTTAAAATTATTTTATCAATTTTTATTTCTTATAAAATAATACCAAATCATGAGAAACAGGCATTTTCATAATCATAAGGAAATATAAATAAATAATCAGGCCAAACAGCAATATTTAAAGCCTCATGGAAATGCCAGTATAGAAACAAAATATCATCTCTTCCATTGTTCTTTAAAAAACAATTTCTGTTTTCAAAAAGTCAGGTGAATATTCTAAATGTTAATGTATATAGACATTCTAAGTAATGAAATATCAAAAAGAATATGTAAACACAGAAATAGAGGAAATAATTGCAAATGGTCAGGTAGGAGGAGGATTGTCATTACAATAGCAATTTTAAGCAGGAACAAATGAAATCTTCCAGAACCAATGGTCTGATGCTGCAATGATGTTATGGATTAACAATCTTAATGTTTCTAAACACTGAAACCTGGAAACATTTGAATTGTTTTATGAAAGACAAGCAATTATACCCTGCCCACTCTTATCTTCCTGTCTTTATATCAAGAACTAAAATTTACAAAATACAATCATATTCTAATGAATAAGAAGAATTTCAAGGGAAAATGATATCTTACTATGTTAATTCACTAGGTATAGCCAATCTTTGTCTATGCATCATAGCAAGGACTCTATCTGGAGGATTATAAATGAGCACCTCTGAATAATGAAGACACTAATAAAACATCTACAGGTTGTAACTCCATCTGCTCTTTTGTTCAATTTGCCATGTGAATTAGATGGAAGACTAAGAATCAAGGTGTGATGATGGAAAATTGCTTCAAACCATCCCAGACAGCTCTATAAAATTCTTAACAGCTTCAATTTGTACAATTTTGTATAATATGAAAAAGAAACTTCCAAACGGTAAAGAAAATTAATAATGCATCTTCATGAAGTTTACTTTCCCAAAGAAATTGGTGGCAGGAATTTTTTTTGTAATGAATAAAGCATCTATTACAAACTGAACCTAGATTGACTAAACAGTAAATATAAATGAAAGGAAATAAAACATGATATATTAATCCCTCATTTTCAAGTAATTCTGGTAGATGCTTTTCTAAGGTTTTCACAGGAAGGACAACAACACATATGAAAATGCTGTTCAAAATTGAATTCATTAATTCAGCAACAAATTTATTTGGGCAACAAATATGTGTGAGGCAATTAAAGTAGAGGGTTACAGGGCTGGGGATGTGGCTCATGCGGTAACGCACTGGCCTGGCCTGCGAGGGGCGCTGGGTTCGATCCTCAGCACCACATACAAATAGAATAAAGATGTTCTGTCCACCAAAAATGAAAAAATAAATATTGAATCTCTCTCTCTCTCTCTCTCTCTCTCTCTCTCTCTCTCTCAAAAAAAGTAGAGGGTTACAAGAATCAACAAAACAAGCACAAATACACAAGGATCTTACAGTTCTGTGGAGACAGGATAGACTGTAAATTAAACATATAGGTAAAATGGAGAATGTTTTTTAATTAATGCTACAGCAGAGAATAGGAAGAAATGGAAGAAGTATTAAATTTAGAATACGGTGATCAGAGAAGTCTTCCTGAAAGGCCATATTTAAGCAAAACCCAAAGGAAGTAAGGAAGTAAACTATTTTAGAACTAAGCAAAGAGTTGCAGACAGAGGAAGCCAAAAGTACTAAAACCCAGAGTCAATAACATCCCTGATTTGACAGAGTTCAAGGAGACCAGTTTGGTTGGAGAAAGCTAAGTAAGGAGGAGAGTGATAGGAAATGAGATTAAACACATAGTATCTAAACTTTGAGAGACTTCTAAAACCCTGGCAAGTTTTCGGTTTTTTAATTTGAGTAAGATGATAAGTTACAAGTCGTTTATTTAGTTTGCAGAGAAGCCAATTATTTTTAAGGTTTCCATAGAATAACTTTGTACTGAGAGTAAACTGCAGAAGAAAAAAGTGTAAGCAGAAGTTATTAAATTTTTATTCTGATATTTTTATGTAGCATCAAACATGAATATTACATGAAATACAATTGACAATCTTTCTGTGTCATTATGTTAAATTTAAATATGAGACAAAATAACTAATCTTCTAAAGTAGTTTCTTGTGATTTAAATATTACATGTAATAGAATACAACTAGTGATTTAAGCTGTTTCACAATATGGAAAATATATGTTATCACAAGTATTGGTTAAATGGCTGGGTATAGAGCTCATTGATAGAGAATATGCTTAGCATGCACAAGGCCCTGGATTCAGTCTCTACTGCCTCTTCTCATATGTACTAATTAAATTATTTAAACACACACATATGAATACATACTATTAGGCAAATGGAATAATCCAAGAGAATGATGATGTTGACTCAGTACAGTAATAGTGTCAGAGTCTTCTGACAGATTGGAAATAATGGTATAAGAGAGAAGGATCAAGGATGGCTTCAATTTTAGGGCTAAATAACTATTGGGAAGTAATATGAAGTTGCTATTAACTAATATGGGAGGACTGTATGAGGAACAGTTTAGAAAGGAAAAGATCAAGTGTTCTGCTTTGTACTTGACTTCAATATGCTTATTAATTGTCTTAGTTCAGGTGATGAAGATTCAGTTGAATATATAAGACTGGTATTCTTGGAAGAGATCAAATTTCCAAGATGGAAGTATACATATGTAATCGGTGTAAAGATTGTTTTTAAAACAATAAAACTGGAAAATATCAAAGCTCATGGAGGAGCAGATAATGGTAATTAGGAGAAAAGGTCCCAAGGAACTTAATCCTCAGATATACTGCAATTAATGAAGAACATTTAATTTGGGGAAATTCTGAACTATATCTCAATATAGTAACTTCAGGTAATAACAAATACCTTACTCTGATAGAATTATTACATGTGTACATATGTAGAATCACACTGAATATTATTTTAAATACTCAATAATTACTTGAGGATTGGCAATGTTTCAATACATGTAAAATATGTTCAATGATAATTATTTAAGAATGGCATTTTAAATGCCTGTACATTAAACTTTCTAAATGACACAATTATTTAACTAAAATCTGTGACATCATTCAGGTTTTCAGAGTTCTGATGTTATTTTTCATTCCAAAGTCATATCACATGATTGATTTAAACATGTTCTACCAGTTCCTATGCCTTCTCTCACTCTTCCACACACACTCTATAAATAGTCTATAAATAGATATCTTTGTTTGGCTCACTGGTATATTCTAAGCACCCCTTCCCCCAAATTGCCCAGTACAGAGAAGGCAGAAATAAATATTTCAAAGGAAGGAAGGATATGAGGAGGTTGAATATTTTATCACCTAATTAATTTGGCTGCCTAAGTAATTTTCTTTTCTTTATTCAGAATTCATTTTTGTGTTCTTCCTGAAGCTATTACTTTGAGAAAGGATCTCCCTCAAAGGAAAGGTATTTTCTTTCAATGATATATCGGGAAGGCCAATATCAAACTTAAAACAGAGGTAGAGAAAACTACCCATCTATTTTGGAAATAGTGGTTAAACTAAAGTCTGTTATTATCATATTTTGCAACTAGTAACTGGAGTTGTATCACCAGTGGCCAGGCTGAGGGAATTGACTTATATCTATGTAGTGACCTAAAATAAGCCAAATGATTTCCCAAAGTTTCAAGTTTGTTTCTTTATGGGATGGATGAGATCCTAAGCTGAAGTTATGACATTTTCCTTCTACATCCCAACATAATTCATCTCCTTACTCACTAATTAGCATTAATTGCTTCATGCCATTATAAATATTAAAAATTCTGAAATTCATATGGAAGAATAAAAATCCCAGAATAGCTAAAGCAATTATAAACAATAAAAGTGATGTGGGAGGCATCACAATACATAATTTTAAACTGTATTACAAAGTTACTGTTACAAAAACAGCATGGTATTAGCATAAAAACAGACATGAAGACTACAGGACTAGAATAGAAGTACTGGTGACAAATTGACAAAGATACAGTTACCTGGTCCTTGACAAATATGTCAAAAACTTAAGTTGGAGAAAAGACAGCCTTTTAAACAATTATTGCTGAGAAAACTAGATATCCATATGTAGAAAACTGAATTTATATGCCTGCCTATCACTCCTCACAAAAAAGAACTCAAAGTAGATCAAAGACCTAGTATTTAGACCAGAAACACTGTGACTGCTAGAATAAAACATAAGCTCATCAGTCAAACATATCTATATGGTCCCCAATTTCCTTAACAAGACTCTCAAAACTCAAGAAATAAAACCAAAAATCAATAAATGTGACAACTTCAAATTAAAAAGCTTCTTCACAAGAAATTTAACAAGAGCATAGAGAGACAGACTACAGAATGGGAGAAAATTTTTGCTAACTAGTCTTTCAATAGGAAATTAATATCCAGAATATATAAAGAAGTAAAAAATACTTTAACACCAAAAATCAAATAACTCAATCAATAATTGGACAATTAAACTAAATAGACATTTATCAAAAGAAAGAGAACAAATGACCATCAAATACATAAAACAGTTCAATACCCTTATCCATCAGGGAAATGGAAATCAAAATTACACTGAGGTTTCATCTCACTCCATTTAGAGTGGTAATCATCAAGAATACAAATAATAAAAAGGAATGGGGGAGAAAAAAAGGGAAGAAAAGAGAAAGTACTAGGAATTGAATTGGAACAAATTATACTTCATGCATGGATGGTTATATCAAAACATGGATGGCTATATCAAAATATCAAAATAAACCATAACTTGATGAATGAATAAAGAATACATGATATATATGTGTGTATATGTATGTGTGTGTATGTGTGAATGACGATCAGTCATCAACATGAATGAAATTAAAGGATTTGCCAGTAATTAGAAGGAACTAGAAAACATTATGCTATGAATGGTGAAATAAATAAGCCAGACTCAGAAAGTAAGAGTCAACTGTTTTTCTTAAATGCATAAGCTAGAGAGAGATAGAGAATCCCATGAAAACAGAAGGGAGAATAATAGAGGAGAGGAAAGGGCAAAGGGAGAGAAAAGAGAGATGAGAAAGGGTAGCAACTGCAGAATAAAATTGACCAGACTTTGCTATGTGCATGTATAAATGTGTCACAATTAATCCCACTTTTATGAATAACTATAATATGACAATTCAAAACAAAAAATATAAGAAGCAATATCTGGAGAGGAGAGAGGAAAAAGATCGGGTGAGTAGGAAAAGGGGAAATACTGGGGATTAAATGCAGCAAATTAGGAGATCCAAGATGGCGGAGTAGAGGAGATCCCATTCTGTGTGTGAATCCAAGGGAGTGGTCAGATTGTTTCTCCACAGGGGCTTGCCCTGAGGAATTTGCAGATTCTCGGATTGTGTGACAGGATCCCAAACAGCGGATTTTCGCAGAGTACACCAGAGAGGCAAGCACAGCACAGAACACAAGGAAAGCAGAGTCACTCTTTGCCTGCGGTTATCTGAACAGCAGCACCGGATGTCTGAGAACTTCCACGTGGCTCTCTGGTAGCTGAGCGAAGACGCTGGGTCATTGCCCATACAGGGCCGCAGGGCACCATGCTGTGATCCGCTTCAGCACAGGACACTGGACTGAGAGCTGGATGCAGTCTGGGGACATCCCAGCTTCGTCCACCTCACTGGACACCTCAGTGGGGGAAATGGATGGGCTCCATCTTGGAAAATCTATCTCCTCAACTTTTGGTGGGTGTGGCTGACAGCTGGGATGGGCAATCCCATTCACAATTTCCTTAAAAAAAATAAGATACTTGGGAATCAACTTAACAAAAGAGGTGAAAGATCTGTACAATGAAAACTACAGAACCCTAAAGAGAGAAATCAAAGAAGACCTTAGAAGATGGAAAGATCTACCTTGCTCATGGATAGGCAGAATTAATATTATCAAAATGACCATACTACCAAAAGCCCTATACAGGTTCAATGCAATTCCGATAAAAATTCCAATGACATTCCTCATAGAAATAGAAAAAGCAATCATGAAATTCATCTGGAAAAATAGGAGACCCAGAATAGCTAAAGCAATTCTCAGCAGGCAGAGTGAAACAGGTGATATCGCTAAACCAGACCTTAAACTATACTACAGAGCAATAGTAACAAAAACAGCATGGTACTGGCACCAAAACAGGCTGGTAGACCAATGGTACAGAATAGAGGACACAGAGACTAACCCACAAAATTACAACTACCTTATATTGGACAAAGTTGCCAAAAGCATGCACTGGAGAAAAGATAGCTTCTTCAACAAATGGTGCTGGGAAAACTGGAAATCCATATGCAACAAAATGAAATTGAATCCCTATCTCTCACTATGCACAAAAGTTAACTCAAAATGGTTAAAGGATCTAGGAATTAAACCAGAGACTCTGTGTCTAATAGAAGATAAAGT
The DNA here is from genome assembly GCF_001458135.2 of Marmota marmota marmota. Taxonomy (NCBI): domain Eukaryota; kingdom Metazoa; phylum Chordata; class Mammalia; order Rodentia; family Sciuridae; genus Marmota; species Marmota marmota. The sequence goes on along the minus strand of NW_026000249.1, from coordinate 22,453,539 downwards.
AGGCCCTAATCTTCATCACGTGGGGCTAGGCCCCAATTTCCTTAATAAGACACCTATAGCACAAGAATTAAAACCAAGAATCAACAAATGGGATGGATTCAAACTAAAAAGTTTTTTCTCAGCAAAAGAAATAATCTGTGAGATGAACAGGGAGCCTACATCTTGGGAACAAATTTTTACCCCTCACATATGAAATAGAGCTCTAATCTCTAGGGTATATAAAGAGCTCAACAAGATAAGCGCGCGCACACACCCACACACACACACACCAAAAAATCCAATCAACAAATGGGCCAAGGACCTGAACAGACACTTCTCAGAAGAGGATATACAGTCAATCAACAAATATATGAAAAAACGCTCATCATCTCTAGCCATTAGAGAAATGCAAATCAAAACTACTCTAAGATACCATCTCACTCCAGTCAGAATGGCAGCTATTATGAAGACAAACAACAACCATTTTTGGTGAGAATGTGGGGAAAATGGTACACTCATCCTTTGCTGGTGGGACTGCAAATTGGTGCAGCCAATTTGGAAAGCAGTATGGAGACTCCTTGGAAATCTGGAAATGGAACCACCATTTGACCCCGCTATTCCTCTTCTCAGACTATACCCAAAGGACCTAAAAGCAGCATATACAGGGGCACAGTCATATCAATGTTTATAGCAGCATAATTCAGAATAGATAAACTATGGAGCCAACCTAGATGTCCCTCAGTGGATGAATGGATAAAAAAAATGTATCATTTATACACAATGGAATATTACTCAGCACTAAAAAAAGAACAAAATAATGGTATTTTCAGGTAAATGGATGGCATTAGAGAAGATTATGCTAAATAAAGTTAGCCAATCCCCAAAAAACAAATGCCAAATATTTTCTCTGATATAAGGGGGGGACTCAAAGTGGGGTATAGAGAGAGAGTATGGGAGGACAATTACTTCTAGATAGGGAAGAGGGGTGGGAGGGATAGGAAGGGGAAAGGGGAATGGCAAAGATGGAGGAATGTGATGGTCATCATACAAAATATATGTAAGAAGATTTGAAGTTGGTATCAACATACCTTATATACAAACAGAGATATGAAAAATTGTGGTATATATGTGTATTAAGAATTGTAATGGAAAAAAAGAGTACATGTATAATGGCATAATTTGGCATGAATATACTTTATATACAGAGTTACAAAAACGTGTGCAGTAAATAGGTAATAATGAGTGTAATGCATTCCACTATTTTCATGTGTGAAATAAATAACTAAATAAATAGAAATTTTAAAAATGCATCAAATTATATGTCAAAATGAACATTAACATCATGTGTAACTATATTGAACTAATTGAAACATTTAAAAATAAATGTTATGTAGCTCACAGAGTAATGTGAGTCCTCATGACACTTACTGTGGAATTCCAGGTTGTAACAGATCTTCTTTGCAATAGTTTTCAAGGCATGTCAAGTTGTTACATGTTTCACAAAAATGGTAAAAAAAAATTTTTGGATTGCCACTTCAGCTAGTTTTTTTCACCCCTACTTCTCTACTTTTCAGACCACTTCTACTGGTACTATTCTTTCCTGGTGTTCATTCCTCTCCTATTGATTTTACAAATCCATGGACTCACGTTCATATTTTTATTCCACACAGGAGATCTACAAAATATAACAATCTCTAAAATCTTAGTGAGGTTGTGGGGATATCAATACTGTCACTATCACCACAAACAACAGAAAAAGTGAAAACTGTATACAAAGTATGACTCCTTCCTCTATACATAGGGCAAGAACCTCGACATATATGTCTCTCTAATCTTAATGTTATTTGACACAAAACTGTATAAGACATTTTCTTCATCCATATGATATAAAAGTTTTCAGTCCAAATTTTATAGTTACAAAGGGAAAAAAAAGTAATTTATTTTTTCAAAATGGAAACACATTTCAAGGTCTTATAAAAATTTCGTTTTAAATAAAGATAAAATTCTACTTTTTAATCACCAGTGCTGGGTGTGTTGTTTAGTCCTCCCCTCCCTTCTTAATTCAAATATCTGGTCTAAATCCCCATGTAATGTTTCAGAGTGTCAGTATTTTTAAAGAAATTACCCATATAATTCTCATTTACATGAAATTTGAGAATTACTACCAATTATTGTGCTGAATATTAGATTCTGTTGCCTGGATTTTCAGAATCCATTAAATGACATACATTTGTATAAATGAAATATTATTCCCCATCAAAGCATCCCTCAAGTCTTCCTCAAAGTAAATTCTCATTGATGGTGTTATTTTACTCTAAAACTGATTCTTTCAAGTGCAAGTATCCCTGTCCTCATAATATAAAACTACTTGTAGTATTTGTGTGATAAACAAAAGGGTACAATTGAGCAGATAGGAGGACTAAATCACTTGCCTCTATCATTGAATATAACCTCTTCTCCTCAAGCTGCACTAAACTTAGATTCCTGAATTCCATGTAGTGCAATGAAAGATTAGTTGAAATTCAACATCAAGAGACTTTAAAAATGATATCTTTATATCAACATGTAATTTTAAAAATTTTCCCCCAATTATCACCATCTCAATTAAATATATATTTTATAAAAAGTATATAATAAAATATATAATATTAAATAAGTACATATTTTTACTCTTTGAAACTACAGTGATCCTTTAGATAGACATTTTAAATGTTCCTAAATGCACCATCTGAATTTGGTTATTCTAAACATAATTCAAATGACATTCTAGATCAAATCAAATTATTCTCAGATTAGCTTTCTAGAATTGCTTTTCCTCATTAGGAAAACTCCTCTATTTCATTTGTAATTTTATTTGCCTTGTCTGAAAAATGTCAAAGTGACCTGGCTCACTAGGCTACCATATATAATTATGCAAGACATGTCCTACAAAAATCTAGAAGATGTCACTTACATGGACTATCCATTGAATGGAAACACATAAACTTGTGCAACATACACGTTACTCAACCAGAATGATTGCTTTGAAGGTTTTTCAACTAGAATTCTGTGTTATTCTACTGTAGTTTGTCAATAAAACTATTATATGTCAAAATGTATCTGAGTTACAGATTAGGTTACCATATTTCACAGATGAGAATATTGATTTAAATATTTTCATTTTAATACTAATAAATGTACTTATGATCTCATTAAACTTATGTGTTCAAGTCATTTATTAGTTGTTAACAAGAAGTTGCATTTAATAGTCAGAAGAGATTGAGGGAGGGAAAACTGTTCAAACACATATTTTCTGTTGAAAAGTCATATCCATTTTGGTTCAGACTTGAATTTCCCTGATGATTAGTGATATTGAGCACCCTTTTCTATTCCTGTTGACCATTTATATGTCTTCTTTAAAAAAATGCTTATTCTAGTCAACTTACATTTTAAAATCAAGTTATTTGTGTATTTTGCTATTATTTGGAAGAGTTATTTTATATTTTCTGATATTAATCCCTTATAAATTATATGTTCCAAAATATTTTCCCACTCTATAGGTTGAAATTATTAAATTCAAAAATGTTTCCCACACAATTTCCATTTTCAGTTTATTCAATTCAATCCTAACCTAGTTGTTAGTCTTGAAGAGATTATATAAACATGGATTGATTCTCTTTCTTTATCTTATTTTTAAAAATTACTTTATATGTTTAGTATAGGAGAATTCCTTTACCTTTTCCATTGCTTTGAATATGCTTAAATCTGTTTTGCCAGATGTACTGTAAAATACATTATATCCTTAATTTATAAAACAATGTTTTTACATCATTTTCCAAATCCTTGATATATGTAAAGAATTTAGAAAGAGAACAATTTATTTCCTTCCAAATAAACATCAATTTTTAATTATCTCTGTAGATCAACAGTATAGCACAGTAATCTAAACACATAAATTATTTATTATGTGATAATTCAGAGCATATGTTTAGTAAACATCATTGGTTAATTAGCATAATGCCAGCACTCAGCAATACAACATGGCTGAGGGGAAATGGTTTCTAATATTTACAAGTTAAGATTTCCAGCAGTTGTTTATTTTTTATTTTATGCTTTATAGACTATTTGATAAAACATTCAACAAGCAATTTCTTTTATTTACCATTTTGAAACAAAATAACACTATAGTATACGCATATTCTTTCTTTAAAGAAAATCCATGTGTCTTACTACTTTTGGCCTAATCTTGAGTAAGGAAACAACTGACTGAATTTATATTCTTATATAATTCAATCTTAAGAAGTCAATATACTTATTATTGAAAGAGAGTCTGAAAGATTGTAGATTAAATAATGAATGACCATGTGACAGGAAACGTGTAGTTTGGAGAACTGGTTATTAAAACTATTTTTATATATGGATCATATGAGACAAATTGTTCAAAAATAATATGGACAGCATGATTATGGGTTACAAGGCATTTATGTGGACTTATTTATTTTTATTTAAATTTTTTATTGTTGGTTGTTCAAAACATTACATAGTTCTTGATATATCATATTTCACACTTTGATTCAAGTGGGTTATGAACTCCCATTTTTACCCCGTATACAGATTGCAGAATCACATCAGTTACACATCCATTGATTTACATATTGCCATACTAGTGTCTGTTGTATTCTGCTGCCTTTCCTATCCTCTACTATCCCCGCTCCCCTCCCCTNTGGTCAGTCGAAAACAGGGATGGTGACGTCAGCTCTCCAAGATAGTGGCCGCTGGCTTCCTCTGTGGTCTGACTGGTGTGGAGAACTGAATTGGACCGCTTCCTTCCCCCGTCTCAAACCCAGAATTCAGCATTGAGTACGGTGATTGCACAGCTGGCAGAAGCCCGAAGAAACTGCAACGCTGTATCTTTGCGTTGCTATCTCCTCGTTTCCCAGCGCGCGCCTCAGACTCTAGCCGCAGGGCGATTTGCTGAATAAGCAGCGTGACCCTCCGTGCGGACAAATCTCTCGCGTTTGAGCCCCCGTAGCTGATCTTCGTGCGATGGAAATCCTTCCTCTAGGTTTTGGAGCACCCCAATTTTGCTGGAATTTCCTAACAAGATAGCTTTTAGCCGTTCTTACTCGTCATTCTCCCACACAGTGACGCGGTACACGGGGGTAATGCACTCCCTTCACCGCCATCTTCAGAATCCAGCGACTTATTTCAATAGTATATTATCTAAGTTTTTTTCTGAAGAATCAAGTGGTAGATTTTGATGTATGTTAAGGTTTTTTTCAAGCTCTAAAATAATTCTGAAAGAAAAGTTAAGAGAAAAGTAAGGGAGAAATCCAAAACTTTAAGGAAATGCAAATTTTACATCTGATCTTTAAACTTAATAATGTGATCAAACATTCATGAAATTTATTGCTTTATTATAAATTATTTAAAATGATTTTGGTTATTCTGACTAATGATTAATATTTATAAAGCAATCATATTGCCTCAAGACCGCTATTGAAGAATAAAACATGTATGCCCTTATTCCACACTAATTAAATAGAAGTTTATTTCTTAGAGTCTCACAAATTTGCCATTCCTATGCTTGCCCTGACTCTTTAAATAAGATTAAAAAATCTTTACACTTTTCCTGAGGATATTACCTAATGAACTGGTCCTAACTTGCATTTTTCTAGAGCTAAAAAGAAATACTCCCTACTTACATTCACTGCTTCCCTTTATACTTTCAAAAAAAATAGCTGCATGTTAAATTTGTATACTTATTCATTCATGGGTTTTCCCTAAACAGACAAAGAAGCAAATCAAGAAACAAGAATATTGAATGTTTACCACATATCAGGAGCTTAGTTTGTGTTCCTCAGAAGCATCAGTTGATGCAGAGATTCGGGTGTATGTTTTACTGATGATGCACTCTTGGGAAAAGACTTGTAAGAAGAGTTAAAGAAACAGCATAATAAAGAGGAAACAGTACATCAAGGATGGAGCATCATCTAAAATCTAGGGTTATCCCAATCTGCTGAAGTAGATCAGGTGCATCTGGTACATAAGTCATACCACAGGACTATCCTAACTTGAGACAAGGTAGGCCAGTTTTATATATTTTTATATCAGTTTATCATCAGCTATTTACAAAGGAGAATGAGTAGGGAAGAGACATAAACTTTCCAATAAAATTTAAGCTACCACCAACCCAGGAAAATGCTCTAACAAAAGGTAAAAGATATAAGACATCAATTAGCATCCAACACTGACAGCAGCTGAGATGTACTAATGTAGTTACACTTTTTCTGAAGAAAAGCACCAAATGGTATCTACTGTAGCCCACCCTTTGCTACTGATACTACACAGTCCATCTGTTTTTCAATTTTAATTTGCTCCATCTACGTATATCTGCTAGATTCATAATTACTGAATATGTTTATTTATAAAAGAAATATTAGTGGGATGAAATATATACGTTATTGTTATAAATGTTCCTGACCCCATAGCTAATACACATTTCCCTTTCCACCACTCATTCTAGATTTTCCTCATCCTCAATTGGTAATTCTCCTGATTTGGTAACCTTACACCCTATGGGAGAGGGGCAAGCCACTGGTTATTATGCCATTTTTAAAAAATTATATGTCCTTTTTAGATATACATGATATTATGATATTCTTACACCATGGCTGCTACAATTTTCTACGGTGCATGGAAATATCTGAGAGACTTCCAGTGAGTCCCCCAACTGTCTATTATTATTCCCTGCAAGCACTGCTGTAGGAACAACCCTGTCTCCTAAATTCAGGATAATTATCCTTGCTAGCATGGTAACTACTTTCCTTGACTGCTGGTCTTTTAGCCACAGGAGCCAGAAGTGATCAAGCAAGGATCAGAGCTAAAAGTTGAGACTTAACTATGGTCAGAAATACTCACACTCTGGGAAACTGGACCTTCAAACTAATAATGGTTTTACCTTTTCTATCTGTGAAGACTTTATGTTTAGCCCAACAGCTTACAAATGGGTTTCTTTCTTGCTTAAATTCATGATTAGTCCAATGTTGTAGTGCCTATCCTGAGTAAGTTGTTTTAGAATGTGCAACTGATGTTTACCATTTCCCAAGGATGGGTTATTACAGTTGATTGATCATATTGGCTGATGAGGTTGATCATATCAGAGCTACCCATTTGATTGTTTTCACTACTGTAGATTTTGGCTCATACATCAAAGAATCAACATGAGTGTTCTCCCATTTACCAAGTAAGTTTATTTTAGTTATACATTTTATGTATAACTAAACACATACATTTTAATTATATATATTTTTAGACAGAGGACATGATCACTCAGTGAGTAGATGGACTTCACCCAGATATCATAGCATCCCATCCTAAAAGGGCTATAAAAGCTTAAAAATATGTCCCAATATTATTTGACACCCCTCTTCAAAAGTCACAGTCTAGTTTTCCCTCCTTTGAATGTGGGCTCTGTTTAGGAAATTGCTTGTAACAAATACAATGTGGTAGAAGTGATGTTGTGTAGCTTCTGAGATTACATCGCAAAAGGCATTACCACTTTCACCTTGCTCATTTAGATGACTCTTCCTGGGTAAAGTCACTCAAGATGTAATAAGGACACTAGTAGTCCTGGATTAGGTCCACCTGTGGAATATTTGAGCCCTCCCCCTGCCCAAACTTCTAGTATCAATGTGCTAGTTATGTGTGTTAGTAACTATCATGGACTTCATGTTTGGTGTGCACCCCCATGCATATATTGAAACCATAACCTTTAGTGGTATAGTATTTGTAAGTGGGGCATTTGGAAGTAAGTGGAAAATGAAGGTAGAGTCCTCAGGATAGAATTAGTGCCCATATAAGAAGAGGCATATGAGAGTGATCTCCCTCCCCGTGATGTGCCAGTAACTTGATCTTAGACTTCCCAGCCTCCAGAACTGGAAAAGGTAAATATTTGTTGTTTGACCTACCTAGTATATGGTATATTTGTTATAGAATATCAAATGAACTAAGACATTTACCTTAGAATTGGATCCTCTAGATCCAGTTATACCTTGAAATAACAGAAACCTCATAAGAAACCTTAAAAGTATCCACCAAAGCTACTTGAAAATACTTCACTAGCATAAAGAATGAAATAATAAATTATAATTTTAGATTTAAGTCATTGAGTTTTGGGGTGGTTTGCTAGGCAAAAATAGATAATACAGGGGTGTCCAGTAGTAGCACTTAGAGTCATCATTATTATCCGTACTGTCATAATAGATTCAACCATTCATGAATGATCTTGATATACTTTTTTCCAAAGTATAATTGCTTTATTACATATTCATAGAAAACATTAGAGAAAGAGTGAAGAAATTGCTAATGAATATACTTACTAACGTAATGGAGAACCATTTTACATAAGGATGCAGTATCTCCCTCAGCAGTGAGTACTAAACTTGATAATTGGTTTAGATCTCTAGAACTAAATTTTTACAAAAAAACTATGATTTGGGGGGAAAGACAACTGCCTTCAACTCCCCGATAATTTATTCTGGATTTCCTTTTATTGTATATATTAACCATTAATTTCATTGTCTATTGATATACTTCATTGCAGGACTATCATTTTCCATTAAATATTTCTTTAGTTACCTTTGATACTGCTGTCTCTTTCATATAGACATTCTTTGCAATAACTGTGTCCACTGATAACAGTTGAGTACATCAAACTGGCCTGTGATGTTTGGGGTTCCCATCTTAATTGCTATCAAATAGCTGAATTTTTTTTTTTTCAGTATTGGGCATTGAACCCAGGGGCACTTAACCACGGAGCCACATCCACAGCCCCCCACCTTTTTTGTATTTTATTTAGAGACAGAGTCCTACTGAGTTGCTTAGGGCCTCACTAAGTTGCTGAGGCTGGCTTTGAATTCACGATCCTCATACCTCAGCCTCCCAGGCCACTGAGACTACAGACATGCTCCACCCAGATTGCTGAATTCTTTAATATAATCTACCTTTAGCTTTGCCCTACAGAAGATGACCAGTAATGAATTTCTCCGCAATGTTCTTGCTCCTATTACTTGGTCAATGGAGTACACTCTAGGCTTTCCTTAGAAACATAGTCATCCGAAGAGTTTTTCAGCATTAAGGATATCTGTCTATCATACCCACTTCTGAGTCTTTTAATCCTTTAAACCACTGTCTGTAAGAGTACTTTAGTCATGACTACTTCATTGATTGGAGTTCTTAACTTTTTCCAAGATCCTAAAAGCTAACTCAGCATTATGTTAATACTTCCACTTGGAATTCTTGATAGGGGGTTTAAAACCCATAATATGACTGGTTATATATGTACAAAGTATCTATTAACTAAAATTATGCTCTGTCCCCTTAATCTAGAAACCTCAGAATTTAGTGACACAAACATCTTCCTTGCTCATTCAGTATATAGTAGCCAGTACCTTCCACATGTAGTTCATCTCTTCTCTTAGAAAGCCTCGCATATCCTCAAACAAGTTTATTTGAATTTGACTCTTGCTACTGTGTATTTTCAGTAGGTAATGATGAAAGAGGCTGAGGGAGGCATACATGTAAGTTCTCTGTGCTGTATTAAACTACACAGGGTAAGTATATGGTAATTTTTAACATGAGGAAGTAGAACAATTTCTAGGCTCACCTAGTACCTATATATATTTATATTAAGACCCCATACATTAAATCTGATGAAGCTAAAAATGCAACCTCCTCTAAAGTTACATGACTCATAGAAATATGTTCAGAGGTTGGTTCTTTGCTCTGTTTTGGGGAAAACAAATGAAGATCTGACTTTCATATTTTCCCCTTGACTTTTAGTGATTAATATTTCTAAGATAGTTATGATGTCTTGTCCAGAAATCATTATCACACAGAAGCAGCCACACAAGTCTATATTTATGATATTTTCCCTAATACCTGTTAAACATCAGAGATAGTTCACCTGCCAGAGTGTTGTTTTCCTTATGTGTGTGTGCATGTATATAATCAAAATTTAAATAATTGTATACAATCATACCATCCAGTGTGTCAAGAGAGAACTATATTCTACCTATAACTAGTGTTTGAGTAGTTTTTACCTGATGGACAGCAAATAATATATCCCACAAATCTTTCTTTGATTCCAAGGACCACACCTGGTATGATTTGTCTTTGAAATTGTTCTTAGGAAATAGAATCTCATAAGGATAATTATGGATAGGAGATTTCTTAAGACATTATAAGGTATTTAAGATTATAAGGCCTTTCTTGGGACAATGTTTCTGTGAAAAAAATGGAGAAGAAAAGACTGGTTAAAGAGACAAACTGGAAATCCATATGCAACAAAATGAAACTGAATCCCTTTCTCTCGCCATGCACAAAAGTTAATTCAAAATGGATCAAGGAGCTTGATATCAAATCAGAGACGCGCCGTCTGATAGAAGAAAAAGTTGGCTACGATCTACAGTCGGTGGGGTCGGGCTCCAAATTCCTCAATAGGACACCCATAGCACAAAAGTTAATAACTAGAATCAACAAATGGGACTTACTCAAACTAAAAAGTTTTTTCTCAGCTAAAGAAACAATAAGAGAGGTAAATAGGGAGCCTACACCCTGGGAACAAATCTTTACTCCTCACACTTCAGATAGAGCCCTAATATCCAGAGTATACAAAGAACTCCAAAAATTAGACAATAAGAGAACAAACAACCCAATCAACAAATGGGCCAAGGACCTGAACAGACACTTCTCAGAGGAGGACATACAGTCAATCAACAAGTACATGAAAAAATGCTCAACATCTCTAGCTGTCAGAGAAATGCAAATCAAAACCACCCTAAGATACCATCTCACTCCAGTAAGATTGGCAGCCATTATGAAGTCAAACAACAACAAGTGCTGGCGAGGATGTGGGGAAAAGGGTACACTTGTACATTGCTGGTGGGACTGCAGATTGGTGCAGCCAATTTGGAAAGCAGTATGGAGATTTCTTGGAAAGCTGGGAATGGAGCCACCATTTGACCCAGCTATTCCCCTTCTTGGTCTATTCCCTAAAGACCTAAAAAGAGCATGCTACAGGGACACTGCTACATCGATGTTCATAGCAGCACAGTTCACAATAGCAAGACTGTGGAACCAACCTAGATGCCCTTCAATAGACGAATGGATAAAAAAAATGTGGCATTTATACACAATGGAGTATTACTCTGCATTAAAAAATGACAAAATCATAGAATTTACAGGGAAATGGATGGCATTAGAGCAGATTATGCTAAGTGAAGCTAGCCAATCCCTAAAAAACAAATGCCAAATGTCTTCTTTGATATAAGGAGAGTAACTAAGAACAGAGTAGGGACGAAGAGCAGGAGAAGAAGATTAACATTTAACAGGGATGAGAGGTGGGAGGGAAAGGGAGAGAGAAGGGAAATTGCATGGTAATGGAAGGAGACCCTCAGGGTTATACAGTGGAGGGGGTAGAGAGAGAGGAGGGGAGGGGAGGGGAGAGGTGGGGAGGGGGGAGGGTGGAGGATGGGAAAGGCAGCGGAGCACAACAGACACTAGTATGGCAATATGTAAATCAATGGATGTGTAACTGATGTGATTCTGCAATCTGTGTATGGGGTGAAGGTGGGAGTTCATAACCCACTTGAATCAAAGTGTGGAATATGATATGTCAAGAAATTCGTAATGTTTTGAACAACCCACAATAAAAAATTAAAAAAAAATAAATAAAGAGACAAAGTGACACATATTATCACTGCAACTAAAGCCTCCATCCTATACGGACCTCTGGAGCTACATATCCCTTCAGTATTGTCATAAATTGAAGAATGGATGCCAAGACATTTTTACTACCATATTAACTAATCATTGGACAAGGGATGTTTCCTGAGAGGGTGTCCAATCTTGAACACAACATGGCATTTCGCTGCAACTGAGTACAATTCCCAGTGAATTACATACATTTATGAATTGTCACCCAATGTTCCTAATAGCTGGGGAAGAGATGTCTTGACTCAGAGAATACCACCTACGTGAAGTACCACAGTATCTATTGCATATGCTATTTTTAATGTAGTATATAGTTAAAACAACAACAGTAAAGATAAAATTATTTATTATTATCAAATGCTCAGTCCTTGTTCAAATCATACATATTTCCCCTATATTAAAATATAGCAATCATTTTACAAACCAGAATTGAATTCAGGATCATTCATTACATTCAATAATCATTTCTGTATCTACTTTAGTTTGCTAAAATATCTGCTTCTAAACTACCCTGAAATTAAATGGTGAAATTGCCTGGATTAAGGTATCATGATTCTCTGTATAAAGATTCAAAAAAATTTGGTATGGACTCTAAGAAGGAAACATATTACATTATCTGGCATGAAAGTTCTAAATTGGAAGCTCTAGAAAATTTCAAGATTTGTATATATCCCCTGTTCTACTTTAAAACTGATATTAGAATACACTTCACAATGACCAAGGAAGAATTAAGGCTATTATAACATATTTGTGTGTATGTGCATGCACTCTCTGTGTATTAAGAATATTTATTATTTGAACTACATTATTTGTCTCTCACTATTGAAAAACACCAGGATTATGGTCCAGTAAATGTTAACATAAATGCTAACTGCACACTATTAGTGCCATATGAAATCATTGAAGATTCAAAATAAATTTAGTGTGCAGCTTGGGAACTATTATACTATGTTCATTTGCGATTAAAGAGAATGCTTATATGTCTGAGTAAGCTAAAGTGGAAGAAGTTCTAAGAAGGTAATTTTCTTCTCATATAAGTGTCTAAGTAATTTCCCAATTTATACTTTGCTGTCCTCTTTTTATTTTTAAACTTGACCAACTTTGTTTTCTTTTATAACTGAGCAGCATAGGCATATTTTCATAACTCCAACAAAAGTCTACTGTGTTTTTCTTTCTTTATATCTTCACACTTCAGTAGATTTGTGTAATGCTAGTCTACCTCCACCACCCTCCAAAAAAAATCTTTCACAGAAATTTGGTCTTAGTTGGCACTAAGGATGAGATTTTAGCCTAGATATTTAAAATATGGGGAAATGCATTATTTTAGACATTCTTTTGATAACTAATCATCACTTAAATTTAATCAAAATATGGTGTAATAATGCTAATTTTTAGCATTGTTTTTATCAACAGAAAATGTAAAATTGTGGCATTTGTTTTCAAATCTTCCCATGTACACTTGATTAAAAATGTAAACATTTTTTCTTCCTCAGTATCTTCTAAATTTTATTTCTTGATTTCCATCACTTCCCATGCTTTATTTTCTCTTTCCTGGGTTAGTATAATTTCTTTTTTACTAACTCTTTGATAATTCTAGCAATTACAACAAATATTTGAAAAAACAATTCCCTATTTATCCTGAAAATAAAATAAATAAGACCATAGGAATATTTGGAAACATTACAATTGTACAACCTCTTTCATATCGTGTTCTTATTTACCTTTCTCAGGTCTAATTACTTTAAATACTTTGAAAAAATAAGTTTTTGTTCAACTAAATCATGTTTAAGTGCATGTCAAATTTATTTGGCTTGCATTAAGGGAAGAGATCTTAGAGTAGATCATTTCAAAAATTTCCTTTTGGGGGGAGGCTGGTGATGTAGCTCAGTGGTTAAGCACCCCTGGGTTCAATCCCTGCTATAAAAAAAAATCCCTTTTTGGGTGAACATTTTAAAGAAAAAGAGAATAAAGGAGAGTTGTTCAGTTTTGGCACTTTGACATTTGGATCTGAGTAATTCTTTGTTTTGGGAGGATATTCTGTGTTTGTGCTAAGTTTACAAGCAGGTCTAGTCTCTTAAGTGCCAGTAGCACTTTGAAATGTGACAACAAAAAATATTTCTATATATTTTCATATTTACCTTGATGGACAAAATTGCCCCTTGTTGAGGTGCTCTAACTACTGGGTTTATATGAGAAAAATAAACATTTACATTAGCCAGCCGGTTAGTTAATCTGAAATCCCAGAAGTTCTTAGCTTCATTTTGAGGTGACAGAAAACTGCTCAAGCATTTTATAGAGAATTCAAATTCCTCCATAGAAGAAAGTTATGAAATTCATCTTGTAAAACAGTTCTGGTCTCAACTTGTCTGAGATAATTTTTTTCACAATGTTTCTCAGCTTTATCAGATTCAATACAATCTTTTCTGGGGGAAAACATTTTATAATGGGGCCAGTTTAAAAAAAGAACCTATGACTATGTGCTTAAACAATTGCAGGACAAGAAACTGAAATGATCAACTACTTAAAAGAAAACTCACTGTATAAATAATTTTATTGTTTTAATATTTGTGATTCCAAAATTATAATTTTTATCCTTCTTGGGGGAGCATAAAATATTTTTAATATTTCCTTATGTTTTTGCTCATCCTAGAGAAATTGGTATCAATTCCTATTTTCAGACATATTTGTCTAAATGTAAAATGTGTTATTAAATATCAACCTCTGAGTCCACTGTGGTTTCTTATTACTATAAATCAGTTTAGGAATCAAAATGATTTTATTTTTCACTTTTGACATGTACCTTTGAGTTTGAATAAGATAAATACAGATAATTTAAAAATATATATCAAAATTACTTGTCAGAATAATTTTTGATAAAAGATCAATCATATATCATTTTATGATTAATTAATACTCTAAAAATTTATTATAATATTAAATTATATTATTTATAATTATAGTATTAAGTTATAATATTTTTCAATTATTTTATTCTATGACTTCAAAATGAAAGTGTAGTTATATGTCAAGATTCAGGAGAGAGGGGAAGAATAGATATTCAGTGTATTACACAAAGGGGAATGAATGGAAGAGAGTGGAGATAGGAATAGGAATGACAGTAGAATGAATCAAACATAATTTTCCTATGTTCATGTATGAATATAATACCAGTGAAACTCTACATGTTGTACCATCACAAGAATGGGATTCTAATTATAATAAGTTATTCTCCATGTGTGTATAATATGTCAAAGTTCAATCTACTGTCATGTAGATCTAAAAATAACAAATTTTAAAAAGTAAAGAGTGAAATGAATCTGAAATAATTTTTCTATGTACATATATGAATACACCATAGTGAACCTCAAAATCATGTACATTCATAAGACTGGGATCCCAATTAGAATAAGATATATTCCATGCTTGTATAATTATATCAAAATGAATTCTACTTTCATTTATAACTAAAAAGAATTAAATTAAGTTAAAAAAGATTTGCTACTCATTAAAATTTCATTTTTAATATTTGCCTGTAATATATAAAATAAAGATGATTTTTTAAAAGATCAGATGTAATTTAAAAGCCAAGGAATGCTAGGAATTATGTAGACTAGTTTAGAAGGAGGAGAGTATAATGAAAAATTTCTCAACTAATTGAAATAATATTATCAGTAAGTTGTAGTTTGACCAAGGAAATAAACAAAGATTTACTAAAATTATAATCACATGCAGCACATTGATTTCTTTCTTAATGAAGTATATAAGTACCAAAATTATTCTTATAGTTAAATCATGTTAACTTTATTCTTAAACTCAAATTATATTTGTACTTTTTTTACCTAAATAATATCTACACTTGCATGGTATCTTACACTTTTCATATCATTTATGCATTTTATAAAACAACTGTTGCACATTAATTATGCAGGATGGTGGTTTTATTGTGGCATATTCATATATTTGTAAAAATGTAATTTGATTAGTTTTGTTAATCATGTCCTCCATTTAAGTAGACAACATGGGTTTCCATCATGAGTCCATCAATTTTTGATTTTAGCACTGGGGAATTATAGAACTCATGTAAAATGTGTATATTTTCTACTTTTGTGAGGATTACATAATTATTCTACAAAACTGCTTGACATGGGAGGCACTTGCATATTGTTTACTGCTATTTTATACAAAGGATATCTGAACCTCTGAGGGGGTAAATGAATAGTTCTAATCATTAGTTTTTCAGTTTTTCAACATTTTAATTGTGATGCAGAGTATAAAATACATGTTGTAACTATCCAATATTAATGTACATCTATATGAAACAGAAGTTCTACAATGTCAATTAACTTTTGCTGCATGCAAGGAAATCTGATATTTTATATTCTGTCGTCTTCTATGTGCTTCTGTCCTTTAATTTTCTAAGTTTATTTTGAATCACTGCACTGATTTCCCCAAGTATAAGAGTCGCAATCAATTGTATGAAAAACACAACTGTAGTCACAGTTAGGCAATTGCAGAACTAACATTTGGACCTATAGCTGTTGTAAACTACAAGCACATGAGTAATAAGAATTGTAATGCATTCCACTGTCATATATTTATTTTTTTAAATCAATAAAAAAACCAAAATATTATGTTACAGAATCTGCACATGACTAAGAGTAAGAAATATATTATGGATTTCCACATGCATGCATATACATATATTTCACTAAATGAAAAAAATTATAGATGATTCCCTTACTTTGGCTAAGAACTTGGATATTGCTTTCTATTCTACTCTTATTTCATCATTTTCTACTTCATCTTAACTTAAAATATGCTTGTTCTGACTCACTAAATTAGTTATCAGAACACACTAACTGGTACTAGTTGAAAATCTCATTTTAAAATAATTCTATTTAAAATAAGACAGATGAACACAATGAACTAGGGAAAGAAATTTACGTAGACAAATGTTTTTCTTCAATAAAGGAAATTTTATGTACTCTCACTAATTAACTGATAAAAATACATTCCCTTTATTCATTGATTCACCAACTGTTATGGAATATAGTCAAAAGCATACTCCATTGAAATGGACTCAATTTCTTAGTGACTTGAGAATAAACCAAGTATATTTTAAAGAGTTCTATTACAAGTATGTATAATTATTCAATGTCATTGATAGGAAAATTGTACTAGAACAATTTGGTTTGACGAAGATGTGAAATATTTGGCTATTTTCTCTTTCTATAAGACCATGGAACCCCATGTCCAGGAATAAATCTGAGTCAGTGGCTGGGTTAAGAATTATCAGAAAGTTATATTCAATATTTCAATATTTCCCTTTCCCTCCCACCCCTCTTCCCTATTTAGAATTCATCTATTCCTCCCATGTTCCCCTCCCTATCCCACTATGAGTCAGCCTCCTTATATCAGAGAAAACATTTGGCATTTGTTTTTTTGGGGGATTGGCTTACATCACTTAGCATTATATTCTCCAACACCATCCAGTTACCTGCAAATTCCACGATTTTATTCTCTTTTATTGCTGAGTAGTTTTCCATTGTATATATATGCCACATTTTTTATCCATTCATCCACAATTATATTTTGTATGGATATAATAAAATTGGTTGAAAGTGACATGTTGATATTTTCAAATTTTAAAATTTCAATATTAAAAATACAAAAGGATTATAATTCAGAATGCATATGCTATGGAATTTAACATTTCATATAGCATTCACTATGAAATCAACAACATCAATTGTATACTAAGTTTATCTCTTAATGAGTTTTGTAGTGGATATCCTAATTTAAACCAATATTTTATTTGAAAAGAATAAGAAGAAAGCTAAAAGTTTCAAGTTAGATTTCATAATGATTCACATTTAAAGCTCTGAGCTGTGAAAAAGGCAGAAGAATGCTGAGGACTTGCTACCACTTGTATTAAAACATGATAACATACAAAGATATTGTAATGAATGATCAATAATATTCAAGAGATGAAGTATAAAAAAGAGTGGAATTGGTGCATAAAATATAGAATGATGGATAAATTTCAACTATCCAATACTTTTCACTCACACAAAGATATATTCAATATATTACTGCAGTTCAGCTATCAATGTGTTAATACCATTGGAAAACCCTTGGTACCATAGCATTCTCATGTTTATTCCACCCACGTCTTCCTTATTTTTTATTTGTTCTTCTTAGTTATACATGATAGCAGAATGTGTTTTGACATATTATATATATGTGGAGTATTCTTCTGGTTGTACATAATGTAGAATTACATTGGTCATGTAATCATATGTGCACATAGGATAGTAAGATCCAATTCACATAGGATAGTAATATCCAATTCATTCTACTATCTTTCCTATTCCCATTACCCCACCCTTCCTTTATCCCCCTTTGTCTAATCTAAACTACTTCTTTTCTTCCCTAATCCCCCTTTTTGTGAGTTAGCATTTGCATATCAGAGAAAACATTTGGCATTTGGTTTTTGGGATTGGTTTATTTCACTTAGCATGATATTCTCCACCTTCATACATTTTCCAGCAAATGACATAATTTCATTCTTCTTTATGGCTGAATAATAGTCCATTTTGTGTATATATGTATGTATATATATATATATATATATATATAATATTTTCTTTATCCATTCATCTGTCGAAGGGCACCTAGGTTGGATTCATAGTTTAGCTATTGTGAATTGAGCTGCTATAAACATTGGTATGGCTATGTCACTGTAGTATGCTGATTTTAGGTCCTTTGAGTATAAACCAAGGAGTGGGATAAATGGTGGTCAAATGGCAGTTCCATTCTAAGTTCTGAGGAATCTCCATACTGCTTTCCATAGTGGTTGCACCACTTTGTAGTTCCACCAGCAATGTATGAGTTAAATTTTTCCCCCATATCCTTGGCAACATTTATTGTGGCTTGTATTCTTTATAATTGTTATTTGGACTGGAGTGAGATGAAATATCAGTGTAGTTTTAATTTGTGTTTTTCTAATTGCTAGTGATGTTCTTCTGTGAACTGTTTAGCTCCTTTGCCCATTTATTGAATTTTTTTTATCTTTTAGTTGTTGATGTACCTTTATTTTTTATTTATTTATATGTGATGTTGAGGATCAAACTTAGTGCCTTGCACATGCTAGGCAAGTGCTAAGCCACAACCCTAGCTCCTTGATTCTTTTTCTTTTTTTTTGGTATTAATTTTTTTTTACATATCCTCAAGATTAATGAAAAAATACAGCACATGTTCATGTACAAAACACTAGGAAAACTAGGGATAGTAGGAACACACCTCAACATTATAAAAGCTATATAGAATAAACCCAAGGCCAATATCATTTGAAATGGAGAAAAATTGAAAGCATTCCCTCTAAAAATGAACAATACAAAGATGCCCTCTTTCACCAGTTTTTTTCAACATATCATTAAAATTCCAGCCAGAGCAATTAGACAGCAGAAGGAAATTAAAACAATATAAATAGGAAAAGAAGAACTCAAACTGCCTCTATTTGCTGATGACACAATTCTATATTTAAGAGGCAAAAAAAAAAAAATCCAACAGAAAACTTCTAGAACTCCATGATGAATCTATTAAGAGAGAAATTAGGAAAACTATCCCATTCACAATATCCTCAAAAAAATTAAATATTTGGAAATCAATCTAGCCAAAAGAGGTGAAAGACCTCTACAATGAAAACTACGGAACACTAAAGAATTTGAAGAAGTCCTTAGAAGATGGAAAGGTTTCCCATACTCTTGGATAGGCAGAATTAACATTGTCAAAATGGCCATACTACCAAAAGTGTTATACAGATTCAATGTAATTATTGTTAAAATTCCAATGACATTCTTCATGGAAATAGAAAAAGCAGTTATGAAATTCATTCAGAACAATAATAGACCCAGAATGGCCAAAGCAATCCTAAGCAAGAAAAGTGAAGCAGGAAGCATCACAATACCAGACCTTAAATGATAGTACAGAGCTACAGTAACAAAAATGGCATGGTATTGGCTCCAAAACAGAGGTGAAGACCAATGGAACAGAACAGAAGACATAGAGACAAACCCACATAAATACAGTTATCTCATACTAGACAAAGGTGACTTGCACATACATTGGAGAAAAGATCGCCTCTTCAACAAATGATGTTGGGGAAACTGGGAATCCATATGCAGAAAAATGAAACTAAACCCCTATCTTTCACCCTGCACAAAATTCAACTCAAAGTAGATCAAGGACTTAGACATTAGACCAGAGACCCTGAACCTACTATAAGAAAAATTAGGCGCAACTCTCTATCATGTCACTTAGAAACTGACTTCCTTAACAAGGACGTCTTCTTCCTAAAAACACAAAAAGTAAAATCAGGAATCAACAAATGCAATGGAATTAAACTTAAAAGCTTAGCAAAGGAAATAATCAAGAACATGAAGAGAGAGTCTACATACTGGGAGAAAATCTTTGCCATCTGCCTCTGAACCCATGTCTTGATTGCCAATTCCTACACTATCTAAGCTTAGAGCCATATATTTAATTTATTAGCAGATATTAATGTTTCTTGGTTTTACCCTGCCTATAGTTGTCATTTAGAAGCAATTAAAGTTATTTCATGTTTTGATTTCATCTGCTTTCATAGTAACTGCAGTACAACTCATCTATATTTCCTGGGCTGAAAACTCTTGCTAACTCTCTAAACAGCTATTTAATGTAGATATACTTCTCTATTATTGAAGAAAACAAAAGCTTTTATAGTCAAGCACACTGAAAAAAAATAAAAGATCTCTGGAAAGCAATCATTTGTCTCATCCTTAAAACTGTCAAGGTTGAGTTAGAAACCAGAATCAATAGATGTTATTAATCTTTTCAGAATAACAAGTATGTACAGACATTTAAGCATATATCTAGTGACTGTGTCTCATTAATTTTGCAGCTAAGCTGTAATCTAATAGGGAAAGTTTTCCAAATAAAGAAATGAACAAAGAAAAACAAGTACAGAAATAAATTAGGGGACACAGGCTAAATGTGGAACTTCAATCTGAATATATATATATATATATATATATATATATATATATATACTTTTACAATTTGAACTCATTGTTGTGCTTTCAGGCGTATAAGGGAAAACTTATGCATAGTACTGTAAAGTGAAGGTGAGGATATACTGAAAATAACATTTTTAATTTCTTGTTCTGCAGCTCCAGAGTTAGTAACATTCAGCATATGCTATAAAAATGGGAGATTAGAAGAGTAGTATGAATAACCTGGTATTAAAAAGAATACTAGCTGTCTCTACTATTTCCTGGAATCACCCAAACATTCTGGTACTAAAGAGTTGTTCCTTTGAATAAAAGGCAAAAGCTCCCTGAGGTGCATCACATGTCATTATACTATTTTCCTGGGTGAAATGGGTTATGGCATTTTTCTCCTTTCCTACTTACACAATGTAGACTGAATCTGGTCTTTGTGGGGAATGTATTTATTTGTATAACTTTTATTAGTTTTAAACAATGAGAAATAGTCATTTAGACCTCACCCCACATTAAGACGCAAACAAACTCTATTCCCTACTGAGTATCTAGACAGATATGTGACATCCATCATAATTACTATTTCCAATATTCTTTATTCTTTTTTTGTATTATTTTACCTCTGCCTAAATGACAGCTTTTAAAATTTCTTTTAGTGTATATTCGCTTGTGATGTTTTTGTATGCCTGGAAAAGTTTTTATTCACCTTCATTTTTAAAGAATTTTTTATAGCAATACCGTTTTACATTGACATATAGCTTCTTTTTATTCAATACTTTAAAGATGGTGCTCCACTCTCTTCTAAAAGGAAATCAATCATCTATGTTTTTATTCCCCTTTTCAGGATATACCTATTTTATATTTACTGGATTTGAGCAATTTAATAATAATATGCCACTGTGAACTTTTTTTGTACTTGGGATTCACAGAGTCTCAGGTTTGATGAATTTTCAAACATCATTTATTTAAATTTTTTCAGCTTCCCTTCTCTCCTTCAGGGTCTCTGATCACATTTATTAAAATTTTGCTGTAGTTCACTAATTTCTCTGTTCATGTATTTTGATTATATTTTCTCTTTGTGTTTCATTTCAGGTTTTTATTCCTAAACATTCCATTTACTAATATTTTAATATTAATATCTAATTTGTTTTTTCCCCGGGGGGGAACAGGAATTGAACTCAGGGGCACTTAACCACTGAGCCATATCCCCAGCCCTATTTTGTATTTTATTTGGAGACAGATAGTTGCTTGGCACCCCATTTTTGCTGAGTCTGGCTTTGAACTTGTGATCCTCCTGCCTTAGCCTCCTGCACACTGAGATTACAGATGTGTGCCACCATATCTGGCTCTAATTTGTTTTTAATCAGTATAATTTTTAATCTCATACTTCTTTATTTTCATCTCTAAAATTCTTATTTGTACCCTTTTATATCATGCAAACCTCTACTTAACTTTTCAAATACATGTATTACTTTAATACTGTAATACCACTAAACATCTATACTACTAATAAATTTTATTGAGCTGAAATTCATATATCTTAAAATTAACTACTTTATAGTGCAAAGTCCATTGGCATTTAATACATTCACAATATTGTGCAACTGTAACCTTTATCTGGTTCCAAAATATTTCATTATGCCTCCCAAACCATGTACCCATTAAATAGTCACTACATATTTTCCCTGATTTCTGTCTTTATGGATTTACCTCTGGAATATTTCATAAAAGTAATCATACAATATGTGATGTTTCCTGACTTGATTCTTTCAGTCACCATAATGATTTTTATATTCATCTATGATGTAGTATGTATGTGTATTTCATTCCTAGTTGTGAGTGGATAATATTTCATTGTATAGATATACCATCTTTTGCTTAGCCATAAATCTGATAGACATTTGGGTTGTTTCAATCTTTTAGACATGGGGCTATTATAAAATTTGTGTATAAGTGTTTTTTAAAATATTTGTTTTTAATTATTTTTTAATCTAATTCTATCTCTGGTGTGAGGTAGAAGAAGGGCCACCATAAAACTTTGCATGTGGATATCTATTGGACCCAGCAATATTTATTGAGAAGACTGCTTTTCCCAACTGAATGTTTTTATTAGAATTATCCTTTGAATACAGTGCCTCCCAAAGATCCTGGTGGTAAAGTCTTGGTCCAGGGGATTACACTATTTAGAAGTAGTGAGCCTTTAGAAGGTAGGGCCTACTGAGAGGTTCTTAAGTTATTAGGGATGTGCTTTTGAAGTGGATTGTGACATTCTAGTCTTCTAGTCTCTCTTTGCTTCCTGGATTATGATAAAAATAGTTTGCCATGATGTGCTATTCTCACCTGAGGCCCAAAGCAAGAGTCTCAACTGATCTTAGAAATATCCAGAAGGATGAGTCAAAATAAACATTCTATATTTATAAGTTGACTGTCTCAGGTGTCTCATTATAGTGATGCAAAGCTAATTCATTCACCTTTGCCCAATATAAATTTCTTTCTGGATTTTCAAACCTTTTTCATTAATTTACATGTTTCTTATGTCTGGAGTAAACTCTTTTTCTTACAATATCCTTGTAATAAGTTTTGAAATTTGAAATTATAAGTTCTCTAATTTCATTCTTTTTCATGGTTAATTTAGCTACTTTCAGTTTCTTGGAGTTCAATAGAAATTTTAGGACAAGCTTGACAATTTCTTTTAAAGAGTCATTTAAATTTGAATAGAGGTTTCACTGAATCTATAGATGGCTTTGGGGAGCATTGTCAATCTGAACACTATTAAATCTTCTAGTCCATGAACATGATGGAATGCCTTTTTGTTTTCAAGATTTTATTTAATTACTTTTGGCTGTATTTTACAGTTGCCAGTGAATAAATTTTGTACTTCCTTAGTTAATTTTAAGTATTTTATTTATTTTGATTCCATTGGATTTGGAACCATTTTATTTTCTTTTCAGATTATTCATTGATTATGTATAGAAACGTGACTGGTTGTTGCATGTCAATCTTATATCTTGTTACTCTGCTGACTTTGCTTATTAATAAGTTTTTTTGAGAGGTTATTTAGAACTTTCTATTGGGAATCAGTTCTTAATCTGAGTGGGGATGCTTTATATTTGAAAATGTCACTTTTCTTTTACTGTTTTCAAGATTCTCTTTTTGTCTTTGTCTTTCAAGAGTTTAATTATAATGCTTCATAGTGTGAACTTGCTTGTGTTTATCATATTTGGAAATTATCTAATTGAGCATCTTGAATATACTTCCAGAATTTAAACAAAATTGTTTCATTGTTAGTTTCTGTGAAGAAATGGACACTTGGATTTCTTTACTCCACTGTTTGATTGATGTCACTCAGTAATAGATTGTTTTGATTGAGTAATCTTTCCATTATGTGTTGCATTTTCCTTTGTCCTTGCATGCCTGCTGTGAATTCAATGAGATAAAATTTTATCTTGTTGGGTCTTAGAATATTTTTTACCCATAGTAATATTTTTGAATTTTATTCTTTGGTTCTACTAAGTTACTTGGAAATGGTTTGATCTGTTCAGATTTTACTTTAAAGAATTCTGGGAGGATTTAGAGCATTTCTCAGTTTGGGGGTTAAATATTTCCCACTGTGAAGGACTGAAAGACCCCTAAAATTCATATCTTGAAGTCTAAGTTATTCAATCTTCTGTAAAAGAAATACTATAAAGTAGGTTACTTGTAAATATCAGAATTTTTAAAATCACACTTCTAAAAGCTGGCCAAGTACAAGGTCAAGTTGCCAGTACATTTTGTATCCAGGTGAAGGTAAATTACCTTGATCATACATAGCTGTTTTCTTTTGTGTCTACATATGGCAGAAGGGGTGAGGGAGCTGTCTGATACTGCCATTACAAGGGTGATGATGCATTAATTGAGGCCTTATCTTCATGAATAATTGATTCCCAAAGGCCTCACCTCCAAACACAATCACATTGAGAATTGGGTTTTGATATATGAATTTTGAGAGGACATAAACATTTGATCTATAGCAAAACCGTAACTACCAATTGTAACTCTATTTGGTGATAGGGCCTTGAGGGAGATAATTAAGGTTAAATGAGGTCATAGGGTAGATTCCTAAGCTAGTTGGATTGGTGTCCCTATAAGAACACTAATATTGTATTAGTCAGCTTTTTCATCATTGTGGCCCAAATACCTGACAAGAACAATCACAGGATGAAAAGTTTATCTTGGCTCATGGTTTCAACTTCATTGCTCTGGACCCAAGGTAACACAGAACATCATAGTGGAATGGCACAGTGGAGGAAAGTAGCTCCTGGACATAGCCACTAGAAAGAAGGGAAAGAGTTCCACTCACAAGGGACAAAATATAAACCCCAAGGGCATGCCCCCAGGGACATACCTCCTCTAGCCACACTCTATGTGCCACCCAGTTATTCCATATCAGTAGAATAATCGACCAATTAGGTGAAAGTTCTCATAATCTAATCATTTTGCCTCTAAACCTTCTTGTATTCTCTCACACATTATATTTTGGGGGACACCCCATGGCTAAACCATAATCATCCACGTGAGGATTTATGTCTTGATGCAATCAAAGAAAAAAGATCATGTGAAGACCAAGCAAGAATGTGACCTTCTAATAGCCATGAAGATTATCCTAACTCAAAACCAAGTTTGGTAATAACTTGATTATGGATTTTTTGTTCCCAAAACTGTGAGAAAATAAATGTGTGTTGCTTAAGCCATAAATCTGTGATTATTTTTATGGCAACCTTAAGATAAGACCCTGCTGTACACTTTACAAAATGTTACATGAATCATAATATCTTCTGGTATTGCTTGTAGAAAAATAATAATAATAAAACCCACTATTCTCCGCCCTGTGTGGGATTCAGGTATTGTTTCTGTCAATACTTTTGGTATATTTTATCTAATTTCCAATTGTTTCCTTAGACACATGTGCTAATCAGTACTCAGATAAATACTTGAGCATTCACTCCTAAATTCTTGTCTCAAAGGAATACTGAAAATGTGTGGAATTCTTTCTTCTGGTTAGCTCTCTCTTCTCTCTTATTCTGTCCTGTGAACAATATCTGCTTTGGTTTTCTCCGTCATTTATCTCCATCTTCTCACCTCAGGAAGTCTGCTGAGCTCTGCTTGCATCCTGCCTCACACACTGTGCCCAGAAAATTCTCTCAAGTTAATAATGTAGGGCAATCAGGGCTCACTGTGTTCATTCTCATCTCAGTAAAATCACTGTTTTTCCTTGCCTGATGAACAGTGTTATGAAAATTGTTGATTCATGGGTTTTGCCTATTTTGTTTAAGTTTTAGCCAAAAAATAAAGCTGATCTCTGATAATACTGCATGGCCAGAAGTGAAAGTTGTTGTATGTATTATCAACTTGATCTGAACCAAATATTATATATATACATATATATGAAAATAATGACTTTATGGGTTTATTGTAAATGTTAAGTAATATATCATGTTTATCACTGGAGTATCATGAATAAAAATATAGAATTTAACTGAGAGACATAGATAAAATAACTAGGTATGCTAAAAATTGAAACAATCCAGAAACTAGAGATTAGCCTAATTATGGAAAATAATTTAAATGTCATAGAACATTCTCTGTGCTACCTGTGGTTTTCTAGAGGAAAAAATATATTGACAATAATAATGGCTGTCCATATACAACATATTTATAATTTATTATAATATAAAAGGAGTCTCAGTTTTATTATGGAGTAAGTATTATTTGCTAAGACATTTAGTGATACTGTGAACAGATTTGCTCCTAGATCTCTTTAGGCAGGAAGTATTTGAGTGTAAGACTGATTATCTAAGTGACATTGGATGTTGCAAGTTTATTTCTCACAGTTATTTTTTAGGTCCATCAACACCTACGATTAGGGAGTGACAACTTATATAATGTTCATTTCAGACAGTGGTGGAGTTCCTTCCTTGTTCATATCCTCAGGTGAAGTCCTTCTTTTTTGACAAATGAGGACCTGGAAAAAGAATCTTCCAATTTCTAATGTTCAATCTTACTTTAAACTTTAGTTTCCTGTTAGAATTAATTTTCTGTATGGGACAGAAAGCAGTATTCAGCCAGACCCAAATGAGTAATCCTTACATGGGGGAAAATTCTCTACAGGCTTCACTGCCATTGTTCCTGTAATGCTTTTAGCTTCATTTCCCAGCACAACTTTGGAAATCTTGCAGCTGACAAAGAATGTAAAAGTAATGATCTCGGGCAAGTTGTCTAATTTTTGTTACATATATGACAGTTGCATTTCTATCCTTGTCACACAAGTCTATTTCTCTTCCTACATTTTCTGTATTTGAAACTTAGTGTAGGACTAACTTGATAAATCTCAGTACAAGCATCATTGCTTTAAGATTCCACATTCCTAGTTCCACATTTCACACATGGATTTACAACACCTATGTATTGACTAGCACCTCACAGCTGTATAGGATTAGAGAAACTGCTTCTTGGCTACTTTTTTCTCTTTACAGGAGTGACTTCTACAAATTCATGCTCTTAATCATTAATTCTTTCATTATAAAAATGTTGTTCCTTTCTAAGAGCTAGGCAATTTTTAAGGTGATAGGGATAAAATAGTGAACAAAAAAGGGTATGCGCCATTTGACCCAGTTATCCCACTCCTCAGTATATATCCAAAGGACTTAAAATCAGCATACTATAGGGATGTAGTCACATCAATGTTTATAGCAGTTTAATTCACAAGACGTAAGATATAGAACCAACCTAGGTATCCTTTAACAGATGAATAAATAAAGAAACACACACACACACACACACACACAAACCAGCCATAAAGAAAAATGAAATTATGGCATTTTCTGGTAAATGAATGGAACTAGAGACTGTCATGCTAAGTTAAATAAGCCAATCCCAAAAAACCAAAGGCCAAATATTCTCTCTAATATGTGGATGCTAACACACAATAAGGGGTTGAGGGTAGAATAGAAGTACTTTGGATTATACAAAGGGGAATGAAGGGAAGGGAGGGGGAATGAGAATAGGAAAGACAGTAGAATGTATCAGACATAACTTTCTTATGTTCATATATAAATACACAACCAGTGAAACTCCATATCGTGTACAACCACAGAATGGGAAGTTATACTCCATATATGCATAATATGTCAAAACACATTCTACTATCATGTATGACTAAAAAGAATAAATAAAAAAAGAAAAAAGAAAAGGGAATGGTCTAAATTCTGTTTGAAAAAGTTTAGTGGTGGGTATTCACCATATCAAATATTTGTACATTTCGTTAGTAATTCAAATGTTAAATGAATGTTATATAGAAGTAAAATCTCTCTCTCCATATAATTTCTGCTATCATGTCTCTTACTACTGCCTCTAGTGTTAACCTTGGGAAAATAATTCTCTTTATTTTTCCAGTAGGCAATGATTTTATTTAACTATACTTATACCTCTCTGTCTCAGTATGACACTTGGACTCTCTGAAAATGACCCAA
Source organism: Marmota marmota marmota (assembly GCF_001458135.2). Taxonomy (NCBI): domain Eukaryota; kingdom Metazoa; phylum Chordata; class Mammalia; order Rodentia; family Sciuridae; genus Marmota; species Marmota marmota. Next base: position 22,425,257 of record NW_026000249.1, on the reverse strand, counting down.
GAGGCAAAGATAGAATCATGTACCTATATAATCAGAAATTCTTTTGAAAGAAATAAAATTGTAATAGCACTACATCTCAATGTAGTAAGAAAAGACTTGTCAGTACAACTATTAAATAAAGTTGAATGACTTAAGTTTAAAGTTATACTACTCTATTTGTCTCCAGGAATTAGACTTTCTATGAATCCTTATGCTTCTAGCACTAAGCATCCTACTTTTAAAAATGTGTTATTTTGAAACAATTATCCATTTTTATTTCTTTCAAAGAAGTATATAGGCAGGGACTGTGAATTTTTTTCCCACCTGCCCAATGTTAACATCATGTACAAATATAGTACAATATCAAAACAGGAAAGGGTCAGTCTGCAAGCTTTTTCAGATATAACCAGTTAGACATGCATGTATAATCACTTTATATATTTTTATATTTGCCATAATTTTTTGAAGTAAGTTTCTGTAATACTACTTTATATTGAGGGAAAAGTATTTATCTGTCTGAATCAAAATTATTTTCTTCCTTCTAGGGTTCTTTTACATTGAGAAATTGAAATTCCTTTTATCTCACCCTTGTTTTTACATCCTATGTCAATTTCTTGGTTCTAATATATTTTTCCCTTTCATTTGTCTAAATCTGTTTCTGACCCTCTCACATCCACCTTTTTCTCCTTCCTTGAAAATCTTGGGTCGTCACTTCTTTCTCTTCCTTTAAAAATCATCACTGAAAACATGAATTTCTCCATTGTCTCTCATAGTCTTTAATATATCCTCTAGATCACTTACATGTCCTCTTTCCTTATACTATTATTTATATAACTTTCTCTCTCCCTATCTGTTTCTGAGCAAAAACTCCCTTTTCCATATTGCAAAATATAATCTTATTTTATGAAAATCTCTTTGTTAGCAATGTTAGAAAATTTTCCCATCTGATTTATCAAAATTTCAAAGGGCATTTTATGCAGCCTTCAGTATTGTGAATTTATTCACTTTTATGGTCTATTAACCTAAAATTTCATTTTTTAAAAAGAATTTCATATTTAAAACATTTACACATTTGAGAGAATTCATTCTCATATTAAATTAAACTACTTAAGATTAAAAAGAAAATTGTGAACCTAGACAGGAATTGCTTCAATTTTATACACAGTGGCTTTTGTAAAATATCAGTTGGACATAATTACATTCTATTTTATGGCTGAGTAAAAACCCATTGTGTGTAAATTATGTCATTTGCCATTAAATGAATGGAACTGGAGAACATCATGCTAAGTGAAATAAGCCAGATTCAGAAAGTCAAGGATCAAATATTTTCTGTCATGTATGAGAGGGGCAGAGAGAAGAGAAGAGAGAAGAGATTTAATAAAAGATTTTACAAAAATAGAAAGGAGGCCAACAGTGTAGAGGAAAAGATCAAAAAGGAGGGAGGAAGGGATGGAATGTGGAAATATTGGGAAACAAATCCTATCAAAGTCTACATATAAAGATACCACAATGAATCCCATGTAATTTTAATTAATGGATTAAAATAATAATTAAAGGGAGATTAGCAGAGTAGAGCAAGCAGATTGGGGGAGAGGAAGGAAGGGAAAGGGAAGGTACTGGGGAATGAGATTGATCAAATTATGTGCATGTAAAAACATGGTATGATGAATTACCCTATTGTATATAAATATAATGCAACAATAAAAAGTGATAAAAATAAAATAAAATACATGTGGAGGACATAAAACTACCCTATTGAGACTTATAATTTCTATTTATAGAAATGTAATAGCTATTTTCCATTTAATTTTCCCATGTCGGTGTTTGTGGCCAGGGTTTCTTCAGAATAATGCAAAATTGAGATTACTTTAGGAAGTGGCTTTAGAAAACATCTTTATACTGATGCATGAGCTCAGAAAACATTAAATCATAGTCAGTTGGCAGACTAAGAAAACTGATTAAAAATTGAAATGTCAATATGTGTCCACTTTTAAAGACAGTAAACATCCTAATAGATGATTGAACAGAATGTATAAGTCAGACACTTCAGACAATTGATGAAATTACAAAATGTGCAAAAGACCATCTTTCATCATTCATCAGTGTTTTCTCCGCATACAAGGACAGGAATAAATGTTGAAAAATTAGCACATCTATCTGTTGCATCAGTATCTTTTAAAAAATGTGTTATACATTCAACCTCATTCTTAAATATTTTTTTAAAAACAAAGCTAAGAGTTTTTGGCATATCTTTGAAATAAATTAACTTTGTGATTGAAGAGCTGTTAAGCACACACAGACATACTATTTCATTCAGTTTCTTTAAAAATGATGAAACACATTGGTGAAAAATAATAATTCAAAATGTAATATAGAGACATTTTATACCCTGAATTAAAGATAAAATCCAAAGTTTATCAGAACAAATAATTTTTTAAAATATTTTTTAGTTGTCAATGAACTTTATGTATTTATATGTGGTGCAAATAATCGAACCCTGTGCCTCACATGTGCTAGGCAAGCCCTCTACTACTGAGTCACAACCCCATCCCCAGAACAAATAATTTAATGCCTAACTTAAGAGCTAATTATTTAAAATAGATCTAATGATTTTATTTTCTTGAAAATAGATTAGTATAATATTTACCAATAAAATATAAACTGCATAAATATTAATAACATAAAAATAAGGTAGGCAAATATACATATAGTCTGTCAAACCATACCTTCTCTAAGATAATCATGTTTTTTTGAGTTCTTGATATATATTATTTTGTTGGAATTATGCCCATTTATGCAGACCTTTGAGGTTACTGAATCATAATAGAACATGCCATTTATTTTACCTCTGCTCTTCTATTGCATTGACATGAGAATTCATACATTCATATTAACCTGAAAATCAAATTATTCTTAACCAGGACTTAACTTCTTCCTTATAATTTTTCAGCAATCACACGTTGATTTTTCTTTTATAGTATCTATTCTTTTTAAACTCACTAACCTCCACTATAAATTTTATACCATACTGAAAAGAGCATTACATTAGGAATCAGAAGATAATTTTATTATGATATTTCATTTAAATATATCTCCAAACCTCCAAGTATTTTAAAAATATTATGAAGGTTGCAGTATCCTATCATTTGAATGTTTACTCCCTCTGCTCTGAAACTTGCATTGAAATTATTTGCCACTTTAACAATATTAAGAAGGTGGACCTTGGACAGGCAAATAGCCATGAGATCATCACTCACATGGATGAGTTTAATGTCTTAATAAAACAGCTACTGGGAATGGGCTTGTACTCCTCTAACTTCTACCATGGGAAGACTGTCTCTAGGGTACAGAAACGTGTCTTCTTATATCTTTATTCTCCATTTTTAAGACATGTCTGTTAAATTTAAGTTCAATAAGCTCAAAATCCAATACTTCACCTTCCAAGAAAAAGAACATTTTCTTGGCTTAGAAATCTATATCACCATTTACTTAATTTTTCAAGCACAGGATCCTGTCATATTCAAAAGGCAACGAGTGAATAAAATTACTTCTCTTATCCAATAATTAGTTGATTCTTTTTTCAGACAACAAAAAACAAATCTCTACCTCCATACCTCTGATTCAATAGCTCTATTTCATGCTTGCCATCTTGTGTGTAATAATTTCATTAGGGTAACTCTAATATAATGTCAATGAAATCCAATTTTAACACATTTACCAGGATCATCATTTTAAACTACATATTTGATCAGTTTTTGCTCTCTGGCTGCAAACACCATAGCCTAGTGTTGTGGCAGAACTATACAATTCATATGTTCCAGATAAACATAGATGAATTATTTTGTCAAAACATGATCTGAAAATAATAGTGGAATAGGTTGTTATATATTAGTCATAAATCTGAGAAATACTACAAAGCTTGGATACAATTATTTTAAAAGTTTGTACATAGCAGGGAAGTAGTGAATTATAGCATTTTCAGGGCCATGCTCAGATGACAAGAGAAACCAAGAGAAGTGAACATAGTATCCGTTATCAAGGCATTTTCTGAACTCTGGAATCAGTACCTAAGGAGTTGAGATGCTCAACAGAGATTTGTGTTTGACTCATGGAACTTGGAAAATAGAGATCAAAATGTATAACCACTGAAATGAAGATACTTTAGTAAACATTCCTTTAGGGTGGTATCCTAAATAACTAAGATATATAAATAACAGTGAACTAGAAGTAGATGAGTTCTCACAGTAACTGAAATTCAACTTAGAATTATATCAGTGTCTGAGTGAATTAAAGTGATTTGCCATTGCCAGTGCCCTTTGAGTTGTAGCTGCATGTTCAAAGCAAAATTAAATCTTCCCTGGATGAAGGTAAGAACAGGAAGACCTTGTCTCAAACACTTTAATATACCAGTTTAGCCATCAATCAAAAATAGTGTCAATATATGAGAAGGCAAGACTTTATTTAAAAATTGAAAAGGAAATGAAAGTAAATTAGCAGAATATCCAAATAATGGAGATATCTGATTGCAAATTTCAGATAACTATTATTGACATGGTGAGGAATTTGAAATGTGAGATAATGTCTTAACTATAAGATCACAATTGTAAACTTCAGAAGATAATCATGAAATCAAGGCCTCAATTGTGGATTTAATAGCAGATAAGAAAATGTTCAGTACAGAAATAATAAACTAGAAGACAGATTAGAAGAAAATATGTTTAGAAAACAGAGAGGAAAGGGTTCTTAGAAACATTTTTTAAAATATTTTTAAAAACAATGAAACTTTCTATTTTAAAATTAACTGAATCCCAAGGGATGACAGCAGAAGAGATAGACATAAAGGAGTAATAGAAGAGAAACTTTCTAAGAATATTTCAAAACTGAAAATGACATCACATCCATTGATTCCAATAGTGATTTCAAACCTAAGCAGGAAAAATGAAAAGGTTACACCAAAGCACATGAGAGTAGAACTGCTGGAATCCATAGGCAAAGGAAAAAATTAAGAACTTCCAGAGTAAAAAGGAAGTTCATAGGAACTTTAATTATTTATTTGAGTAAAACTCATGTTTTCTGATAAATTCTATTGTGGTCTCTGCTTCTCTCCAAGAAAATGTATGGATATATAGGGAAAGTTGGGCTTCATGTGTCTTATGTACAGAGAGATGAGACAAGTAGCCTTCTCATTCTCATGACATCCTTTGGCTTCTTTGGATTCAGTGAAAATGTCTTAAGTTTCTGTTATTGCTGCTTACTAAAATTGGAGGATAAAAAGTTATGATTGTGTATTTCCAAATTATCCATATCTCATTCCTACTATATACCTAATAGTATCAGTTTTAACTTATGAATTTATCTAATCTATTTTCATGTTAAGCCCTGTTTGATAAAACATCAGCTCTGTTTACAAACCTTTTTGGAAGGCGAATGATATATTATGGATTTATTCACATCAAAATGATACCACAAGTGGCCCAGGAATACTAAATCATAATTGCCACTTATCTGCCATATGGGCTTTAAGTGGTCATCCCCTACCATGCACACAGGCTGGGGAAAAAAAGGCAAGTTAAAAGTCACCTATTCCCAAAATCTGAATCACTGACATGGGAATTGGAACCCACATTTTCTTCTTATTTCCTACTTCACTTCTTCTTTCTACCATTCATTTAACAAAATATAGTTTCACTTCTACATTACATCCTTCTTACAAATCATAATAACAAGATTTGTCACTTTGCTATTTTAGGTAAAAGGGATATGTTTTTTTCCACTAAGGAAGAGAATCTGTAATAAGAACTTCCCAGTATGATATTCTCAGGGCTGTTAACAAATGTTAGTTCTTTCATTCCAAGATCATACTATGATTATCATTCTCTAGAAAATAGGTCAGATAACTTGACTTTCTTTGACTAAGAAAAATGAGAAGAAAGTGACATGTGCCAATTCAGTGAAGAAGCTTTAAAACCTTCACAGACAATTCATCACACTCTCTGCCTCTGATGGTTAAAGTTTGTGATATAACTGAACCGATTTACCCAGTTTGGTGAATGAGTAGTATGAACTGACCCTTTTACTTATATGTAATAGAGAAGTAGTGAGAAAGAAACAGCAATCATTTTTCTTATAATAGTCACATTTTGGTATTGTTTGTTACCAAGCTTTATATGACCAACCATCCAGAATTAGTTTTTAATTTCTTCATTTTCATATCTACTTCTACGTCTCTCTTCAACTCTATTTCTACCTCTATCCCCATCTCTGTATTTCTTTCTCCAAACTTGGTTTAAAAACCTATTATCACCATCTCTTCATAAGAAATACCTTTGGAACATTAGGTATAAAGGAATATACCTCAACTTAATAAAGGCCATATACAATAAGCCAAGAGTTAACATACTGAATGATGAGAACTGAAAATTTTATCTTTAAGATCAGGAATAAGACAAGGATACCCACCTTCACCAGTTTTGTCTAACATAATGGTGGGATTTGTAGCAAGAGAAATGAGGCAAGAAAAAGAAAAAGGCCTTCAAATTGCAAAAGAAGACATTGTCAATGATTGACAGAATTTTATATAAAAAATTCCAAAGATCCACCCTAAACCATTAAAACTAGTAAAGGAATCTGGCCAAGTTGTAGGATACAAAATCAACATATGTAAACTACTATCATTGCTGAACACCAACAATGAGCTACCTGGAAAAGAGATAAAGAATAACTACATTTACAATAGTGAGAAAATTTAAATCCCTAACAAATAATTTAATCAAAGGGGTAAAAGTTCTCTACAATAAACACTATAAAACACAAATGAAAGAAACTGCAGAGGACCCGAAAGGTGGAATGAAACTCAATGTTCATGAATTTTTAAAAATTAATATTGTTAAAATGTTCATAATATTCAAAGTGATCAAGAGATTCATTTCAATCCCTACCAAAATATAAATGAACTAATAAAAACAATCCTAAAATTCTTATGGAAGGACAACAAATCCTGAATAGCTAAAACCATCTGAGGGACAAAAAAGGACACTGGGGGAAGCAGGAGGCATTACCCTGTTTGATTTCAAAATATATTGTAATGATATAGTAATCAAAACAGCATAATATTAGAATAAAAACAGACAGACCAATAGAACAAAGTAGAGACCCTAAAAGTGAACCCATACATATACAGTTAACTGTTCTTTGATTAAGGTGCAAAGAACACATATAAAAAATTATTTCAATAAAAGATGTTGTGCAAATTGTATATCTGCATACAGAAGAATGAAACTAGACCTCTATCTCTCACCAGTTACAAAAACCAAATCAAAATTGATAAAATACTTAAATGTAAGTCCTGAAACCATAAAACTAGTAGAAGACAGCATAAGAGAAATGCTTTGTGACACTGGAATAGGCAAATATTTTTTTTATAAGACCCCCCCCCCCAAGTATGAGAAACAAAAAAAAAGCAAAATTAGATAAATATGATTAACTCCAATTGAAAAACTCCATATACAAAGGGCACAAATAGCAGAGTAAATAGACTACCTACAGAATGGGAGAAACTATATCTGACTAGGTGTTGATATTCAGAATATATGTTAATCCAAAAATTCAATAGCAAAAAATATACATATTCTGATTTAAAAGAGGGCAAAGAACTATAAAGAAGGAAGATATACAAACAATCAACTGGTATATGAAGAGGTATTCACCTTTACTATATGAAGAAAATGTATATGAAAACCTCAATTAGATATCATCTCACTCCAGCAAGAATGGATATTACCAAAACTACAAAGGATAACAAGTATTAGCAAGGATGTGGAGGAAAGGCAGCTTTTGTATACTGTTGATGGGAATATATAGCCATTATGAAAAATCATAAGGAAATTTCTTCACATATTAAAAATAGAACTATCATGTGATCCAAGAATCCCACTATTAAGTATATAAACAATGCAAATAAAATCAATCTAAGAGACAGCTGCACTCCCATGTTTATTCACATGTTTATTCACTATTCACACTAGCCAAGCAATGGAAAAAACCTAAGTATTCAACAACCAATGGATGAATAAAAAAAAATGTGGTACATATACACAAAAAAATACTATTGAGTCATGAAAAAATGACTGTCCTATGTTACAACCAGAATGGAACTGAAGGTCATTATGTTGTATGAAATAAGCCAGAAACAGAAAGATAACTACTTCATGATTCATTAATATGTGTAATCATAAAAAGTTAATCTCACATAAATTGAGAACAGAATAGTGCTCTCCAGGAGCTGGGTAGTGTGAGGGTGGGAGGGATGAGGTAAAGTTGATCAATGTATATTATATTATAGTTAGGAACAAGAAGTTCTGGATGTTTGATTGCACAAAAAGGTGATTATAGATAATGATAATTTACACATTTTTAAATCTAGAAAGCATTTAAAATATGTTAACCATAAAGAAATGGCAAATGTTCAAGAACATAGGTATGACTATCCTAATTTGAATATTATACAATGCCTATATGTATCAAAATATCACAAAGTACCACATAAAATTTTTATGTATAAGTTCAAATGAAAACAAAACATAATAATGAAAGAAATTTATTAATGTTGTTAGCTATAAGATACAATAAGAAAATGATACTGCCTGGACTGATGGAAAATATGGACATTAATTCAAAAATCACGCAATCAAAATGTTTCTTAACAAACTACTGTGTATCATTACAGAAGTAAAATAGATTGTTATGTGCTTGGGAATATTTCATTATTAGGTTTTGGTCTTTCATGTGATCAGGAATTTCTAAGTATTTATGGAACATTTATTTTTCTAATATTTTTCTGAACTGCAAATGACTTTTAGGTGTTGTCATGGGAATACAGCTAAGAGCAAATGAGCTACATAGCAACATCATTGTTTTTTGTTACCATTATTACATTAAAAAATAAGTGAACACTTGAAGTCTCTGAATGAAAAATCTCTCACTAGAAATATATTCATTTTATATTTTTAAAAATGCATACCACTAAAGTTTAAAGACAACAGAGTCAATAAAACAATAGCTTATCAGTATGCACAATAATATATTAGGACTATTGTCTGGGATTGTAAAAGCAACATATGTATGTATATGTGTGTATATTTATACATATATGTGGAGTTATAAAGATTTCTCTGAATGATTTCAGCCCCAAAATTACTTTGCCAATTTATCTTTACATACTCTGTTATGTATTAATGCTGTTATTTTCTATATGCTTCCAACTTTATTTTTTTCTTTTTAAAATTTTTATTAGTTCATTTTAATATTATTACATAGTACAGTTCATTTTGACATAATTATACAAGCATGTAATATAAGTTGCTCTAATTCAGTCCCCAGGACTTCTCTTCCCTAAAACAGTAAATATTAACTCTATTATTTATCCTAAAAGTATCAAATCTTTAAGGTTTGTTTTCTTTATAGTGACAAAATCTAAATAATACACTTTACCATGATATCGTTTCACTTTGCTTTGATCAAATAGCTTTTCAACTTTTTTTATTAATTCATCTCTAATTCTTTTAAGATATCTGCTTTTTTTCCTTTACTTATTTCATTTGTTCAATAATCTTCTCTCTCTCAATCTTTAATAGAGGTATATCAGGTATTCCTTGATGTTGGGCTTCCAGACCCTGCTGGTGCCCTCAAAGAATGCTACTGCATCCTGGATCTGGAACCTGCATAAGTTGAAATGGGTGGATCTGGGCTGCTGGGCTTAACCACCCATGGTAGTCCACAGGTCAGAAGGGGCAGTCCTGCACCAAAGGATAGGCTCTGGCAAATGTCTGCCCCACTGGGGAAGGGGTGGACCAGGCCTGCTGTGTGCCTGGGTCCCCGCAGAGGCCAGTGTGTGTGGATCTGGACCACTAGATTTGACCTCCTGTGGTAGGCTGCTGGTCGGAAGAGTGCTTCCAACTTTAAAATGCACCATTCTTGGTCAATAATTATTAATTTCCTTCTAGTATTAACAATCACTTGAATTCTATACATAATTTCAGGTATTTGAGGAGCTACTTTTGAAGAATAAAATTTCATTTGGTTTAAAAATGTGAAGAAAAATGACAAGACAAATTGTTATGCTGTATGTGTGTGTGTGTGTGTGTGTGTGTGTGTGTGTGTATATATATATATATATATATATAATGCATATATATGTAATTATCTTTATCTTTAACTGGGCATCTACGTATCCATGAGTTATTTAAAAATGTTAAGTAGTGTGTTACATATGTACACTAAGGATTCAAAGAGCACTTATTAGATGGGCCTAGAAGTCCACTTTATTGACTAATGAGTCTCCATTTCAGCCCCTTGGATATTTGCCACACTCTTCCCAGTTTCAAAAATATTTGAGTATCCATAGTTCTGACAAATGCAACAATTGTTATGACTTCTAAGTCATAATATATTAGTATTTAGGAATCTTGTAAAAACAAATCTGTACATGGACAATAAGTGATACCATCTACCCTCTGCAGCCTCCAAAGCTGGAGCTCAGAGAACGCCTCTTCCACATAATTAGAAAATAAGTTTCTTAGCATGTTATTCTTTATTTACATCTTCAGATCCAGTCTTCTCTGTCCTATTCTATTTCCTGTGAATATGAGTTCTGTGGATTATCTGTGTTCTATAGCCTTCTAATTTTTCTCTTGAGATTATACTGGCAGAACATAAGAGGGAGGAAGAAAGAGAGATTATAATATGAATCCCCTCTTACTAATGCCATACAAGAATCAGGTTACTATGCTGTCAAGACCTTGTATTCCTTTATCTATGTTTGCAACTCATGGCACATGATCACATATCCATAATTATAAACTCTCCAGGTTTTTTTTTGTAAAGGCAACTTTATATTGTTCCATCAGGCTGACAGGTGATATAAAAATTTAAATTGCCTTTCCCATATACAAGATAATACACTAGAACATTACATTGATGACATTATGTAAATTGGACCTACTTCAGACTTACTGTAAAGATATTTTTGTATCAGAGAGTGGAAAGTAACTCTGACAAAATTCTAGTGCCTTCTACCTCCGTGGAATGCTATGGATCTAGTGGCGTAGGGCAGGTTAATACATTCCTTCTGAGGTGAAGTTCAAGTTGTTGTGTTACTCCCTCCTAAAATTTAAAAAAAAAAGAGGCCTAAAGCCCATTATACCTCCTCTTAGATTTGGGAGGCAGCATAGTTCTCATTCTGGTGTGTTAATCTGGCACATTTGCTGAATGACTCTAGAAGCTGATAGTTTTGAGTGGGTCCCAGAATAAAAAAAGATTATGCAATAAATCCAGGTGCACTGATAGCTGCTGTAGTAATTGGGTCTTGTGACTCAATAGGCCTGATGGTATTCCAACTGTCCATAGAAAATAGGGATGCTAATGGAGCCTCTGGAAGGCTCCTGTTGGTGAGTCATAGTTCAGGCTCTTAGAATTTCGATGCAAAGGCATGTAATCCTCTGCATATAACTACTCATTTAAAAAAGAAAAAAAAGATTTTGACTAATTACTAAGCTTTAGTGGAGACTGAACATTTGGCCCGGACCACCAAATTACTTTGGGGCTTGAGCTTACCATCATAAACTAGGCGTTGTATGATTTACCAAGCCATACAGTTAGATGTGCACAGCAGTATTCCATCATCAAATGGAGGTGGTATACACAAGATCAAGCCCAAACAGGCCATTAAAGCAAAAGTTACATGAAGAAATGGCACAAATGCTCATGGTCCTCAACTCTTGGTTCATTGTCTTCTTTCTCCCATTCTGCAACATGGAGAATACTCTATGATCAGTTCACAGTAGAGAAGACTCATGCCTGGTTTTCCCACAACATCTGAAAGTGGACAGCTGCATCACTATAGCTCCTCTCTGGGACATCACTGAAGGAGAATAGTGAAGGAAAACCCATTCGGCCAAAATTTGAGCATTGAATCAGTTTATTCACTCTGGTACAGAAATGAGATTATGTATTGTGGTCAGAAGTTTGACTAGATTGTCAGGGACTTTGAAGGAACATGTTTGGAAAATTGGTGACATGGACATCTATAAGAGTTATGTAGACAGACCTCCTGAGTGGACAAAATCCATGGAAATATTTGTGACTCCTGTGAACACTCAACAAAGGATTACCTCAGTAGATAAAAATTTTAATAATCATTTGGATAGATTGACCAGTTCTATGGATACTGGTTTCTTTATCCAGCCACCCGTTTGTTGCCTAATTGTCTCATGAACAAAGTTGCTATAGTTGCAGGAATGGGAGTTTGGCATGGGTAACTGGGAAATTTATCACATCACCACAGCTGTTCTTAGAATTACATAAAAGATTCTTCTGCATCTATGTTTGGAATCTATTTGACTGATGTCCTGTTAACATGAAGTCCTAGTTTTAATTGCTCATCCATCTGCTAATCTTTCCTCTTCTATTTATTTTTTAGGCATTCCCATGATCAAAATCTCCTTAATGATGGTGTGGCTCTACTTTATGTACAATCAGAGATATGAATAATTGTGCTCTCTATGTGTAATATGAATTGTAATGCATTCTACCATCATATATAACAAATTAAAATTTTAAAAAAATTTAAAATAGGGCACAGAATATATTTTTTGAAATGACTTATAAAACAATAAGAAAAGGACAATCATATTAGAACTACCAAAGGACTTAAACAAGAATTTTACAGAAAAGAAAAAGTATTGGCTGAAAACATAAGAAAACATGGTCAACATTGTTAAAAAGAAAGTTAAAATGCAAGTTAAGACCACGGTGTAATATAATTGTGCAATCACCAAATAGGCAAAAGTTAGAAAAGGACAATTTTAAATGCTGGGGCAAGTAGGAAATTATTAGGCTTTCATCTGGAATATCTCCCAAAAGCTCATGTGTTGGACAATGCAACAATGTTCAGAGGTGAAATGATTGGATCATGAGGGTTCTGACATCAGTGGATTAATCAACTTGATGGATTAACAATTCAAATGGACTTACTGAGATGAGAGGTGGTGAAAGCTATAGAAGGGTGGCCCATGGATGGAGGAAGTAAGTCACTGAGGATGTGGCCTTATGGACTACACATATCCCTCTCCCTTCTCCCAACATTACTTCCTAGCTGCAACTAGGAGGCAAATTTCCTGTTCTGTCTTTCCACCATGATGTTCTACTTCACCTCCAACCCAAAGCAATGGAACCAGTTGACCATGAACTGCTTTCTCTGAAACTGTAAGCCAAAATAAATTTTTTGCTCTCAAAAAAAATTCTTCTTAATGGAATCACCTGACAACTATCAGTCAAGAAGCATGCCCTAAAAGAGGGTACAACTGGTTCTCCAGGAATAACACTACCAAGAAAATTCTGACCCTGATGACTATTTCAATCATCCTCTACTTCAGATTTCCCTTATCCCTGAATTTTTCAAGGAATGTGTCTCTGAGCATGTTTTGAACATGAGAAAATATTTATAAGATTGATAAAATGTTGTGTTGACATAAATTTAGGGTGGCTGGATTGACTAGGACATCTTGTCCTCAAACTTTTCATGTGAACTCCTGCACTGTAATTTGTTTGTTCCATTTAAGGTCCAAACTCCTGTCCCATGAACCTCAACTTTCTCTTTACTACAATATCTGACACAGTTTGTTAAGTTTTAAGACATACCCCCAGTAGTTTTTAGTAGCCCCCACTCTTTCCTCTTTCACACTCAGTATCTGGTTATAAAAGTTGTGCTGATGCAGTCCTTCTCTCAAAAATTTCTGACTTTCCTTTGAATATTTCTCTATAGTAATAATTCTCCCAAAAAAGTATTTCTTCATTAACATCCAGATTTGTGTAATTATTTTAATAACAAATAAACAGCCTTAATCTGTAAAGACAATTACAAATTACATTTAATTTTTTAAAATATATTTTAGTTGTCAATGGATCTTTATTTTTTAAATTTTTTTTATATATGGTGCTGAGAATCTAACCCAGTACCTCACATATGCTAGGCAAGAGCTCTACCACTGAGCCACAACTCCAGCCCTACATTTACATATTTAAATTATTATTTAAAAATTATAGTATCTAGTGAGTAATGACCAAGTCAGGGTAGTTAACATTTCCACATTCCTAAACATTTTTAAAACTTTTTTAAAAATAATAATGTTGTATTTTTATGGATTATAGTGTGATATTCAATATGTTCATGGGATATGTACTGATCAAATCTGAAAAATTAATGTTGCTATTTCCTTCAAGTCCCTCTCCTACTGCTATTCATGAAATTGTATTAGTTGATTGTGAAATATAATCCTTCTACTGTGGTGTAAAACACTAGAACTTATGACATCTACATAAAGACTTCTCTTTGGCCCCTAATTTACATTTATTCTTTAACAGCTGTTAGTATAGTAAGCATTTTTATCTCCATCCAATGAGCTTCTCTGCCTATTATTAATAACCTTCATACTCTTAATGATTGTTAAATGATTGCTACTTTCTCAAGTATCAGAGGCACAGATATGTCACCAAGTCTAATATGGCATTTCATGATACTTTCCTAGAGTCTTGGAATACAAATGAAATAATGAATAGTATACAATATTAGAACGGTTTTGTGCATACAATAGTTTTGTGAATTCATGTGTCATAATAATGGTCACATAAAACTTTGGCAATGAATGAATACTCTTCACACTTTACATTAAAACTACTCCAAGTGAAACAATGTAAAACCAATGCATTTCTATTTTAAACACTAAATGTTATTGCCAAAAAGGCTTATTAAACAGTCTATTTCTAACAAATTAGTGCTTTTTGGTATATAAGGGCATACTATATACTACTCACATGAATCTAAAGTTTTATTAACTTATTTTTGTTTCCTGATTTTTTTTTTTTTTTTTTTTTTTTACTCCTGGGTTTCCCCTGTGAAAATTTCCTGTGTTACTGATTATTAACTTAGGCATCAATACAGCTACAACTTTCCAGGGACATAATCATCATGTAATGAGACAGAATCAATGTCAGTTAGTCATACACCAGTACTTTATTTCTTTATATAATTAGTGCTAGGGAACCTTATCATTAGACATCCTATTATAAGAAAAAGAGGTAATTATAATCTCATGGGAAGTAAAAAAACAATAAAGATGTAAACTTTGATTACTCCTCTTATTAAACTGACAAACAATGAGTTTTTGAGAATTTTATCAAGCCTGTGTCTAAAAAGACAATACAGATTTTGAAAATAGATCTGAACATTCTTAACCATATATTTTTGTAGACATATGCTTAAATTTCTCTTGAATAAACATGTAAATGTGGAATTTCTCCATCATAATGTAGGTGCATTTTTAATCTTATGACAAACTGCTAGAGTGATTTTTCAAATTGCTTTACCATTTTATATACCTACCAACCATATATGAGTTCAGCTTGCAGTAAATTCTTTCCTACAGTTGTAGGTGTTATGTTTTTATTTTAGCAATTCTGATGTGTATGTAATAGAAAGTTCTACTGAAAAGTGCTGGTCTAGATGCTAGGTTTTCATGGCCAGCTCTATATGTTGAAAATTAGCTTATAAAGTTGAGACTTTAAAGAAATGTGTTTGAAAGATCACCCATGCTATCTCTTTACCTTCCTGTTTCCTTTGCAGTACAAAAGCTTTTAAAATTGATGTGTTCCACTTATTGATTCTTGGTTTTATTTCCTGAGCTGTAGGGGTCTTGGTAAGAAAGTTGGTTTCTGTGCCAATATGTTGGAGTATTAGGTCTATGTTTTCTTTCAGCAGTTGTAAAGTTTCTGGTCTAATTCATAGGTCTTTGATCCACTGTGAATTGATTTTTGTGCAGGATGAAATACATGGATCTAGTTTTATTCTTCTACATGTAGATATCCGGTTTTCCCTGTACCATTTGTTGGTAAGGATCTCTTTTCTCTAACTTATGTTTTTGATATCTTTGTCAACTATCAAATGACTGTATCTGTGTGAGTTTGTCTCTGTGCCTATTCTATTCTCTTGGTCATCATATCTGTTTTGATGCTAATAACATGCTATTTTTGTAACTGTAGCTCTGTACTATAATTTGAGATCAGGTATTGTGATCCAACAGGGGATTGTCATCCAGATTATATAAAGAACTGAACACACACACACAAAAAAAAAAAAAACTAAAACATAACCTAATCAATAAATAGGCAAAAGAAATAAACAGACACAAATCAAAAAGTGTTCAATATCCCTAGTAATTAGTGAAATGTAAATCAAAACTAAAATGAGATTTTATCTCACTCCAGTTAGAATTGCAATCATAAAGAATCAAATAATAATAAATGCTTGTGAGGATGCAGGTAGAAAAGTATACTCATACATTGCTGATGGAACTGCAAATTAGTACAACTGCTTTGGAAAGAAGTATGGAAATTCCTCAAAAGCTAGGAATGGAACCATAATATGGCCCAGCTATCTCATTCCTTGGCATTTACAATAAAAATCTAAAATCAGCATACTATAGTAATACAGGCACATCAATGTTTATAGTAGTGCAATTAGCAATAGCCAAGTTATGAAACCAGCCCAACTGCCCATAGACAGATAAATGGATATAGACAATGAAGTTTTACTCAGCCATGAAGAAGACTGAAATCATGGCATTTGCTGATAAGTGGATGGAAATGGAGAACATCAGGGAAAATGAAATAAGCCAAATTCAGAAAGTTAATGGACAAATGTTTTTTCTCATATGTAGAAGCTAGACCAAAATAAGGAAAAAATGGAGGGGGAGGAATCCCATGAAATTAGAAGGAAGATTCATAGAGTAGAGGAAGGTGATACAGGGGGATGGAGCAGGGACAGGAAATGAGGCGAATGGTGGAATGAAATTCACCAAATTATGCTATGTACATATATGAATACACCACAGGTAATTTTGCCTTTATGTATATCTATAAAACAACAATTTAAAATAAAAACTATAAATGAATAGAAGGAAGATAAGAAGAACAGAGGATGGGGAGTTATAAGAGGGAGAAGAGGAGGCAAAGAAAATATTGGAGACTGAACTGCTGCAAATTAATTTCATGCACATGTGATCAGGTCAAAATGAACCTCAATATTATGTATAGCTATAATGCACTAATAAAAACATACAAATTGAAAAATTTCACCTGAAAAAAATGTGTGAGAGAAACAAAGAATGTGTTTGTATGTATGTTTGTATGTATGTATACTTACATGCACACACCACATTGACATTTTGCAGATAAAATTTAAGGGAAATTTTTTAAGGAAAATGTTTAAACAAAATTTAAGAGCCACAGCTGAAGGGGCCCCAGCAAACTTTCAGACTGCCAGCTGATGATTGGCTCACAGCGGCCCCAGCAACTTCTAGCTGATTGGCTCCTCTGCGGTGATGCTCATTGGGCTGTTTCCCTGCCCTTTCAGACCACAGAGCTGCTCATTGGGGGACTTTTTTGGCTCCGCTCACACGACCCAGCCAATCTGCCTCAAGAGCAGGAGGAGGGGGGAGGTTGAGAGGCTTGTGGGAAGCCGGTGGTGGCAGCTGGGCTTTGAGGGTTTTTCCTGAGGAGCTGTTTTGTTTGGCTGTGTGGTTCTAAAAATAAAATTAGTTTCTTTTGACAAGTGGCTCCTGAATTGTGCCCAGCCAGACTGCGGCACAAAATAAAATAAGAAACATGTTTAAATTATCAGATGAATATCAAATGTGTGTGTGTGTGTGTTTGTGTGTGTTTGTAATTGCCTTGTAATTGTCAGGTAATATTTATTAGTGTTTTCCCAAACATCAAATATCTATGCTTTTTTGATATAAAATTTCTTTAATCACATTCATTTCTCTGTGTCAATATCCCTTACTAAAATGGGAATTTCATAAGATATTGAGTTTCTCTTTCAGAAAACATGTTTTGTGACTTTCTCTGTTTCCATTTTGGGTATTGGGTCTATTATGATACTTCAACTGATCCTTTACTTTGGGCCATTCTAAGTCGAATTTGTCATTTTGCCTGTTAGACCTAAGTATACATAATGATTTTATACATTGATAAACATTGCTGCAGTTTAAGAGAGTCAAAAGATTTAAAAAGAAGGAAAGGACTTACAAAATACTACAAAATTAGCACTGATAAATTGAGCAGACTTCATGGTTCTAAAATACGAAATTATACAAATTGTATAGTAACTTTTTTTGGGGGGGAGGTAAAATCAGCAGCTAGTAAAATTGTTTTCCTTTAAAATCTCTAATTAGTTCAAATTTCTCTGGCTATGGCATTGGATAGTTTGGTCAAGTTTCAGACATAAAGTTTGTCCCTCAAAATTTGTATCTAGCCACATAGCTTCAGCTTATAGAGCTTTAGGAAAGATCGGCCCCTGTTCTTATTTATTCCTCGGGAGAAAACTGCAGTACAGAACCCTGAGGCTCCTTGTTCTCATTCACTTATTGTAATTCTGGAAACCTTAAAGACAGGCTTTCTGTGCAAATATGCCAATTTTTACATTATATCCTTGCTGGGAAGCAGTACTTCAGCTGCTTGAATCCCAAGTCACAGAGCAACTAGGAGTGCAGCCTTCCAGCTTTTCTTTGCCACCCTTCCACCATGATGTTCTGCCTCACTTCAGGGCAGAGCAATGGAGTCAGCCTATCATGCGCTGCATCTCTGAAACCATGAGCCAAATAAACTTCCTCCTCTAAAATAATCTAAATAAAATAAAATCTCAAATTAGATCTTTTAAAATAGATTACTTTCAATTTACTATAATTCACCACATAATTATCACCAATGCATAATCATGGCACCCTGGTTTTGTCAGTCCAAAATTTGATTTGTAACCTTTCATTGCATAATTTTTGCATTGTATAATTCTGTTCATCCCACAACTTAAAATGTAAACAGAGCAGCAGTGTATTCACCAGTGGCATATGGATGTGCAATTGTCTTTTCATGTATTGCCAATTGCAGACCAGAATTCTCACTTAAACTGATTTGGTTAGAGTGCTGCAGTAGTAATGGTAAACAAATCTTATTAGAGTGGTGCTGAAAATGTGGTATATATACACAATGAAATATTAGCCATAGAAAGAATGACTTTATGACATTTGCTGGTAAATGGATGGATCTGGACATTATTATGCTAAGTAAAATAAGCCAATCTCCCAAAACCAAAGGTTGAATGTTCTGATATGCAAATGCTAACACAAAACAAGGATGGGGACAGGGGAGAATAGATGTTCAGTTGATCAGACAAAAGGGAATGAAGGGAAAGGAGGGGGACGGAATAGGAAAGACAGTGGAATTAATCTGACATAACTTTCCTTTGTAAATATATAAATACACACCAGTGAATCTCTACATCATGTACAATCACAAGTCTGGGATCCTAATAAAATAAGATGTACTCCATGTTTGTATTAATATGTCAAATTATACTCTATTATCATGCATAATTAAAAACAACAAAAATTTAAAAATAAAAAGTAGAGTGGTACTGAGGATGGCATGTCAGAAAACAAACCAATGATGGAAGTGCAGAATCATTGGACACAGAAGATTACATTTTTAAAGTCTATACTGTGCAACACTATGTAAATTATCTCCAGTGTTATATTTCAACAATAATGCACAAATAAATAGCAAGTAATGTGTTAACTATTTGTCAGACTGGAAAAATGTCTGCCATCAAAAAGAAATGATGTGCATCTATTTGAACTATTCAAATCTCACCCATATTCATGAGTATTCCATGCATCCTAGTCTTGTACCAAAGAAGGTTTAGTAATAAATGATTTTTAAGCAATACTGGCAGGATTTATTTTTAAATTTCACATAATGGTTCCATCCTACTTTTTTGCAAAAAAAAAAAAAAAAAAAA
>NW_026000249.1:22343291-22395548 GCF_001458135.2 Marmota marmota marmota | reverse complement strand
TCTCTCTCTCTCTCTCTCTCTCTCTCTCTCTCTCACACACACACACACACTCACTCACACATTTATACATTCAGGGATATGACCATAAACACTTCATGATCATCTGCTGTTGTACTGATTGATTTTCACTAAATTGAGTAGTGTTTTGATGTCACAGAGACAAAGCCACTATAAAGGACAAACTGATGTGTTTGCATTTGAATGAAGACAATGAAAGGAGCAATAGAATTGAGTTTGCAAAAGGAGCCTGCTGAAACAAGTTTGTTGCAGGTGTCTATTTTCCATTTGTTTTCCTTCTGTTGCATATTGACATAAAAAGCCTTCAAAAGATCTGATGAATTCCTTTTAAGGTTTCCCCATTTTTATAAAATACATATTTACTTATCAAAAAATTACTTCATTCTGCTACCCTGTTACGTCATCATCCCTTTTATTTTCTTTAAGGAAGACCCTAAGATATAAATAAATGTCTTTAATAATACTAAAACCTTTGGATTTAGACAACTGAAAGAGGTTAACTTTCACTTCATCATAGATTTATTAAAAAAAAAAAAACAAAGAAAACACCACATGTTTGTTGAATACTTAACTGATTTTCTTTTCATTTGAATTTCTTTTTCACCATTGACTTAATATATATTTCTGTTGTTTATAAAACATTAAAATCAGTCTTACTGAGGCAATAGCAAATGTAAATTTTATTTAAGAAACTGAACAGAGAAGGGTGTGGGTCAGTACGGGACACTGAGCCACCTAGGGAGAGGAGGGGGTCTTGTCTTGCCCCTTTTATAGAGTTCAGGTTTCCTTTCTTCTTATGCCTCCTCCTCCCATTCTACTTAGTGCTAACCAAAGGCCCCAAAAGGAGCCATGGGGTATTCATTAATAACTCCTTGCTGTGAGGCACAATTTCCTGGAGGTAGGTAACCTTGGCAGCAGGTGGTGGAGAAAGGTAAGTGTTCTGGAGGTATTAACATTTTATTTCCTTTTGAATCGGTCTCCATCTTCCCAACCTGGATATCTATACTGACTGCCTGTCCTTTTTTTTTTATCTCAACATCATCTTTCTTTGCTTGGTCTCTTATTTTACCTTGTTATTTATAGCTTTTCCCCCAAGTTCCCCTTCCATTCCTCTCCATTCATGTGCAGTCACTCTAACACTAAACAATCCTGTTTTCAAAACAAGACAATGTTTATTTTGTGTGGTTCTTTGTCTAATTCCAGGTTTTAAACACACTAATGTGTTAGTCATACTTGCAAAGTTGATATTACTACTTATGAAAGATGAAAATGGTATTCTAGTCCCTTATTTCTTATATATCTATTACTTTTCTATCCAGCTATTTATTATCACTTGGTATTATTCTTCTGAAACTCAGTATATTAAGAAATAGCTATAAACATACACAATCACACTGCCTTATAGTCATCTGCCTTTAGTCCTCTAAAGAATTAACTTTACATTAGCAACTCTGCACTCTTACATAATCCATGTTGTATTTGTCACAAGTGCTTCTAAACATTTTATTTGAAATAATTATAGTCACAGGAAGTTGCAAATGCAGAGAAATTCTTATATACCATCCACCTAGTTGCCGCTAATGGTTTCATCTTTCTTAACTATAGAACAAAATGAAAGCCAGGAAGTCAACTTGGTACAGTGTGTGTGTATAGTTCTTCACTGTTCTGTTATGGGTAAAATTTGTAAATACCACCATAATCAAGATACACAACGATTCCATTACACCAAGCAACACCATCATGCTAGCCCTTTATAATCACCTCTTTCACCCTCCACTCCATCATCCATAATTACTGATTTCAGGGAAGAAAAAGCAATTATGTTTCTCTCTCCTGTCATTACCACTTTTGTTTAAGGAAGACCCTACAACAAACTCTAATCTATCAACAGATTGTAAACCTCTAATCTGTTTTCCATCTCCATAATTATGCCACTTCTAAATTGTTATGTAAACAGTACATATAGTATATGACCTTTAAAGATTGTTTTTTCCTACTCAGTATAACTCCCTTGAAATCCAACCAAGTGTGTATGTAAATATTTAATTTCTTTTTGTTACTTACTAGTATCCTATGGTGTAGATGAAAAAACAGCCTCTACCTCAGAGCAAAGCCATCCAAGGAAGGGGGCGTGATCCTTGTCCTTGGGAAGACCCACAGAGCACTCCTAGGCACATACCCACACTACTGAGTTGTTTATCTACAAATAACAGGAGAGATCTGCTGCCCCAGGTGTCCCTGACTCAGTCAGGCTAGGTGAGGACCCATAGCAACCCCCTAGCAACCACCAATCAGCATGAGACAGGGAAAATACCTGGGATGCCAGATGACCCTCCCAGTAGTTTATGGTGGTTGATAGCATGTTGGGAAACCCTGTAGTCCAGCACATAGACCCCTCATGGCTTAAACCAATCAGTTCAAACGAATCCCCCTCTTATACTAACCAATCACCCTTACCCAACTTGTTCCCACCAGTGAATGTACTAATCAATGTTAAGAGTTGTTGTTTGATTTTCCCACGGTGTGTGATGATTTGCTAAGAGATGCTATGATGTATGTGAAGTCCCTGCCTTCCCCAAAGAAACGGCTACAAACCCTGGGCTCGGGGCCTCTCAGTGTCACCAGTTGCTGTGTGCATGGAGGACTGAGATAGCTCGCAATAAATGCCTCTTTGCGGCTTACATCAATCTTGGTCTCTTTTGGGGGTCCCGAAATCGAGCATAACATAGATATACCATAGTTGGTTAAAAATATATCTATTGTAGTACATTTTGATTATTCCTATATTTTTATAATTGTAAAACTAGCTTATATGAACAGTCATGTAGCAGTTTTTTCATTTCTGTAAGATAAATGCTCAGGGATGTAATTGTTGGGTCATATACTAAATGCATATTCTGAATTTTAATGTTTATTCTCAAGTTCTTGCCATTGTTGCCATGTCGTTCTGTATAAATCCTTTCTTATTCAAGGTTAAGCTATGCATGGGAGATACTTTAACTCAGACACATGGAAAATAATAAAATATAAAGAGCTATGCTACAATATTTGAAAATAAAAAGTCTACCCTCTATGTCCTGAATTTTAAGATTAGTCCAAATTCCAATTTATGAAAGGTGGTCTCTAGCCAGCCCCTATCTCTTTGGTTGACCATCTTGATTGAAAAAAAACAATGATATATTTATCCTTAGGTATACATAAACTCAGTATACTCCATTGTGGGGATGGCCTTAGGCCTGAGCCTAAGCAACTCCATTTTAAAAACTCCAGTTTGAAACCTGCAGTCTCAGCAGGCACATCTAATGGAACCCTCCAGTATGGCCTCAGACAAGTCACTTCCCCTCACCCTGATAAATAGAGTCAAGCCTCTGGCAGGCTGTCCTCGCCTGATAAGAGGGAAAGGCAAGAAGATCAGGGTGGAGACCACCAGACCAGATGTTTCTGACCCCAGGGTGAATGATATCATGGAGAAATCTGGTGGTAGCTGATAAGGATTGAAAGGGGGGTCAAAAGCCCCCAAATTTAGTATAAATTATAGAGCTAATGAACAGGGATTCAGCCAGCCAAAACAAGGATGCTTTCGAGCTGGAGAGCCTGATGAGGACCTGGACTGACATCCCATCACTTGTCATCGTTTTCCTGATCCTCTATGTGATCCTCACTGCTCTCAAACTCTACCACCTCATCTGGACCCTGGTGAGATCTGCAACTTCTCCCTATGACCCTCTCCTCAACCGGTCATTCACACCACACCAGGAGAAGCCTGCCTTGGTTCCAGACCTGATCACCACAGTCTGAGTGAGGGTGCATCTGCTGGACGCAAAGCCTAAGGCTTAAGACTTTTGAGCTTAGAATGCAGAGGATATGTCTGTCATTAGCCTATCATGATTAAGTGTGTTTGCAGTGCTTAGAATTAATCTAGAATTGTTTGCTGTGAATTGATTATGTCTATAAGTGCCTAGCATTAAGGATTGTTGTTTTCTTGATTAAGAACCTATAGAGTGAAATTGTACTGAGTAATTTGAGTGAATAAAGCATTGGAAAGGGCAGAAGCATGTGGACATTCTTTATTTCTCCTCCTTGACTGCATAGGTCACAATTTTGCCCCCTCTCGACACACATGAAGTCATTATGGTACAATCCTCTATTTCTACTCTGTTTCAGTTTCTGAATCTTAGGTATGTTTTTCCAAAAAAAAACATTATTCTCTGTCTTCCATCTAGATTTGACATTGCACCTGTTAAGTTGGCTTCTAACATTAAGCTTATACTCAAAAATTTAGCTTGATTCATTCCTAAATCTGTATTCAGGTTAACTTGGGAAGGCAACCTACTAAACTAGTCTCTCAAAGGTAATTCTAAGGCTATGAGTCATAACACAGAAATTTAAAACCAATTGTGATATATGGGTTCAGATCCACTTCATCTCAAACAAATTTAGTTAAATATCTCTGGATTTCAATTTCCTAATGTGTGTATAGTCTACTTAGTTACTATTAATTTATTATTTTGCATTAAAATTTATCAAAGAATCTTGGAATTGAACCACCATTTGACCCAATTATCCCACTCTCAGTTTATACCCAAAGGAATTAAAATTAGCAAACTACAGTGACACAGCCACAACAGTGTTTATAACAGCTCAATTCATTGTATTCACAGTAGTTAAACTATGGAAACAACTTTGGTGCCCTTCAACAGATAAATGGATAAAGAAAACATGGTATATATACACAATGGGATATTACTTGCCACATAAAATAGTGAAATTATGTCATTTGCCAGTAAATGGATGGAGCTGGAGAATACCATGCTAAGTGAAATAAGCCAATCCCAAAAATCAAACGCTAAATGTTTTCTCTAATATGCAGATGCTAACTCACAATAAGGGGGGTTAGGGAATAATAGAAGTACTTTGGATTAGACAAAGTGGAATGAAGGGAATGGAGAGGGAATAGGAAAGATAGTAGAATGAATCAGACATAACTTTCCTATGTTCATATAGGAATACACAAACAATGTAACTGGCGTACATCATGTACAACCAGAAGAATGAGAAGTTATACTCCATATATGTATGATATGTCAAAATCCATTCTACTATCATGTATAATTAATTAGAATAAATAAAAAGTTAAACAAAATATTTTACAGAAAAAAGTTATCAAAGGATTCAAGTTTGTGTAATTGTTTCTATTTATGTTTCTCACACTGATGTTAGGCCAGAATTGTTTCCCTTGGTTACCTTGGGAACAATAAATGAATTCTGACAGAACCCATCTGTATGTGATTTCTCCTGGTGATCTTAGTAGCATAGTGGTTTCAGGTTAGCTGAAATTTTCACATATTGGTTCAGTGCTTCCAAGGAATGGAGTTAAGGGTGGCACATATCATCAATTTCTCACAAAATCTGTTGGTCAAGGCAGATATAATACTTGGCTTAGATTCATGGGGAGAAATACAAGCTCCATCCCTTGATGAAACAGTGTCAACTTCACATTTTAAGAATAGTACATAGAACAAGATATTTATTACTGCCAATTTTCTTTGAACAATACAATATACCATTAAGGTTATATTTGGATTAGATATTATAGGATTATATAGAGGTGATTTCTTAAATTTCTTTCTGGATTGAAGTCACCTTGCACTCTGAGGAATGTACAGTACTATCTTGTGGAATCCCCTTTATGATGTTAATGCCAAATAAAATAGTAGACAAAGCAAATATATTTGTATTTGGATGTTGAGTATAGAGTGTTTAAATAAGTATCCATTGAAAGAAATTCTATACTTAAAATTTGTGACTCTTGAGTTTAGTTTACATGGGTAAAAATGTAGATTATATAAATATTAACTATATACATTATGTAAACACTTTATGCTGGTTTCTTGAGTCTATAGGAATACATTGAGTGCCAAATAAGATGCTGTAGTAAAATTTTTACTTTTATAACTAGCCCATAGAAAGCAATCAATAAATATTAACTATTATGACTGTCATTATTTTATTGGAAATTTGTCTGAGGTAAATTAATTACTTCAGTCTCCAAGAACTCTGTGTATCCAATTATGACAATAAAGCTATACATAAATGAACCCACAAACTGGAAATTTAAAAAACTTGGCAAAACGTTAAGCAACATATTCATATACTGGTGTGTTTTAAAAATAATAATCTGTAATGGTAAAATACCTTTGTATCAACACAGTTTTTGAGAAGTATAAATTCATTATGAAAAATGTAAAATGTATTTCCATTTTTAGTTTCTAAATGTAGAATACTTCATTTATTTACTCTATTTTTATCTGGAAAATAAGTTCATGGAATATAGAGAGTTAAATCAGAATAATACCTGGTTCAATGTTATTCAGAGGTGGATTAATGTATTTGAGTGTATATGAAATTAAAGCCATCATTTGCCAACTGCTCGAAGCCCACACTGCCAACATGTTATGCAATTCTTAAAATTACATCGTAAAATAAATTTACAAATATCTAAAAATATCTAACCTTTCCTATAATGACTAATTTGAACATTTAAACCATATCAAATACTGTATCATTTTATTAATATGGATGTGTCTTTGCTTTGGAAGTGCCTTTAGTATAGACTCAGTCTGCCTAAAGGCTATCAAGCAAAAATCTGTTTTATTTTGCATAGATGACATATTCAATTTCACTTGCAAGTCATTTATCCCATTCATTTTTCAAGACAAAGATTTTGAATTTCATAGAGACCATAGTAACTACAATTTTCTTTCTTAGAGATTTAATATAATTGTATTACTTATTTCACTTGTTAAAATGAGAATTATGATGAAGAAGATAGAAAAAATATGTACACATTTTCTTTTGTTTTCATTTAACAAAAGAGTAAAATAAATGAGGCAGGAAGACAGGAGTGCTGAGCTTACATTAAGCAAGCTCAAGGGAAAGAAACCTGTAAAAACTAGTGAACAGACTTCTCTGTTGGATTTCTTCTCTTTCTACTCTTATAAAGCAACAAAAATGAAACCCCCAAAAGGGACACTCCGAAGTTTAAAAGTTAACCAGAGTGCCAATAGCAACAACAGCATTCAGAACCAAAACAAATTGAGCTACACAGGTCACTCTGGGAGAAGAAAAGTGAAAACAAAGGTCAAAAATCAAGTTGATGTCCTAAAGTACCTTAGAAATAAGAAAAAAATGAAAACAACTCTAAGAAGCCAAGGGATGTGAATATCAGAGATCTGGCATAAATTATCCTAAAGTTTTCAACTCCAGAGAATAATTTTTACACAAGGGTTTATTCTCTGTGCTGGAAAATAATTTCTACAGAATGTCTTTCATCGGGGTAAGAAACTAGGGGTAAGAATTATATCACCTTATTTTTTCTTTTTTCAGTTACATGAAGATGGAATTAACACATATTTTTCTCACTCTGATTTTTCCTAAGTGTGATGTGCTCATTGTGTTGTATTTCAACCTAATAATCACACTTGTAATAAACTGTCAAATTATTCTAGAATGCAATCTAAAAATATAAAAAAGTAAAAAGAAAATTGGAGCCAGGATTGGTGGTACAAACCTGTAATCCCAGCAGTTTAGGAGGCTAAAGCAGGAGGATAGTAAATTCAAAGCCAACTTCAGTAATTCAATGAGGCCCTAAACAATTTAGCCAGAGCCTGTCTCAAAATAAAATAAATATAAAAAGGGCTGTGGATGTTGCTCAGTAGTTAAGCATCCTGGGTTTAATCCCTCATTAAAAAAAAAAACTGAGTGGATTTATTTTTTAGGGTTGAAAGAAATATATGAACACTTCTGAAAATATAAACAGAATACAAAGAAATGATTAATTTCAAACAAGCTTAACAATTAATAAGTTTCCATGCTTGGTTATACTTGATGCTAGGTATGTAGTTCACAGAAAAGACATACATTATAAATACATATTGCACACAGGTTAGGAATAAGTATGTTATATTACCAACTAAAGATAAGGGATAAAACAGCTAATGTATTAATGTACACATTTCTTTACCAGAACTAAGAATATTTTTGTACATGGTTTCTGCAGAGCTTATGATGAGTACTAAATTCCTCACCCTTTTGGTTAAGTATATGTCTTTTTTTAGAGAAAAAAAAATAAAGATGAAGGGTAAACAATAATGAATCCTCTATGATGTCCTATCATCTGGATCTCTTTCTCAAGGTGGTTCTCTATTGGTACTTACTGGATGTTTGGTCCTTGTGGAATAAATCCAAGTTCATATCACATGGAAAAGATTTCTTTATGCTTGTGCCTTAAAAATACAACTCTTGTCATTAAATAGCCAAAAACTTTTGTAAGTAATTATGTTGATGGTAAAGTTTGAAGTTAACAATACTTCGCTCATACACTCTGGAGACTTTTTGGTGAGGCTGAAGAAACAATTTTATCACTACTTCTTATATAGAATGTAGATTGTGTAATTGCATGGAGATGGTCATAGAGATCCAATATGAGAGCAAAGGGTACAAATTCTTAGTTTGATACTAGTTTGTAATACCTTGAAATTCTACATACTTATGAAGCATGGCATGGTTACATTAATGGTGGTTCTCAAATTTAAATGTGCACCACAATCCCTTGTATGGATTGTTAAAACACAGATTGCTAGACTTCTCTCTCAGAAGAGAAGATTTGGATTCAGCAAGTGTATGGCTAAAGTGTATGGCTATGATAATTTGTGATTCTTAGAAGTTCCTGGGTTATTCTAATGTTTCTGATCTGGGACAAACCATTGGAACCATTGCATTAGAATAGGAGCATATCACAAATAATTTTATGAGGTTCTAAATTTGAAATGATGAACCATCAAAATGATCATATTCTCCTTGCTCTGTTTTGGCTTTTATGTTTTCATTATTATGAGAAAATTATGAGCTCTACATCTTTATGCCAAATCCAATACAATGATATCTTAATTTTCAGACTCCTGGAAACATCATGTGAGCAGAAAGCAAATGATAACTGAAATGAGGACAACCCTTAGCTAATTCTTGTTTTATATATTTTATTAGTTCATTTTATTTATATATAATATTAATGTTCATTTTGACATAATTGTATAAGCCTGGAATACACATATATTCTGGATTAATTCCCTAACTTAGAAGCATGTGGCAAAAATCTCCCATTCTTTAGGCTCTCTCCTCATGCTCTTTATTTTCTTTGTTGTGCAAAATCTTTTTAATTTGATGCCATCCCACTTATTGATTCTGGTTTTATTTCTTATGCTTTAGGATACTTGTTAAGGAAGTCAATTCCTGTGACAATATGTTGGAGTGTTGAGCCTTGGTTTTTCTTAGCAGTTTCAGAGTTCTGGTCTAATTATTAGATCTTGGATCTACTTTGAGTTGACTTTCGTGACGAGTGAGAGATAGGTATCAAGTTTCATTATTGTACATATGGATATCCCAGTTATCCTTGCACCATTTTCTAAAAAGAATATCTTTTTTCCAATGTATATTTCTGGAACCTTTGTAGAGTGTCAGCTGATTGTGTCTATGTGGATTTATCTCTGTATTTCTATTCTACTCCATTGGTCTTCATATCTGTTTTGGTACCAATACCATACTGTTTTTGTTACCAGTAATTTGAGTTCTTATATTGTGATGTTTCTAGCATTCGACTTCTTGATTAGTGCTTCTTTGGTATTCTTGGTCTCTTCTTCTTCCAAATGAATTTTAGGACTGTTTTGTTCCTAATTCTATGAAGAATGTCTTTGGTATTTTGATGGGGATTGCACTGAATCTGTAGCTTTTTGGGTAGTATGCCATTTTGATATTAATTCTGTCTATTAAAGAACATGGGAGATATTTCCATCTTCTAGGGTTTTCTTCAATTTCATTCTTCAGTGTTCTATAGTTTCCATTGCAGAGGTACTTTACCTACTTCATTAGTTTAATTCTGTTCTGTGGAGAGATCAGAGATCACTGCATAGCTCCATTCCACCATCTTTCTGCATTCACTGAGCTATTTTTTACTCAATGTACCTAGTTAAAAGATTTGGTTGTATAAGCTTACTATAAATATTTAACATGCTAATACTCACATTTATCATTTTTCTTTTCATAGGGTGTGCATTGGCCTATGATTCATTCTTGTACTTTTGTTTTAATTATAGACATGTGCCATTTAAATCAAATTAGACAAAAATAAATCTATATATTAAATTAAGTGTATTTTAAAAGAGATAATAAATCACTCATTGCCATTTATTGGTTATGAGCTCATATTTATGCTTTAACAATAACTATTTTGGACTTTTGCTTTAAATTTTCACTCCTTCCATCTGGTCAAACTGTGACCAAAATTATCTAGCTTAAATAATATTAACACCCTATGTAACATTTAGTTTAATCAAGAAGCTCTCGTTTGTGTATCTTGTCAAATTCAAACCCCTCTGACATAATTGTTTTCTCCATAGGTCAAAATAAGTATCAAAGCACAGAGTAAAGATGTGACCTATTGTAAGAATGTTCACCTTAATCTAAATTCTTTCAAAAGGAATGTGGTTCATACAGTGAACGAACAGAAACACATAGGGTTTAAGTTACCAACAGAGAAACCTGTAACAAGTAGGAATAAATATCTCTCTTCATGTAGCTTCTTTTGATTATTCTAAGAAAGAGGAATAAGCCACATTCCTCTTAAAATCAGTAAAGCAAACTTCCTCCCCCCAAAGGGATGATAATAGTGACTACACTGTGCCTGTTTAGCACTGTCATAAAGACTAGTATCTATGTATAAGCTTAGGTTTATATTTTAATTTGAGACAGTTAGCCATCTCTACAATCTGCCTTACCATGTAATTATACAATAATGTAATTGGAAATTATATCATTTAATGGCCTATCAATGGATCCCTGGTAGACAAACACCCAGGCTCTTATTGAATACAAATGGGAAGGAGATTACTGGTTTACTATCTCCCAAAACAACCTATTTCATTGTTGGACAGTCTTAACTGTTTGCCAGCCTCATTATACAAACTGTATTGTGTGTATTTCTGAAACCTGACCAATTTAATTATCTATAATATTTTGAAGAGTCTGCAGAGGTCCCTTTTGAAGATTTAAATTTATTATTTGGTTAAAGAGCATTTCCTACATGGTAAATAAATTTTAATAAAAGTACATAAAATTTATATTGGGATATTTGGTAATAGTGCTAGGTTCAAAAACTTTAGTTATTTGGGAGAAGTTCTTTTTATTTTCCAAAGCAAAGACCTTTGGGTGCTGTTAAAGTGGAATTCTGTGGAGCCAGAAAAACTTTTTTTACATTCTGTTGGATAAAGTAATTACTTTTGCATCTTAACCCATACACCAGCATTTACCTACTCCTGAGAATGCTACACAGAAGAAATTTGCTCAAAAAGTTGGCAATTTCACAAACTGAATTCCAACTGTTCTTTGAAGCCTAAATTGTACTGGCAGAGATACAAAATAAATAGAAGATAAATTTGATGAAATGATAGTTAATAGTAATAATAGTACTATAAATCAGTCATGTGAGCATTTTCTAGCAATACAAATTCTGTGGTCATTTATTTGTAAACTTCCTCTTAATATGATAAACCAATAATTGTGAAATAAAATTGATACTTTTCATAGAGATTTATTTCCATTTTAGTTACTATCATTAAAAATATACAATTTTCCTTCAATATTATATATTAGCTGTCTTAATGAGCACTAACAATTGCTCACCAATTAATATTATCTTCAAAAATTAAGAGAGCGAGTACAATTATGACAACCTGACATAATGGATTAAGTTTGTTCATTACATTGTTGATATATCATGATTTATATAGTATAGTTATGTCAAAATTTGTTCATGCAAAATATTTGTAAATACCTGAAATGCATTAAAAGACTAAACTTTTATTACAAATGAAGATTGTGGTCAGCTTGATGGATTGCTTAATATAATATTTGTTTGTTTCTGAACAGAAAAGCATAATGTTTACTTTAACATATCATGAGAAATGAATCTCTGGAAAAAATGGCATTAACTCCTGTGGTTTTGCTTGTCTCATTTTTGATGAATGCCCTATTGCCTATGTTCCCGTAAGTAAAATAATTAAAATAAAATGGATATACTGGATGTTTTAAGGTTATCATGACATTAAATACTCACAGCTGGCATTAAAAAAGGATTAAATTACATTTTAAAATAGAATGATGTGAACTGACAATGAATGAAACAATTAAACTAAGGAAATCTATTATCATATATCATTTCTAAGATTATTCAGGATATTTTAAAGGATTTTTAAAGTCAAGCAAGGTAGGAAGACCATGCAAAACTTACCTATTCAGGGCTGGGTGTATGGCTCAGTGGTAGAGCGCTTACCTAATGTGTAAGGCCCTGGGTTTGATCCTCAGCATAACAACAACAACAACAAAAGAAACACCAAGCAAGCAAACAAAAACAACAAAAATTTCTCCATTGGACAACTAGTATCTTGTTCCCTATGTTTGATATTTAGATAACACCATTAAAAAACAAATTAAAAAAACTTGGGAAATGAAAAGGTCTCTTGGGAAATTATAATTCTAAATAACCACTAATTCCTGGTGGATTCTCACTTCCAAATTCCCAACCCCCAAAAAAATCTAAAAGAGAAACAGACTCATTTCAAAAGAATTTTGATATAAA
This sequence comes from Marmota marmota marmota, assembly GCF_001458135.2. NCBI lineage: Eukaryota > Metazoa > Chordata > Mammalia > Rodentia > Sciuridae > Marmota > Marmota marmota. Next base: position 22,382,839 of record NW_026000249.1, on the reverse strand, counting down.
GTAACTAGTCACAGTAGTATCATCACTTGGATGAATTGTATGAATATACTAAAATGAGCAAAAAACTTTGCTAAATCCTTTGCTATACTTAGAATCCATACCTGGTGCTTGTAGTAGTCAATAAATATTCATAAAAATAAATAAAAACATTATAGTTCTATTTTGGTAGACTTGTTAGGGACAAAAGGGGTTATTTTTCTGAAGCTGCAGAATAGGTGCAATAAATCTACACATTAATTATTTACATTTAAGTGGTAGTAAGAATATGTTAGTTAAAACTGTTCAGCATCTCTTTGTTACTAAAGAAACTGAGCAGAAACCTATGAAAAAATAAATTAGGAAATTGGCTGGTTCCAATTCAGGGGAGAAATCACAGGAAATATATATCTTTTAAAAAAAAAACTGTAGGAGATGTGATCTACTTAAAATGCTTGATTTTATTTTATTTTTTTATGAATCTGTTTAATTATAACATTTTTTTAATTGGTTGTTCAAAACATTACAAAGCTCATGACATATCATCTTCCAAATTACATATAAGAGTTTGTGAGGGGAAAGGGGGAAAAAAAGGGAGAGAATTAAACAACAGCAGATGGGGTAGAGAGGGAAGATGAGAGGGAAGGGGAGGGGGGATAGTAGGGGATAGGAAAGGTAGCAGAATACAACAGTCATTAATATGGTATTATGTAAAAATGTGGATGTGTAACCGATGTGATTCTGCAACTTGTATTTGGGGTAAAAAATGGGAGTTCATAACCCACTTGAATAAAATGCTTGATTTTAAACTGGTCTACCTGGAACACTAAAACTGTGCTGTGTTCACTCAAGAGTTGTGATAGTTGTGCAGGCTTAGTTAGATGTTCTCCTTCCTATTATTTCAACAAGAAAAGCTCCCTGTTTATTGGTTTCAAAGTAGATCAAACTAGAAGCAACGTTCCTAAAATAAGCTTACAAAACAAGGGGCTAAATTACAAATAGAGAAAAGTACATACATGTATAGATTCATTCTTCATTTTCCAGTATAAATTTAGCACCTACTAATATCACACAGAAATTTTGAAGGGCTTGACCAACATAAATAATAAAAGTTCAATGTTTGAAAGGAGAGGTAGTCTCCCTGAATGATTTGTCTGAGGTTTTATTAGCTATCTGCTCAATGTCAAGTAGCTCCTCTCTGTCTTTGCCAAGCTTGAACCTGGGAATTTTTTCCTCTGGGTTGATTCATGCTTGCTATTCATAGTCCAGTCATTAGGCACTATCACATTAGTTACCTGGCCATATCTTGGGTTGTTGTATGTAATCTGGATCTGAGTCCACTGCCACCACAGGTCTCTTCCAAATATGCATCACTGAATTCACACCCAAGCTTGAGCCCTTCTCCTCCACCTTAGGACAGAATTTATTCTTTCTGAATGATTCTAAAGCATAAAATCTAATCACTGGTCATTGCAGAGTAGAAGTGTGAAGCTTTACAGAATGCTAAGATTTCCATTTTCTTTTTTGGCATGTAGGTGGAAAACAGATTTGCTTTGTTTTCAGCTGGTGAATCCACAGCATCTGATATGATCTAAGGCAGGGTTACTTGTTTCATTGTCTCTGCATATCCAGTCAATTCATATTATTCATAGTTGTTATGTTATATAGGGTGTCTAAACAAATGAAATTAGGGAATAATGAAAGATTGCTCCTGGCAAAATACAGAATTAGAGTCCCGTGTCCATATTTTCATCAATCCATCAATACATAAACATTATTTCATGTGTATTTCTGTTTTAATATAACTTATATAATACATATAGTTAACAATGAACTCACAACAAACAGTACTATAGCTTATTCCTGAACAAAGCTTATCCAATTAATACACAATTTTATATAGGACATACCAAGAGGCTTCCTTAATTTAAAATTTCAGTACTATGCTTCAGTGCTATTTTAAAAAACAAATCACCAAGAAAAACCACAAAAGTGTGAATAAGATAGAACTAGATAGATCATAAAAAGGATACTTGGTATAGTTGGAAAACAAAAACAAAAATCCAGAGTGACTCCTTGTCCAACCTCAACTGGGAACACACACATTGGGTGATAAATTTTTCACTGTTCTATGCAGAGCCACAAATTACCACTAATGACAGACACCAATTTTGATGTTATACTTAAATATGTGAGTAAACAAATTCATAAATATGAACCCATAATTAATGAGGACTATACACACATCAATGATTGTTCAGTATATGTTACAATATTTCCAACTTATAATTATTATGGATAGATAGATAATTACATGAGTAAAAATGGCTTTCAACTTATCATTAGACTAAGCAGAAAAAATTAACTCAAGGGGAAGAACTAACTGGTATATGTGTGTGTGTGTGTGTATGTGTGTGTATTAAAATAATCTGATAACTACACTTATTTGGTTCTCAACCCCCCAAAAAAGTATGGATCTGGCTGAGAAAGAAATGAAAGATTTGGGTGTAGATGGACAATATAATTTTATAGCTCATATTAGAAAACTAGCTTAAGCAAACAACAAATGGATTGAAATAACATTGATTTAAGAAGGAATCACAGCTGTGAGAAATTGAGGTATGTAAGCACTGTCAATAAGAATTATAGACAAGTATGAGAATATTATTAATGAAAAAGATGCTAGTTTTGTTCACATGTGATGTAGAGAAATTAATATAATGTCCCCCAAATCTAATTTCAAAATCAGTATGTACTTCATTTTACATTATGATATAAGTGAAAACTATGTATTTATTTGCTTCTATGTTTACTTATTTCTGTCATACAAAATGCCATAATTTCTAAGAACTGTTGACTGTATTTGTTGGAATTGTGCAGGCAGAAATTTTCAAAATTTAAAGAAATCCAAATAAATCAAAAAGCCTCGTCTACGATGTTTGCTTTTTATACTTTTAAGGAATATTATAATTAGGCAATAGTTTCATAAATTTGCATATCCCTATTTTCACTTTGTCAAAGCTCAGTATTCTGTCCACTGATAGAATAAGTGGAAGATTTATTATACTTACTCTTTTGAACATGATGACAAACACTAGGTCAACTAGTCCAATAGAAATCTTGGCAGTAACAATTCAATCTGCCCAAAAGGCATGGTGATTTCATTGAATCTAATATAACTAGTAAGATTTTTCCTCATAGATGCATGGAAGAGAGGAATGATAAATTTTGGTGTGTCAATATTCAGAACTTTGAGAAACAGATTATTAAATTACTACGATCTAATGGTAGACTGAAAATAATCTGACTTTTCATTTGTACTATAATGCAAGCAATAATTTAAAAGAGGAAGGGCCAAGAATCATCAGAAACAGAATCAAATACAAGGCATATTTACTTGGCATTAAAGCAAAGAAAAATTGCCTTCTAATTTATATTCAGTTGTATCAGAAACAAGGAGTGGTATTTGAATATAGAAGTAGCATATATTATAGGTTTTTTTCTGATAGGAATGAAAGGAGAAGACTTGGGAAAAAAAGTTAAAATAGATATTTCCTATGCCAACCATCAGCACTGAATATGGGGCAGAAAAGGGATCATTGATAAACAGGCCTTGAGTATATTTACATTTCTCCAGTTCAGAGAGAGACTAAACATTTTACTTCCCATTCTCCCTAATGTTTTCCATATACACATGGATCCAATGAAAACAGATCATTATAATGTCATACGGTAGGCAATCTGAGATCTTGGCAAGTTAATATTTTTAAAATTCACTTTTCAATGTTATTTAAACTCTCATAATCCTGTATCTTGACAAAAGCAGAATAAAATAAACATGTATATTTAGAGAAGAGTAAGTTCCTAAGGAGTACACAGACTTGAACAATATCATGCTGTTTAAAGTAGATGTTATTAGAATTTTGTAAAAATAGTACTTCATTTATGATTTGGGAGAGAAATACGTGGCACTTTTATGGATTTATGCCATAGTAATAATTCAAGTACTTTTACACAAAAGCAGTCTTCCAAATTTCTACTAGAGTGATCCTGATCTCTTGATAAACATCCAGCTCCATCCTAGGTACATCTTGTTTTAAGTAATTAAACATATCTTCTTCAAATTTAAGAGCTTTAGTATAATTTCAAAGTACTCTCATTTAAATGTTTCTTTCCAACTTGCTGTACCTTTTATACTCTTTAGATATCTGTCCTTCTAAAGGCACCAAAGTATTTCCTTTGTAATTTGTAAAGCTCCTGATAGTAACTGAAGATGAAAGTACAAATACAATACAAATGAGACTCGAATTCCAAAGGGAAGAGAATATATATGAAGTTACTTAACCTCAGTCTACTCTATTAATGTATTTGCTTCAAAAGATTAGCCATAACACTGAAACTTTCTAGTCAAGCTATTTTACAGTTGCTTTTCAACACATTTGTAAACTTGAATATATAGTATATTTTCCATATATAACATAAAGCTGGATCTTGTTTTTTATCTTTCACTCAGTTTGAACAATCATTGTATATTAATTGAATTGTTTTGTTCATTGAAGTTTAAATCTATTATTTATACTGTTACATTCACATTAATCACTTTGCTTTTGTTTTATATATATTTCATGGTAGTTTTACACTATTTTTCTTTTATTTCCTTCTTGGGTATTAAGTAAACATAAAATGATTAAATATTTTCTCCTAATAAGTCCTGATAAAGGATTTGTATCTAGAATATAAAAAAATCTTATATATAAAGTATATAGAAATAAATAATTAAAATGGACAAGTGATCCAAATGTGGAATATTCCAAAGAATATATATAAATGGCCAAAAAACATGAAAAATCTCAAACATCATTGATAAATATTTCAGCAACAAATGCAAATAAATGCAATAAATGCCACAATGAAATAGTAAATTTCACCCACTAAATTGGAGAAAATAAAGAAAACATAGATAATAATAAGTATTGCTAAGGATATGGAGAAATTAAATTTTAATATATTTCTGATAAGAATAAATAATGATATACCCATTTGGGAAAATAGCATAGTAGTTCCTCAGAAGGATAAATTCTGAAATACTAGATGAATCAGAAATTTCACCCCTAGGAATACCCCCCCAAATGAAAACATGCCCACATGTAAACTTGTAAATGAATGTTCTTAGCAGCCCTAGTCATATTAACCAAAAGAAAAGAAGAACAAATAACTAAAGTCATCAACTGGTGAATGAATGAGCAACATGTATACCTATGCCAGAAATATCATTCAACAATGAAAGTAAATAAAATATTAATATGTTACTACTGGGGTTAACCATGAAAAATTATGATAAATTAATAAAACCAGTGGCAGAAGACCACATTATATATGATTCCTTTTATGTAACTGTCTAGAATATGGAAATCTATAGAGACAAAAAAGGTTAGTGGTCATCTAGATCTGGAAAGAAAAATGTTGAAGAAAATTTAGAGGGTTAATGGAAAACATTCTTTTAAGAAGTGGTGAAAATACTCTAAATTATGGTTATAGTTAAACTATGTACTAAAAATTGTCAATTATGTGTTTTAAAAGAGTAAATGAGTAAAAGAGTAAATCATATATATGAAGCCAAATGCAAATTAAAATCAAGAACAAATGTAAAATTTAATTCTCCCTTGTACAACAGGAAGAGACCCTCTTCCCTTGCTTTTTGAATATTTACTGAAAATAGATTCCTCAGAAGATTGGAATGGAACCACTGTTTGACCCAGTTGGAATCCTCTCCTTAGTTTATACCCAAAGGACTTAAAATCAGCATACTACTGTGATGCAGAATGTTTATAGCAGCTCAATTCGTAATAGATAAGCTATGGAACCAACAACCTAGGTGCCCTTCAAGAGATGAATGGATAAAGAAAATATGGTCTATGTACACAATGGATTATCATTCAACCATAAAGAAGAATGACTTTATGACATTTGCCAGTAAATGGATGGATTTGGAGACTATCCTTCTAAGTGAAATAAGTCAATCCTCAAAAGACAAAGGTCAAATTTTCTCTCTGATATACAGAAGCTAACCCACAATAAGTGGGGAGGAAATAGAAGTTCAGTGGAGCAAAGGGGAATGAAGGGAAGAGACCCGGGGTTGGGAATAGGAAGACAATGGAATAAATGGGACATAACTTTCCTATGTTCACATATGAATACACAACAGTAAATCTCCACATCATGTACAATCACAAGAATGGGATCCTAATCAGAATAACTTATACTCCATGTATATATAATTTTTCAAAGTATACTCTACTGTTATGTATATCTAAAAAGTACAAATTAAAAAAAAACAACAACTTTACAGCTCAGGATACTTTCTGTCTCTTAAATATGTATGGAAAACTTTTTAAAGCAAAAACCCCTTTTGCTAGATTTAAAACCCAGAATTATTTTCAAGAACCTAGGAGTCATTCCTTTGAAATGTGGGAATAGAAGACGACAGCGCCTCTATTACCCAAGTTACTGTGGGAGGATACAGCCTAACTATAGCTGGTGCTTAGCTCCAAGTCACAAACCTACCTATCATAATTATATGAGTATGACATTTTTTGTTTTCAAAGACAGTTAATAAATGCCAGTGTCTACCTCAATTTCAAGGTGAACTTAGGTTAAACCATACATGACAAATGGTGATGTCAACTTCTTTTACTTGAGAAATAGTCATCATTTATGTTGAGAAATATATTTAATGGGTTGTATATACTGAAATACATAAAATGATAAATTTTACTTCTGATTTTGTATCTACTTAGAAGACTGTTCATAATGTATACAACATTCTGGCTTAATGCTTATTAAACAGTAAAATTGTTTTCTCTCTGTTGTACTTTTGTGGAGAGTTTCTTTTCCGTGTTAGCAAAAGATAACTTTATTTATATTTTCAAAACATATGGTATGTGAATCATATCCTAATAAAACTGTAATTTTTAAAATTAGGGCTACAATATATTATTTTTATTTCTCAGTCATAATATAATTGCCTTCAACATTTCCTGTACATAAAGTGAGGATATTAGACGCTGTTATTCTTTTTGCTACACCCACAAACATATTTTAAGATAACTCAAGGGGAAAAAAATACTATGTGATTTAAACATTGTTTTCTTCTTTGAGTTTTTCCTTCCTAAAGTTCTAATAATTTTAACGAAATACCATGGACTGGGTATCTTAAACAATATAAAATTTATTTCCTCACAGTTCTGGAGGCTTAATCTAAGATCAGGGGTAGGAATACGAAAGACAACAGAATGAATCTGATATAACTTTCCTATATACATATATGAATACACCATAGGGAATCTTAACATTATGTACATGCACAAGACTGGGATCCTAATTATAATAAGATGTATTCCATGTTTGTATAAATATATCAAAATAGATTCTACTCTTATGTATAACAAAAAGAACAAAAATTTAAAAAACAGAAAAAAGAAGTCTGATCTTGAAAGCTACGTACTGTGTGATTACATTTATATTTCTATATAAAAAACAATATTGACAGATTATTGGTTGCCAGGAATCAAAGAGAGAAACATTTTTATGAATATAAAATTGAGAAACTGAATTTCAAATTTACATGGAAATCTAAATGACCTATAATTGCCCCAAATGTCTTTTAATATGATAACAATAATGCACAACTTAGAGTATGCGTCATTAGAGCTACCAAAATCAAGATAATGCAGTACTAGCATAAAAGTAGAAAAATAAATCTATATATTTAAAGTACAGAAATAGTACCACTGTCATATAGTTAACTGATTTTAAACACAGGCACTGAAGCAATAAAATGGGGAAGGCAAAGTCTTTCCAAAAATTGTTGCTTAAACAACTAGATATTCACATGGGAAAAAATAAAATCAATTATGCAAAATAATAATAATAATAATAATAATAATAATAATTTGAGATGAATAAGAACCATAGGTATTAACATTAAAACTTTAAAACTAATAATAAGAATACTTTTATCATCCTGAGAGAGGCAAATATTTCTAAGACAGGACAGACTAATCAGAAAAAATATAAATTACCCATAATTATTTCCCTTCTAATCAAAAGACAGTGTTAAAATGAATAGGCATGCCACAAACTGAGAAGAAAACATTAACAAAATATATATATGACAAAGTTATTGTACCAAGAATATATAAAGAACTGCTACAAATACATTCTAAATACAGAAAATGGGCAAAGATGTACATGTATAATACAAAGAAAAATATTCTAATTATCTATAAGTATATGAAAACAAAATGGACCCTTACCTCACACCCTATACAAAAAACATTAACTTAAATAGGTCAAAGACATGAATGCAAAAGTTAAAACTGTAAAATACTAACAAGAAATGAGAGGAGTATATCCAGATTTAATGATCCTGGATTTGGTAGTGGATTTTTAGATGCCACACAAGTCACCAGCAACCAAATAAAAATTTATGAATTGAGCTTCATCAAAATTATAAACTTTCGCACTCTAAAGGAGATTATAATGAAAGTGAAAGAACAGCTTATATTATGATAGAAAATATTTTCAAATTATCTTATTCATAAGGGTCTAGTATCCAGAATAATTAAAGAACACAAGTAAACATTGAATAGAGAAATACAGGCAATTAAAAGATGAATAATGAACTTCAATTGATATTTTCTGAAAAATGTACAAATGAGCAAAATGTACATGAAGAAGTGTTCACTATCATTATTCTTCAGAAAAATGTAAATCCTGTCTTCCAGACACATTTCATATCTGCTAAGATGTTACATAAAATAACAATGAAACTGAAACAGAATATAATTATAGATTAGAATTTGGAAAAATTGAAATTCTTTCTACTCTTCTTATTGAAATATAATATGGAGCAGCTACTCTGGAAATAGTTTTATAATTCCTCAAAAAGTCATATGTAGATATACAACCCAGAATTTCCACTACTATTTATGTAACAAAAAATAATATTGCAAATGAATGTTCATTGCAGCCCTATTTATAGAGATGATAAAAGGAAAAACAACCTAAATTCCTATCAACTATTGAATTAACAAAAATGTGATTATTAGTATAATGGGATATTACATGATTATATAGATGAATGAAGTTCTAACACATACTACAATATTAATGTACCTTGTAAACATATGCTAAGTGAAAAAAACTAGGTAAAAAATTCAACATGATGTATGATTCTATTTATATTAAATTTCCAGAATCAATAAATCCATACAGGAAGAGAACAGATGAGGGTTTCTGGGTATATGGGAAATGGTATATGGGCAGTGACAGGTTGATGGCTATGAGGTTTCTTTTCAGGTTCAAAAAAAAAAAACTGTTCTCAATTAAATGTTGGTGATAATAGCACAGAATTGTCAATTAATTGAAAAAAACTACTGAATTGTATATTTCAAGGTGATTAAAATGACTTCTATGAAATATGATTTTTTTATCTTTAACAAAAAATTAAGCAACCACCTTCATTATGATCTATAATTCTGCACCTACATATTTATCCAAAAGGCACCAAAACATATATCCATAAAAAATTGACACATAAGTGCTCATAACAGCTTTATTCATAATGGCCCCATCCTGGAAACAACACAAATGGCCAATATCTGGAAATTTTGTAAATTCTACTCAGCAGTAAAATTTTAGTGAACTATAAATACATATATACTAGCATGCAAACAACTAGCAGATGTTATTCTGTGAAAATAGAGTGGAGAACAAAACAGAGTTGCATTTTTTCAATTATATTTTAGAATAATCAAATTAAAAGAGTGATTTTTGTTCTTGGGGCAATTATTAGTAAGAGGGTAGAATAAACTTACATAGATAATTAATACCTTCAAAAATTTCAAAAAAACCCCTCAAATTGTGTATAGAATATATATGCACTGAAATCCATATAAATTTCACCTCCAAGAAATTGCTATAAAGTCATATCAAACTTTAGTTAGTAGTTGTTTTTCTCATTGATGTGCTAATTACCTATTCTTAAACTACTTTTTATGTATTATATATTTAAGGAATCCATGAATAGATAGAACACAATGGGGAACTAATATTCCCCTTGTTAGGAAAGGGGTGTACAAATATGAAAAGGGGAAAGACTAGAATATTCCCTGTGCTGTTAGACTGTATTTGGAGGGATTAGTATGGACAAATTTTTATTGTGAATAGATGTGGAAATGGATATATACATAGGAGAATACATTATATATGGTATATTGTATTATTTATAGTGTGCATATATAAAGTACATAGTATTATATACAGTATACATATACAATATATAGTATAATATACTATATATAGTACTATATACTAGATATTCTATATACACACACATACACACCCACATATATATGCATACACATATATACACATACAGTGTATTATTCAGATTTGTATTACTATAACAGAATACCTGGGAAAACTAACTTCATAAAGAGGTTTATTTACCTCACAGTTAGAGAGGGTCAAAATCTAAAATACTGTGTGTTGGCATTTATTTAGCCTCTTGTGAGAGCAGTGAAAGTGACATATCATGACTGGAGTGCACATAGGAGCAAATGGTTATATGTTGGAGGGGAGATTCAGAAATATAGAGAGCAAGTGACCTAAGAACCTCTTGCTAGGCCCCACCTCCTAAATGTTCCATTAGACCTCCTGGTAGTTCACATTGGGACCAAGCCTTTAACACGTGGGCCCCTGGGGACATTCAGTATCCAAACCATAGCAAATACCTATATATAATTTTCTTATATCTGTTCACTAAGAAGGTCCCGAATAATGATACCCTGTGAGCAATGAGCATACTTAAATTCAATATCTTAAATAATAATTTTCCTGTTCCCAAAGTTAGTAGGTTTACTTAGAGAAATTGCTGACTTTCTGGGGGAAGGAAACAAATAAACCTGGAAATTTATTTTTCCCAAAAAGTAAGGAATTGTCCAAAGCTATGAGAAAACAGCCTAAATGGGAATCCCATTGTCCAAATCTAGGGTAAAACATGCACAAACTGAATTAAACTGTAAAATTGATATCAAGTTGAAGAAAATTTAAAAAATCATTTTGATACACATACATATGCACACAAGAATGAATAAATAAGTAAATACATAAATGGTAGAAAGAGAAGTTCTTCCTCATTAAATATGGTGCATTTCAATTCTAAGTATCCCAAAATTATGAAATTAGAAAATCTCATTGATGAATGTAAAGAAGAGTAAGAAGATATTTATGTAGTCTCAAAGTACCTGCACAGATTTTTATTAAATATAAGAAGAAAATAGTGACTTTACAGGGGAAGAGTTTCAGCAGACAGCATTTTAACCAAATATTTAAAGCTACCATTACCAGTTGTTCATTCCTAGGTAACTCTTAAATGATGTGCTGAAAAGGACACAACATTGTATCTGTGATATTCTTGCAAAAAGTGAACAACCCAACCTAATCATTTGGAAACATTTGACAAACTGAGTACATTTTACAAACAACCAACCAAAAAAGACCAAAAAAAAAAAAAACCTACATTCTTCAAAATGTAAAGGACAAGGAATGATTGAAAAAAAAAAAGTTCCAGATTAGAACTGAGCAGGTAATAAAGCAATAAATGCAATGTGTAATCCTGAATTGAAAAAGCATGGAGAAAAATAGATAGCTAAAAGGACACTATTGGGAAAATTGACAAAATGTAAATGTGGGCTTCAAGCTAGATAATGTTATTGGTGTGCTGCTCAATGGACACTTTAAAATAGAAACCCTAAATTTTATAGTTCATCAATGTCAATTCCCAAAACTGGTTTCAACTTTTAACCATTTAAAAAGGAGTTGCAAATTTCTAAATATGAGATAATCATTCAATTTCAACACACTATTAGAATAGTTGTTTGATTTTCATAACCAAAATTGTATAAGAGTCCCTTTAGTCCTTAGAAAAGCTTATTAAAGTAGGAATAAAGAGTAAAATATTTCAAAACTACTTAAAAATTCTTAGAAATAATAAGGTGTTTCTGTGTGTGTGTATACAGAGAGAACAATAAGGCAAACGGGGAAAATGCAAATGATTTGTGAATCTAAAACATAATATTTTGTGGATCCTCATATAGTTCTTGTGACATTTTTGCAATTAATAACCCAATATACAAATATATACATATATATGTATAATATAGAATCAAAATTTTATATGAACTATAGATTATGTACCAATTATGTTATTTAAATCTATGTATTATATAATATTCAAATAAATACTTTAAAGCATGTGATATAATAGAATGTGGCTATGGATAAATAGCTACTTCAGAAATTGTGGTCAAAGAACAACTTTTTGAGGCAGCAATGTGAATGATGAGAAAACCAGCCATATCCAAATCTAATACAAGTCTTTATGCTAATATATCAACTCATATAAACATATTAGAATTGAACAAAATGGAGAATAAAGCAGGTGTTTATGGGTTGAGAGGGAAATTATTCCATTCTAGATATGGCAGATCATGTAAAAGTCAATACAGGAGATATACATTTTATATATCTTCATGCATTTTAAATTATCTTTAATGGGGATGGAAGTCACATCATGGGTGTATTCTCAACAAAAATTTGTATAGTCATCACCTTAGTAACATGTTTACAACCATGAGTGAAAAAATACACTCAAAAAACTGCTGTTAGTCCACTGCTTGGTAATTCTCATTTCAGCTTGAACCAGGTCACCTGTACTTTTATAAAAAATGATTCATCTTTTAGAATATGTATCATATAGTTATTTGGTTGATAAAATCATTTGATGGATTCTGAGGTATACATGGCATGAGTACATATAATTGTACTAGTGAATAATCTGATACTAGTTTATAGTTGAGAGATCATTGGATCTGATTAATGATGACATATGCACCATAATGGTAAGTTTGTTCTTTATAGCAAAAAGAAAAGAGACTAGGCTTTGAAACATCATATTGGAGCACATAAACCTGTGCTGGAACTTCACTTATGCTGCCTTTAAGATATGTGACTATATGGTTATAATTCTTAAATTTTTATATTATTTTAATTCTCATTTAGAGGTCACAATTTTGAGAAAATAGACCTGTGAGGAACAGGCTCCTGATAATCATGAAGAAACTTGGAGAAAAATTTTATAATAAGATTTGACACTGACTGTGACAGCAGAAGCAGGCTTCCTATCTTTTCCCCATGATACCTCAAGACATGATTGTCCCACAGATTATCATTCTAAATTGACTTTCTAAATCAAGATCCAGTCATAGTTAAACTATTATCTAAAGTAAGTTGCAAACACTGAAACCACTATTCTAAAGAAAGATTCCTACACTTTACAAAGGGTGACTTAAAACCAGTTTAAAACATTCTGAGGGATAGGTAATTGTTGACACATTCTCTTCACACACTGCACTCTAAAAACTTGTCTCTTCCTTTTGACCATTTGAGTTGATCTTTCTATTGCAGTGAAGTGCGGAAAACTCTGCCCCTTAGTCTATGAGTACATATGCTGGTCATCTGGGATACAGGTTATACTTTTCTAAATAAAAACGAATGGACTAAGGCTGTAAAATATAAACTATCTCTTTCACTATATTTACAACTACATGCTTATAATTTTTCAACTCACAAATATAATTATACAGTTCATGTTCTATTGAAATTCTAGACAAATTAAGTAAATATTTTATCATTGATGAAACAAGCCTCAATAAGTTGTAAACTTTTTTAAGATTTCATATTTACTAACTGCCAAGGTAAAGTTAGCCCACATTTCTTAGTTTCTATTCTTTAATTTTGGGGGGTGGGTGCACCAGGGATTGAACTCAGGAGCATTCAACCACTGAGCCACATCCCCAGTCTATTTTGTATTATATTTAGAGATTGGGTCTCACTGAGTTGCTTAGTGCTTCGCTTTTGCTAAGGCTGGATTTGATCCTCCTTTCTCAGTCTTCCAAGCCACTGGGATTACAGGTGTGTACCACTTCACCCAGCTTGGTTTCTATTCTTGCATACCCTTTTCTTTTGTTTATATTTTGGAATTGGGGATTGAACCCAGGGCTTTGCGAATGCGAGGCAAATGCTTTGCTGATGAGCTACATCCCAGCCCCTTGCATACTTTTTGATACTTTTAAATTTTATTTTTCCCCATTTAAATCATTAACACTTTTGGAATTTATTTTCACAGGTAAAATTTTATTCCTTTTTAATGCATGCAGTTAATTTTGTCATGATCATTTTCTTCCCAGTGATTTCCATGTAAATTTTATCATCTTCCGAGTTCCTATATTGCTGTTGAATGTGCTTCTAGGATCTTTTTGTTCTGTTGACTGAGTATTTCAATCCATGTTTCAATGACACACTGCTTTAATTACTGAAAATTTTTAATAACTCTAACACTAGGTAATCTCATTTATTAGTCTATTTTAATGAATCGGTCTTGTCTAGTCTTTGACATTTATTTTACCCTTATGAAGTTTAGAATTCACCAAGTTCTACAAACCTTCTTTTGAGATTTAAAAAAATATGAAATTACATTAAATGTAGAGGTTAACTTGGAAGGAATTGACTTTCTTATAATGTTGAGCTATGTCAGAATGAAGATGACAAAATAGTTCCATTTAATAAGCACCTTTAATTTTCACATAAGCTTTCTATGATATATAATAGACCGGTCTTCAATTTCTACTTCAGAAATGGTAGTAGTAGTAGGAAAAAACAAGTAAATGTACATGAATTATTTCAAGGGGTTTTTAAAGTTCAAATAACTAAGTTATGGCTTGCTTGGAGATTATTCAGTTTGACTTTTCAAATTAACAAGAAGTATTGTACTCTTAGTTATTTGAGCCTAGTTTTCCTATCCTTCTGATACTTAGTGATAACTTCAAAGCATCTCTCTCTCTCTCTCTCTCTCTCTCTCTCTCACACACACACACACACACACACACACACACAGTTAATCATTTAAGAGTACAATTATGTAGAAAAAGAAAGATAATTGAAGGAAACTCATACCTGATACTTTCAGACCTTTGTTACATTAAAATAATTGTCTCTTAGGATCTGGCAACTTTTCTACCTCACATAGATTGTTTCAATATGATCACCAACCTGAAAAATCTCTCTCTAATTCCATTTCCAAGCACTGCACAATAAAGCAATCAATTATTATAGCATGTCATTTTCTGTAAGAGGTTTTCATAATTGTTTTTAATTCTTTTGTGTTTTGGGGGGATGCTTTTAATATTTAGTTTATGAAGTTTTATTTTGAATCATCTTTAATCAATAAACAATGATGAGGCATTATCTCAATTATGCAAATGAAAAATCAGAAGATTCAAGATTAAGCAACAAGCCTAAAGCAATTCAGCTAATAAGTGGGAAACAAACAAAATTCTCAGTTATGTCTGACACCAAAGTCAATATTATTAAATACTTTTGTATACAATTATAAAAATGAGAGAAACAATTCTAATAAATCTATATAGATAATTGTTGATATACTCTCTCAAATCAGTATGTGTGATATCAAGTTGAAACTGAAAATTCAGTTGTTTGTATGAGCACATGTTTACTGACATGGGGAGACCTTGACAAAACTGGAGGCTCTCAGGACATACATCAGTATCTCTGCATTTCTTTTACCAATGTTCACATGTGTAGAGAGAAATTATCCCAGTTGACAAGTAAAAACATGAAAAAACAGACATATTTAAAACTAATGGCCTTAGTGTAAATAATACACTTGAGTCTTTGATTTAAGTGTGCTCCAGAGCATTTTGATTATTATTTTCTTCTATACAGAAGGAAGAATTGAAAAAATATATTTAATTAGTTATGTAATATATTGTGAGTAGGTAGACTTACAGGATATAAGTTCTCAAATAAGAAGAACCCATCAATTTAATTCTAGACTGAAGTAAGGATGTGATAATTTCAATTATTCCTGAAGAACCACAAGTAATTACCAAAACTAATTATATTGGTCTGGCCTGAGGTTAACAGCTGGCAAAGAGTGACACTTGGCTCTCCACAAAAGACAAGCAATTATAAATGTTTGCTTTAACTCATTGTGAATGGATGCATGGAAATCAAATTTAAGTTAACATGCACAGAGTTCTGAATAAGCACTTCAGTGGATAATACATGATATTTTAGACTTGGGCTATCAGATGCACTATAGATTGATAGGAAGGAATGTCATATATTAAAAGGTTATGTTAATTTTCCAATTTAATTTTCTTTAGATGCAAATTCTTATCATATGTGAAATGGCACCTTAGGGCAGAAGCAGATGCAACAATTTTGAGGATAATTTACTTTGGGCACCTGAGTCCCAAAAAGAGTAACAGAGATGCTGGTATCCTAGCTAATGCAAGGCAAGATCAATTATTGCTATCAGATTTCTCCCTTTGACTCAGATCTTGAGTCACTAAACAGAAATATCTTGCAACAATAGATGAGATATTTGTTTAAGGAAATTTTCATTAAAATTTTGCTCATGCTTTTCTTGTACTTGGGGAAAAAAGTGTCAGAAAGGAAGTATATTTTCATAAAGGAAGAAAGTAACTTTCCTTGAGCAGTAACCCAAGCTTTCAGTTTAATTGTGATTAATCAATCTCAGCCTTTCATTGTTTCTCCTTGAAACATCAATTTCCACCTGTAACAGCCCATATATATATATATATATATATATATATAATTTGTCCCCTCCTGGATTTATCCTATGTCTGATGTATTTCCCTAGCAAGTTCATGCACTTCTTCCATGGTACAAAAATCATAGTTTACTATAGGTGAAAGCTTTCACCATTGGTATGTCACAATATGCCAGGTGCTCTCAGGGCTCCATGTACTACCATCAATGTAGTTCTTATTGTTTGATGGACAACAAAGAACCATTTTATCTCTATCAGATAGTGCTTTTGTTTATGTTTTTGTGTTTGAAGATACTGCGATGCAGCCAGGTGCAGTGGCTCATGCCTGTGATTCCAGCCACTCTGGAGGCTGAGGCAAGAAGATCACAAAGCCAGCCTCAGCAACATAGTAAGACACTAAGTAACTTGGTAAAATCCTGTCTCAAAAAAATTAAAATAAAAAGGACTGGAGATGTAGCTTAGTGGGAAAGAGCCCCTGGGTTTGATTCCTGGAACCACACACACACACACAAAAAAAAAAAAAAAAATCCTGGGGATGGAATCCAGAGGTGCTCTACCACTAAGCTACATTCCCAACCCTATTTATTTATTTAGAGACAGTGTATTAGCAAGTTTACTGAGGCTGGCCTCAAATGTGTGATACTACTGCCTCAGCCTCCCAAGTAACTGCGATTAGAACTCCTACATGAGTTCTAAAGGAAGAAAGTAAAATGGAAGAAAAAGAAATATTCAGGGATGCCACTGAACAATTTTCCAGAAATAGCAAATGATGCTAGTCCTCAGAACAGGAAAGAATCTCAAGCAAAATTAGTACATAACCTAGAGAAAAACCATAGATACGTTCTTGAAGAATAGCTTAAGGGAAAGATTACTACCAAATGAACGAGTTAGAAAACTTCTTAGCCACAAAATGGATGAAAATAGTATGATATTAACTTAGAATTCTATTAGAAAATTGTTAGAGGAAAATGTTAACATAGAATTCTATACCTTCAGAAGCAAATATTCTAAGAGTGTGAATGGGAAAAAATAATCTATTACATGTGGTTCTGGGGAAGCTAGACAACCATATGCAAAAGTTGGACCCTTTCAATATGTAAACAAGTTAACTCAAATTGAGAGGACCTGGGTTTGATCCATCACACTAAAAAGATCAAAAACAAAAGGGTCAAAGAATAAAACTATAAAACTTAGCTGAAAATAGAAGCAACTATTTATGACCATGTATTTGGCAATGCTTTCTTAAATATCAAAACATAAGAAACAAAAGGGAAAAATAAACATATAAATTGGGCTTCATTAAATTTGATTTATGCATCAGAAGACACTATTAAGAAATTGAGCAAAGAATGGGAGAAAATGTTTGCATATTATATATGTGATACTAATTTGATATCCAGAATATATTAAGAACTCCTATAACTCAACCACAAATGATAAAAACCAATTTTAAAATGAACAAGAACTTGAAGAGACCTTTCTCCAAACATATGCAAATGACTAGGAAAGCATGCTCAATGTAATTCACATTCAGGGAACAGCAAATCAAAACAATAAATAGGTACCACTGAGTACCATTAGGATGGACATGAAAGAGAGAAAAAGCGGGAAGGGAAGAGAAGTACCATGTTAGCATCAAGTTTCAAGCAGCAATCCAGGCACCTACCTTTGCAGTAGAAACTTTGAGACTGAGATTTGCATTCAGGAATGCTTTTCAACATCTTCACTTGCAGAGGATTGAAGCACAGGGAAAATATAGGCTGTGATGCAGTCACAAGTAAGGCCTCAGTCAATCTCAGGAGAAGTTCTGAAGCCAGGATAAATCCTGCAGAGTATACTCCACGTAGAAAAAGAAAGCTATGCCTTTATACTTTTGTATTGTCCAGTCATTGGATGTGGTGTAGCTTCAGACTAGGCAAAACGTCTGTTGAAGACTCTAATTAGTGGGACTTACCTGCAAGCTGTTAGCTCCTAATATTCCTAGCAGCTGGAGATAATGATCATTTCATTATTGAATGTGAAGGAACTGGTGGCAGAACCCCACATCCACTGCAATATATTTTCCTTCAAGTTTTAGTTTTAATAAGTCAGCCTACTGAAACCAAATTTTTGGGTTATATCTGTATTCAAACCCTAGACATTCAAACATTCCAATCTCTTGGCTTTTCTCTTTTAAACAACATCTTTTTAAAGTGGTTTATATCATCCTACTCAAAAACTCAGAATTTACTTTCACGTTCATGTCCTAGTGTCACTCACCTCTTATATAATAGTACTATATATATTTTTTTGATGTTAAGGCTTGATTCTTATTAATATATGCTTTGTTTTTCTTTTTGCTTAGATATGTACATATGTACATCAGTATATATATATATATATATATATATATATATATATATATATTTTTTAAGTATTTATTTTTTAGTTCTAAGTGGACACAATATCTTCATTTTACATTTACATGGTGCTGAGGATCGAACCCAGTGCCTCATGTGTGCTAGGAGAGCGCTCTACCACTGAGCCACAACACCAGCCCCAGTATATATTTTTAATAGCAACTTCATCAACATGTTTGTTCAAAACCATTGCCCCAAGTCTTACAGTATCACCTGGAAATATTTTTTTTCTCATCTTATTTGAATAATTTACTCAAAAATTTTGTTTTGTTTTTCATTGCATGGATTTCATGTGCTATAACTTCTTTGGCCTAAATTCATAAAAATTCCAAAATTTAAATTCCTAAAAATATTTTAGCCTATTTTTCCATTGCCCCAGAGGTGAAACATTTACAATAATTTAAATTTAACAATAATTATACCACTATGATAACTTTGAGTTAATTATTATGCTTGCAGATTTGAAGATGTTGGATTTAACGTACTGATTTTGCTCTCAAATGTTAGTGATATTTTCATTGAAAATGAAATTTCAAATTCAAATTACTTAATGTACTAATTTTGCTCTCAAATGTCAGTGATATTTTCATTGAAAATGAAATTTCAAATCCAAATTTCCTAACCTTCGAATCATCAGAAATATGCTTCCTTTTCCTTCAAATCACGAAAGTTTTGCCTCTTTTGTATACTTGAAGTCTAATGTTTGTAAGAGATCTGTTCTTTCTCACTGAGAGATCTTTATACCATTTTCTTTGCTTTGGATATTCTTAAATTTTACTAAAAATTTTATTTTTCTTAATATATTCTGGTACTCAATATTTTTTATTATTCTTTTTGCCTATACATTTATTGGAGAATTATATTCCATGGACTGTATATCTAGGATTTCTTCAAATATTTCTACTTCTTTGTTTTTGTTTCTTTTCTGGATTTTTGTTATTTGAATTTTAGAATTTCTACTTTATTTCATTGTCATGTTTTTAACTTTTCATATATAATTTTTATTCTTTTATACTTTTCTTCTGTAGGAATTTATTGGCGTGGTTTTTAAGCCGACAAATATTTCTTCAGCTGAGTATTTAACTATCTCAGTTCTGCTATAATTTACTGTATTGTTTTCATATTAATATTTTCCTTCATTCTTTTAGTGTAATTTCTTATTCTCTTATATTGCTAATATATTTACGTTTTCTTTTAATACATTTTTCTTGCTTATTTAAAAAATTTGGAAGACCTGTACACATTTTATAGTTCATTGGTTTGTAATTCTATTCCCAAATGAGTCTCATTGTTTTTGGATTGTGAATTGTTATTTGCTCTTCAGCTACTCTCTGTGATAAAGCAAATAGAGAAAGGGCTGAAAGTCTTATAGCTGCAGAGAACTCAAGTGTAAGGGAAGGATGAGGAAGCCTGAGTTACCAGAAAACAACTACCACTTCTCACATTATCAATTGATTCATCATGTAGATTCATCATGTCTGAACTCCACTTCAGCCATTAAGGAGAAGCAGCACTGGGAGGATGCTATCACCTCATAATAAAATCCACTGAACTCTTAAAGTAGAATGTTATACATTAGTATAAAATTACTAAAATATTTTTAGATTGTTCCTTAAGAATTTATATTTAAACATGGTATGTTAAATGCCATCATAGATAGTAAAATATTTAAATAGCCTGATCCTGTTTAATTACTTAAAAAAACATTCTAAAATCCTCTTTAAAAGCTACTCGAAATGAATTGTAAAAAAATTGGATTTTTCATGTGAAATAATAATCAATGTCAAATTAATTGAAATGGAATTGAAATGATAATTTATTTATTTTTTAATTCAAAATATATTTCTTTAGCTGTAGATGGACACACCTTTTTATCTTATTTATTTTTAAGCGCTGTTGAGAATCAACCCAGTGCCTCACATGTGCTAGGCAAATGCTCTATCACCAAGCCACAACTCAACCCCAGATAATTTATTTCTTAAATGTATCAAAACTTTATATTTAAGAATTAAAATGATCATTTTGTGGAACTTTGCACATGTTTTAAAAATCATTCCAATTTTAAAGTAATTTGTAAAAATGTCTCATGTCTTTTTTAATAAACAATTATTTTTGAATTAATTTAAATTTATAGAAAAGTTCCATAAAATACATAAATGTCTTTATGATTATACTTTCTGAGACTCCAGTATGAAAACAAAATCAAAGAAAATGTAATTGCTTTTCGTTGATTTAGCTGTGATTTTATCTGTTTTCTTTCTTTTCTCTTTCATTCATGATATGAATTTTCTAAATGACCTCTTTGGATTAATTCTATTTTTTGTATAAAAATGATTTCTATAAAAATATAAAAAACAAATTTTAATATAATATCTATTGTTATTTTAAGAATATTGAAAGAATTATGTTATACATAATGATTGTGAAATGAATCAGTTCTTTCCAAAAATTTAATATGGTCAAATATACTTATAGTATATGACATGCAGAAAAATTTCATTTATCAAAAAATAGAATTTCATAGAGGATCTTTTAAAGCAGTGTTTTATTTTCATTATTTAGAAAAGAATGGATTACTTTTACAAAGTTTTATTTAAAAGGTAATTGATTGCTTATACAAAGAGGATTTGTTATTTATCTTTAATTTTTAAAATGAGATATCTCCAAAACAATAAGAAATACAACTCTTCAACTAACAAATTGAATCACTTTATAAGCTAGAGATCAAAACCAGATGCCTTTTATGACGTTAAATTACATAATTATGATCCTGTGTTTCCATATTTTGTGATCAACAGACCCAAGAATTTCCTGAATTGAATGAATATTTTACCATGTTAACATGGATAACATCACATTTTCAATTAGGTATTGCTAACTGTATTATTCAGATTACTTGTACTGCTGTCAAATAAGACATTGAAACGTGCAAACCAAAACAAAAATGACAGTACTAAAGAAAATACCTTATTTTTCCTTGATTTAAAATCTAGAAAATATGTATATCCTTTATGTTATCATTGTCTTTCAAAAATCACAAGGTATACAGGATGATATACCCAGTCCTGTAATACATGGTATTAATACTGTTTTCAGTATCAGTAGTTTTGCTTTCTTTTGTTTTTGTTTCTTTTTCTAAGTCAATGTATTGACTTTTCCAGTTCATTATTTATTTTATGTCTACTAGTGCTTAGTAAGCACTATGGGTCTTAAAGAAATTGAAAGTGTTTTGCATAGCATTGTTGTAAGGAATCACATTATAATTCCAAAAAAACAATAAAAAAATCAACTTCCAAATAAATACATAGCATATCATTTTTTTCTGAATGACTTTAAGAGACATTTTGCACTTAAAAATTCATCTTCAACTGAAATTTTATTCAAAGTTGGGCTTGGGGTATATCTCAGTGGTAGAGCACTTGCCTAGCAGGCAAAAGGCCCTGGGTTTGATCTCCAACATTGCACAGTTAAATACATAAGTTATTTAAAAATACATAGCAGCCCCCAAACTGTTTATTTGTAATACATTAAGCAACTTAATTCTCTTTATTATGCTCACTTAAGGTCAAAAGAGATGATCAAGATCACAGATGACTGAATGAGTTTTTTTAAAAAAAATATTGATGCTATCATTAAAGCCAGCTTTACTTTTATTTAAATCATCCAAATACAATTTCTAGTACTGTCTTTTAAATATATTTGTAAAAGAAGAATAAACTGATTTCTTGTGGCCTTAAATTGCACCAAGATCCCCCACATACAGTGCTCTTCACACAACATTGAGCTATGTGTCAACTGATGAAATACGCTAAAAAAAATGCAAGAATTGAATGTTCCCTTGAAGCATCCATTAGAGTTGTCAAATTTCAGTATATAAAAAAATAAAATAAATAAATAAACCCTTAAGCCTATTTTGTTTAACAAGCTAACTTTATATGCTAATAAAATAGTAGGCTATTATACACTCAGTCTTGCTTTATAATCCTGACAAAAGATAAATCTCAGCAATTTGAATAAATATTTACATTTATAAACAGATAGATTAATCATTCCTTAAATTTGTTGACTTCTCATTATCAACAAAAGATAATAGGTCATTTGGCAAAGAATTACTCTTAATAATTGAAGTGAATTATTGATTTCCTGCAGTTCTACTTATGTTTAAATATTTTGATAACACTGACAATCTTGGTAATGGGCAGAGATAAAGGATTTAATAGCTAAATCATGAAAAATGCCTTTCTCTCTCTTATCTTGGGTAAGTGAAGAGAGACACATATTGAAGAGGAGAGATGGTTTCTAACCAGGCAAGTCCTTCCTTGCAAGCCACAAAGTCCAGTAAAGTGTCTATATTCAGAAAATTAAATATCTAGGGTAAACAGGAGGCTTCAGAAAGAAGAATAGGATATAACAATTGTAGCGTGTGGGAAAACACCGGGAAATTTTGAAGATCTTTATTTTACCAAGAACATTTCCATTCAGAATTGTTGATTCATTTATAAATATCTTGACTGAACTGAAGCTTACCTAAGATCACTACCTTAGGACTTAAAAGATGCTTACTTATTGTGAAAGTTTATTTCTTAAAGATGCTTATCTATAGAGGCCATTTATTAGTATCTGGTCAAGAACATTCAGTCCAAAGTTCATATAATATCAGGTTAAGGACTATGCTAAGAGGTCAGCCAGACTTATCATGACTCCTTACACTATGAACATAGTTTATCATACAGTTTTTTAAATTTGACAAGATAGACTGGGAATTGTAAAGATATCCACTTAATGGAGTGGCTAAACAAATACTAGATCTACTCTCCAGCAGAGAGAACATTATCAAGCTCAATTTATCAAAGAAGTTGGTCTCTCTTATCTGATATAAATGAGATTCTAAGTTTACCATAGTTTTCCTTAGGATATGATAATATAATATATAGTACATATATGCATGCCCTTTGACATACATTGTTATGATAAACCCATCATGAATTGAAAATGTCATAAGCTGAAATTACATTTAACATACCTAACTTACTTAACATCATAGCTTAGCAAAACAGTATAGTGTAGAACATAAATGATCACATGGCTGACTGGGAGCTGTAGCTTGCTGCCACTATTCAAAATCACCAGAGTATATTGTAGCACATATCAGTAGCCCAGGGAGAGATCAAAATCCAAAATTTCAAGTAGTTTCTACTGAATTAATATATCTTTCACACAACTATAAAGTTAAAAAAATGTAAATTAAACCATTGTAATTTAGGGGTAGTCTATAATACACAAAGCACAAAAATGTTTTTAATCTTCAAAATTGCCCTTGGTAACAGACAGCTCCCAAATAGCTTAAAGTGAATCCAAGTAGGCGTTGTATGGCTCAGGCAATAGCACTGTCACATCAGCCAAATATCACAGGGTGACAAACATGGCCATACTAAAATTATTAGTTTCAATCTTGTAGAAACAGGTGGAGTTTGAGTAAGCTTAGATCACAAGTGACGTTTTTAGTCATTGGCTCAGAATTTTTATGCACAGAAGTATCATGGGTTTTCAACCAGATTATAAATAATATTAATAATAGATAATAGTAAAAAGACAGTGTTTTCACATATGCCTGTTTACAGAGCTTTCTAGGATTTGATTTGGGGATCAGTGGTCCTTTAAGCAATAAGTATCACTTGGCAATACCTATTCATATTGAAGAAAACTTAAAGCAAGCAGGAATTAAGCTCTGCTGAACTTGATCTGTCTACTAAGCTTCCTAATACTCAACTTGTATATCTAAAATTAGGAGCCAGTTCCCAGGATAATCACTATGAAATTGGAATATTCCTTCTACTATCTCTGGGATAGATATTACTTTTAGGGAAGGACATTTAAAATAATTAATAACCTGTCCTGTAGAAGTCTAGCATCCCAACTTAGCAATATACAGGCATCAGGACCAACAGTTTCAGTGTACCTTACTCACTGATAGTACCCAGAAAAAGAAACGTAACAGTAACTGTGAAGCAGTATGGTTAAATGTTTCTTAATTCCCACGTGTAGCTAATTCATACTACTTATAATGATCTTTGCCTGTGATATGATTTTTTAAATACTTTTTAGTTGTAGATGGACAGCATGCCTTTATTTTATTTATTTTTATGTGGTGCTGAGGATTGAACTCAGTGCCTCACACGTGCTAGGCAAGTGCTCTACCACTGAGCCACAACCTAATACGGTGAAGAATTTTCTGCTCTTGTAAACTATGATAATTCCCATGTTATAATCATATTTTTCTCTGACGTTTTTCTTCATAACCCACAGTATAAATGAGATTAAAGAATCTGTCTTATAATGATGATTTTTTTTTCTTGCTAAAGTGCCATGAAAGTAATGATTGTTTCTTCTCTATTCATTGATGTTTATCTTCTTGGCTTATATTGCATTTGATACATCATGAGAAAATCAATAAATAGATGTTAACTGTCCTAACCTGTTTGGTGCCACTAAAACAGATTATCTGAGACTGTTATTTTTAAAGAATAAAGATTTATTTATTTTAGTTCCAGAGACTGGAAAGATCAAGGTTGAAGGAGTTGCACCTGACAAAATATTGTTGCTGCCTTATCAAATGACAGATAGTATCAAGGGGTGAGAAAGAGTAAATGCAAGAGAGAACAACTAACCAAACTTACAGTTCCAAAGAATTTTTTTAATTGGCAATAATTGTTTTTTTTAGAGAATTTTTTTAATATTTATTTTTTATTGTTAGGCAGACACAACATCTTTGTTTGTATGTGGTGCTGAGGATCGAACCCAGGTGGCACGCATGCCAGGCGAACATGCTACAGCTTGAGCCACATCCCCAGCCCCGGCAATAATTCTTTTATAAGGGTGGAGCCTTAATTACCTAAACAACTCCTACTGAGCCCTACTTTCCAATATGTTGGGCTGAGTTTAATTTTCCAATATGTGATTGTTGGGAGACACATTTAAACCACAGCATTAACAGAGTGAAAATAATAATGGGATCTTGAAAAAAAAAAGAATGAGTGAATGAGCAAAAAAATATTAAGGGACACAACTTATGATGGAAATTCAGGCAGAAAGTCCATTTATGATATCAACATTAAGATTAAAAGGCAATCTATAGAAATTAGGCTAATTCAATAAGATGGAAATGGGAGAGGTATTTGACAATGTGAGTCTGTTTTTGAAGACTATCAAATATCTCAGGAAAGAACCACAAATACCTTTTATAAGATGCCTGTACACCTAGTGGTAGAAGACAGAGTAACTGAAGTACTCTTGTAGGAGAAATGGCACATTCAAGTAAGTTATTCATGAAATGATAAACACAAATATAAAAAATTTAAAGAAACAAAGTTTCCTCATATTTATGAATTTCCAGATATTTGAAACAGTTAATTATTTTGTCTTTTAGTCAAATGAAATGACACTACACTACTTCAATGTGGAAAATATATTTTGAGTAAATATACTAACAAAATTTTTCTTGTTTATAACTTGCTAGGTCTCCGTTGTAATTCTGTATAGTTACTAGTATCAAATACATGCTTTGATTTATTGTCATTAGCGCGTGTAATTAATGAGCTTTTTCTCAGGGAATCTAGTTCATTTGAAGAAATATTTTGAACTCCCAATGACATGATAGACATAAAGTCTATTTAAGAAAAATTAGTGTCCATCAAATATATGAGTTGCAAAATAAATGGCAACAGTCAATTGCAACCATGAGCCATGATAATAACACTTGTTTCTCTATGGAAATAAAGATTATCTGTTTATTAACTCCTTAATCATACATGTATAAAAACTTTGAAATGAATTAAAAGTGACAGGATATGCTAGTATGTATTTCATCCTTTAAAACTTTATAATTTAATTATCAAATAGACTTCAATGAATAAAAATTCCTTTACACAATATCAAGCTATTAAAAAGTATCAAAATTCTATTGATAAAACAGATGATTTCTAATTTGCAATAGGATGTGTTATTGTGACAGTATTAAAACTTTTATCAGCAAATTATATCATTTTTCCTTATCTGTAATAGCAGTCTTTCAATGCTATGATCCAAACAATATTATCTGGATTATTGACTGATTGATTAATTCATTTGTTTATTTAAGGAGCTCCAACTTCAGCCATGTAAAATAGTCTTGGCAATAATTAGGTAGTTAGCAGCCCATGAAATTTCCGACATGTTTTTTTTTTTTTTAATAAAGGGAATTTGAAATCCTCAGTAATTTAGATTCATAACATACATTTGAGTATAATTATATACACCTGGTCTTCTGTCTTTCTGTTGGTAGATACTTGAGAGTATCTAATTGTGATAACAGGAGAGTTCCTAGTCTTTACAAGGTAGAGCTGCAAAAGCAGAGAAATAACATGAATCTGACTCCTTACAAACATTTTAAAGGGTATGGCAACAGAAAAAATTTGGCTTTTACAGAGTGTTTATTTTCCCATTGTGATTTTATTGAAATTTATTACTTTGTTATATATTCCATACTTATTCTGATGAAATAATAATAAATGTTTTCAATGTGAATTTTGTTCTACCTAGGCAAAATTCTGTCATTTAGTTTATGATATACATCTGGCTTTGTTAAAATTATACAATATTAAGTGACAATATATTTTAGTGTATCTTACATTCAAGATATTGGTCAGTATTTATTTAGAATGAAAATGTCCTTGGCATCTATATACACATTAACCTAAAAATACACTAAATTATATTTTGAATGTGCATGAGAGAGTTGTTACCCAGCACAAGCCTAGGTAAACAGTGAATTTGCTTAGATGGGAAACTATAAATTCCTCTTAGTTAATTCACCAAATTAAAATACTGAAATTGAACTATATACTTTCTAAGGCTGGATGTATTATAATTTTGTGAATTTCATTTTCTCTCTGGCTCTTTTAGCTATAAAACATCCTTCAGAAGTTGCCATATAGAATAATTTTATTATAAAATTGTGAGTATATCGTTAGGTATATTTATGTAATAGGTACACTATTTGTTTTCACAATGATCTCTGATCTACTGCAATAAAATAGATGCACTTATTACTACATAGTGTATTTTAGAATTGATATAATAAAAACGATCTTTTTTTTCATTGATGTAAAAGTTTTGCTTGCTAAAAAAGAAATCTTCACTATCATTGTGTTTCTCCCTTTCTCACTCCCCCTACACACACACACACACACACACACACACACACACATTAGTTATGGTTACATAACAATTTATCCCCAAATTTATCGATTAAAAAGTACTTATTATTTCATGAAGCTTCTGATGATTATAAAGCTTGGAATGATTTTGCTGGGTGTTTCTTGTTTAGCATCTTGCATAAGATTTAGTCAAATTGTTTACTAGGCTGTTACCATTTCAAGGTTCAATATGTGTGTACAGTCAAATTTCAAGCTCACTTATTTAGATACTAGCAGGCCTCAGTTCTTCAATGGCAGTTGCCTAGAGGCCTCAGTTTCTTACTACATGGCCTTTCTATCATGTTAGTCATAAGTGGTAGCCTATTCCCCAGGGAAGATAGATAAGAAAGAGAGAAAAGAAGAGAAACGGAGCCCCAGATGCAAGTCTTGTTCCTTTGAAAGGCTGAACTTGCAAGTGACATGCAATTATTTCTGAGGATTTCTTATCATTAGAATCCTGTGTTGCTAGGTAAGTCTGCAGTCAAGAAGAAGGGGATTAAACTCTACCTTTTGAAGAAGGGAATTCCAGAATGATGATGCGTTTTAAACCACCAAAATATACATTTTCAAGAGAGATAATATTTAAATTTTACTGCTTTTACTTGCATAATCAAAGTGGAAGCAATGAATGAATTTTTTAACAAAACAGTTCTCAAGTTTTTTCATCTGAATTTTTGCTATTGGATGTAGTGCCTTCTTTTATTTATTGTAATGCATAATATAAATATGAGTTCACAGATCAACATTAAGACTTTCTGCTCTTATAAGAGGATATGATGTCATATTTTGATGAATCTCCAAGGTCAATAAAGAAATATCCTGTTACATTATTTTATCATTGAATATTTAGTGATAGTACTGTCTTCCTGGGAATATTGGAATCCTGGAGATTTACTGTTTGGGAACTTCTATACAATATCATCTGACATTTTGCTGGGCATTATTACTGTACATCTGGACATTTTGCTTTCTTCTCACTTCCTAGGGAATGTAGCCTTGCTGATGCAAAATTTGGCTGGAGAACAAAAAGGTCCCAGGTCCCCAAAGTCTGTTAATATTTCATATTAAGGATATTTTCTTCATTTATTTCTGAATGATACAGCAGGAAATAGCTATTCCATTTATATAAGGCATAAATCCTGGAGGACATCATTCCACACAATCAAATTCCTTTTACAGGGATTCTAGAAGTCAAGAGAGGCTGCATTGAGGTACTGCTTTATTTTGCTATGTGTGTCTATGATTTTAGAGATGGGGTTGGCCTAACTCAGGACAATGATATTTTTCTCTGCATGTGTATGTATGTATTATGGAGGAGATGTGAATGGGGTTTGTAAGAGAGGATCTTTGCAATAAATCTATTGCATAACAAACACTGAAAACAATTTTAAAGTTTAATAAATCTGAATGAAATTGAGTAATTAACAGTGAGGATAATTTCAAGGAATTCTAAATTTCGTCCCATAAATCATGTTTTGGGGGGATGAAATATGCCATTAAATTTGTTCATTGTTCTTCAATTCTCACTACTAAAAAGAGTAAATAATCTATAATGTAAAGAAAAAATTGCAGAGATAGGACAGTCTCATAGAAAACTTGAATGATTAAGGATTTCATCAGGTTTCCATAAGATCAATGCCATCTTTAGCTATTATATCTTCATGTACGATTTCCCAAGTATTCCAAAGTATGTTTTGTGTTTACAGTCCTTGGACAACAATAGATAAGAAGCCCAAATAAATTAACTGATATTGTAATGCACAAAAGGCCCAGGCTGAAATGACTTATAAAAAGGAAATACAAGTATATAATGGTTAAATGGAAGAATTAAGGTTGAGAACAAAAATGCTGATAGACAATAAACAAATATAATTCTCATCAAGAATAAATATGGCCAGGCACAGTGGCGCATGCCTATAATCCCAGCAGCTTGGAAGGCTGAGGCAATAGGATTATGAGTTTAAAGCCAGTCTCAGCAAAAGCAAATCAGTGAGACCCTGTCTCTAAATAAAATACAAATTAGGGGCTGGGGATGTGGCTGAGTGGTCAAATGCCCCTGAGTTCAATCTCCGATACCCCCTCCCCCCACAAAAAGAATAAATAAGTTCTAGTTAGAGCAATGACATTACTAGATAATGAATTTAAGAGTAAGGGTGAAATTTCCATCAGGATTAAGCAAACAGGTTCAGGAAAGAAAAAAAGAAATGGAAAAATATAAATAGGAAAGTAATGTCCAAGAATGTCAGAAATGACACCTGTGGACATTCACATTAATTATAATAAATAAAAGCACATATTATTCCTTTCAAAAAAATTTAACAGAAATTTTTGTGCCAAAGTCTGGAGGATGGTAATGTAAAAATCAAGCTATTGGTTGGACCACAATCTCGGATGGCTCTGGGAGAGAATCCTTCTGCCTCTTTGTTGGTGGATAATTATTAATACTCTTTGTATATATTAACATCTTCTCCCCACTTTGCAAGGCTGTGCTCACATGGTGTTTTTTCTCTTCCTAAAAGGACAGAATTCTTATTGGTTTCAGGAGCCATTTTACACAAGTAAAATTATTTTAATTAATTATTTTAACTTATTTTAACTAATTTGCAGTAAGTCTTTTTTTGAAGTACAGAGGTTAGGGCTTCCACATACCTTTTGGGGGGGGGGCTAATTCAATCCATGAGAATGTCTTTCCCTCTCATTCCTTATTTTTATGCTATTATACACATGAACACAATGAAAACACTTGTATTTCTTTGTGTACATAAATGATGTATGCATATTTCTTTAGATAGAGCCTTTGAATAAGAGTTACTGAGTCAACTAAAATGTATCTTAAAAAATTGTAACATTCATCTAAGTTGTCTTCCCAAAATGACTCATTAATATACCATCTGCCCAACAGTATTTCCCCACAGTTATGACCACTTACTCTTTTCATTAAAAAACGTGCCTTTTTAGATATGTCAAGATCATTGTACTGTCATGTGTAGCTATTAAAAAAATAAAAAAATAAAAAATGTGCCTTTCTATTGGACAAAATATTATCTTAATAAAGATGGAGAGATAATATTTTCCTTCTGACTCTAAAGTAGCTTTGATTGTATCCTAAAAAATCCAAAGTAAATTCTGGAGATTTATTTCTGTAATCTCTTTTCAAAGAAGGGAAAAAGTATCCCTTGGGTCTTAGTGTGAGATAGACCCATTCCTTCCTGTCCTTTCAACTACTCTTTGACTATTGTTCCAACCTCAAATTCTTTGTTTCCTTTCCCAACTACATAGAAACAGAAATGAAATTTTTTAAAAAACAAAACCTCTTGGACTTATCAAGGGATGATTCCCTGAAGTTGTTTGGTTTTAAGACTTAAAATATAACTTATAAAGACAATACTTTTTTAAAAAAATTAAATGTCAGTTACTAGCTAAACACTTACAATAAAAGTTTTGCATGATGGAGGTTAAATTTTGAACAGCTAATGATAATATTCAAAGCAATCTTGAAAGTATTTGTTGAACTTATATTAGATGACTTCAAAACATTTATCAAAATAAAGTAATTACTAACCTCGGAATAAAGTGTATGGATAAAACCAGTCAAGTGCTGAAAAAGGTACACATGTAAAGATTTCTTGTATTCCCTGAAGAAAAAGTGCCAAAGCTATGTAATATTGAAAAAAAAATTAGAGAACTCTTGCTGGAACACCAGGATATTATTATGTAAAAAAAAATAACCTTGGATCCTCCCTTACACACTTATCCAATAAGAATTTGGAATGGCTCAAGGACCTTAATGTAAGTTAAAACTAAAAAATATTTAAGAGTCAGGCATGGTAGTGCACACCTGTAATCCCAGCAACTTGGGAAACTGAGATTGGAGGATCACAAGTTCAAGGCCAGCCTCAGCAATTTAGTTAGGCCCTAAGCAACTTAGTGAGACCCCGTCTCAAAATTTAAAAAAAAAAAAAAAACTAGGGATGTGGCTCAGTAGTTAAGTGCCCCTAGGTTCGATCCCTGGTACCAAACAGAAAGAAAACATAAGACAACATCTTAATAATGTAAGGATAAATACTAGTTTCTTGGGCAGAACATAGAAAGAAACAACCATAAAATGAAAAAATTAACAAATTAGAAATTTTGTTTTATTTTATGTTTGGTACCAGGAACACCTAACCACTGTGCCATATCCCAAGCTTTATTTTTATATTTTATTTAGAGACAGGGTCTCCAGAAGTTGATTTTAGGGCTCACTAAATTGCTGAGGCTAGAGGGCCCAGCCCTCCAGAGCTGCTAGGATTAGAGGCATGGGCCCCTGCACCTAGCTACAAATTAGAAACTTTTAAAAATTAAACTTCTTCTCATTGAAAGACTGTTAAGGAAATGAATACGCAATTCAAACTGATGGAAAATAGTCATTGTTAAAGCGCTGATAGCCCGAATATATAAAGAATGCATATAAACCAATAGAAATGCAAACAATCAAATTACAATATGAACAAGAGATTTGAACTGATACTTCAAAAAATGGGGAGGTATATGAATAATCAATATTCAATCTAAAAGGTGTTCAATATCATTGGTCATTAGAGAATTGTGAATTAAATTAAAATTAGATATTTCTGATGTATCAAAGGGACTAAAAACTCTAGCAGTGCCAAACTATGGTGAGGATGTGAAGCAACCAGAACTTCACATGATGTTATGTTATGTTATGTTATGTTACTACTTTGGGAAAAGTTATGATATTTTCTTATCAAACTTCAACAGACACTGAGGGTGGAGCAAGATGACAGCTGTGATTCTCTGACAATCTCACCCCACAGACAAACCAAGTCAAACAGCTTTTCTTGCACCAAATTACCAGCACAAGAGCTAAGGAAACCATGAGAGTTTCCATAGTGTCTGCTTTTGGAATAACAAAATGAAAAGAGCTTTGAAAAACTCAGGAAAGAAAGAATTGCCCATTTTACCTCTTCCCCAACTCTAAGCACCACAATGCAGAGAGATACCTCCTACTTGGGGGAGGGAGAGAGAATTAAGACTTGAAACCCAATATCAGGACAGCCACAACTAACCTAATGCTAGGCCAATTACTGCAGACTGAGCCATAGATCTATGTTAGGTTAGGTGGTTTTCCAACTTCAGGTGGCAGAGTAAAGAGCTGGATTCTATCGGCTGGGAAGTAGGGTATTGAAGTTAGATCAAGGCTTTGTTTTAGAGCCCAGTGCCTGACCTATCATGGTAAGAATAAGCAAATACTAGAAACCAGAAGCCCCATGTTCTGGCCAGGGCTCACAGATAGAGCCTCTAGCCCAGTTCAAGGATCAGGTGGAGATTTGTGCACCAGTGGGACAGACTTGAGTTCAAGCCACATTAGTTGCAGCCTTGGAGTGAGCCTGGGGAACACATGCCCTCCTGCTGAAAGCTGGGAGACACAGGTGCAACCCAGCTTAGCATCTGCCTTGGTAGACAACAGACTATCTTCACCATACACCCCCAAACCTTGGGTAGTACACCTATTGCCAGACCAGTTATCACAAACAGGGCTTCCATAGGATCAGAAAAAAATCTATACTGTGCCAGTTGCAGTGGGGGCCTGCTGTACCCTTGAGACTGTGCATGTCTTTGTAGCTATGAGACTCATGCATGACCCAGCTTAGCATCATTACAAAGGGCTGCCTTCACCAATACTATCCCAATGTTAGGCAGCGGTGTGGAACATGACCTAGATAAGACTAAGTATTAAACAGAAGACTTTGCTCTAGAACCTAGTGCTGGGTTTGTGAAACCTAACACTGGGCAGATCCTAATGGTTCCCATCCCAGAGCTGCCTGTAGATGGAGCCTCCAGCCTCCAGAACAGCTACAGTGCTAGGGGGATGACATGGAGTCACAATTTCCAAAGTTCTATTCTATCATAAGTTGTGGCTGATTCCAGCAAATTTGGGCCTCACCTCAGCAATTGGCAGCCCAGAAAATTGTGGGCCTTATTCCTAACCTAATATTTTTCTGGTTTGGGTGGAATATGGGCTTAAGGTATGATACAGATTGATGACTTTGGTAGCCAAAGGGTTTGCGTAGGAGCCAAAGTTATCCTTAGTGACTCACAGAATCAGGCAGAATCCTGCTCTTTCTGAACACATGCTAGAAACTAGACAAGGCATCTGGGCCTACATAGGCACCAGAGAGAGAAGGGGAAAGACAACACTCTTTCTAGGCACTCTCCTATTTCTTTCAGAAAAGTTCACCAAAAGAATATTTGGGATAAACCTGTATAGGGATTGTCCTCTAGTAAGGAAACAGTGACAATATATCAACAGCAGATTCCTGGAAAACCTGGGCCTGAGTACCATCTAGTGCTACAATAGCAGAAGTTACTATAGGCTCAGCCTGCTTATTAAATGTGGGGAGAAATGGAACACAATTGTAGAGTTTCCTTGTGATTATATTTTCTCTTGTGCTTTTGTTCATTTGTTTGTTTCTATTCTTATAGTGTTAAGTTGCTGTCTTTTCAAAATAGATTATTCTAAGCAAAAGATTTTTTTGTAAGCCTCATGTTAACCACAAAGCAAAAATCTATAGTACACATACCAAGACTAATAAGCAGGAAATCAAAACACACTAGTAGAGTAATTCATTTAACCACCAAGAAAGATGAGAAGTATGGGGAAAAAAAGAACTACAACAAAACTAGAAAGTAGTTTTGTAATGACTATAGTAAGACTTTACCTATAAATAATTACCTTGAATGTAAATGAGATAAATTCTTCAATTAGAAAACATAAAATAAGAGCTGGGGCTGGAGCTCAGTGGTATACTGCTTGCCTAGCATGTGTGAGGTCCTGGGTTCAATCCTCAGCACCACATAAAAAGAAAATGAAAATAAACAGAATAAAGGTATTGTGAAAAAAAATTAAAAAACATAAAATGATTTAATGGATTTAAATAAAAACAGCAAGACCCAATTATGTTGCTTTCAAAAACTCACTTCACTTCTCAGGACATGCAGATTGAATGTGAACAGATGGAATGAGATATTCCATAAAAATGGAAGCCAAAAAATTCAGAAATAGCCATATTAATATTAGATGCAATAGTCTTGAAATTAAAAACAGTAAAAATAGACAAAGAAGATAATTATACAATGAGGAAATTTGTCAAAAAAGGCAAGGGAAAAGCAGTTATAAATATATATGTACCCAATATTAAAACACTCAAATATATAAAGCAAGTACTAATAGATCTAAATGGAGACACACACTCAAATACATTAACTGTTGGGGACTTCAACACCTCACTTTCAGCAATGCAGAGATCATCTACACAGAAAAATCAACAAAGAAATACCAGAGTTAATTTGCACTCTAGACCAGATCAACCTAAAATATATGTACAGAACATTCCATCCAACCGCCGTAGTAATGCATATATTTGCTCACCAGTTCTTGCAACATTCTCCAGGATAAATAATATGGTAGGCCACAAAACCAGTCTTAAAATATTTTTTTTTTAAAATTAAACCACATCAATTTTTTTCTGATCAAAATGCAATAAAGCTATAAATCAATAACAAAAAAAGCTTTGAAAACTAGAAAAAATACATTGAAATTAAACAACTTAGTTTTGAAGAACCAATAAATCAAGGTAGCAAACAAGAAGGAAATTAAAACAATTCTTGAACAAATGAAAAGAGACACAACAAAAGCATTATTAAGAGGGAAGTAAATAGCGATCAATTTCCACATCAGAAATGTCAAGCCAGTTGTGGTAGCAAATGCCTCTTATCTCAAAGGCTTGGGAGGCTGAGGCAGGAGGATCACCAGTTCAAAGCCAATAACAGCAATTTAGTGAGGCATCTAACAACTCAGTGAGACCCAGTCTCTAATAAAATATAAAACAGGGCTGAGGATGTTGCTCAGTGGTTAAGAACCCCTGCATTCAATTTCCAGTACCCTCCCCAAAATAAAATGTTGAAAAATCTCAGATAAATAACCTATCACTACATCTCAAGGAACTAGAAAAACAAGAATAAACTAAATCCAAAATTAGTAGAAGGGAGAGAAATAATACAGACTGAAGTCAAGTGAAATAGACACTAAAATAGCAATACAAAAGATCAATGAGAAGAAAATGTATTTGTTTATTAGTGGATGAAATATTCTATTAAGTCCAAACTATTGTTTGTATTATTTAGTTATATGTGTTTTTTGTTTCGGTTTTGTTTGGAAGATCTATCCACTAGTGAGAGAGAGATGTTAAAGTCACCCAGTATTATTGTGTGTGGTCTATTTGATTCTTGAAATTGAGAAGGGTTTGTTTGATGTACATAGCTGCTCCATTGTTTGGGGCATAAATATTTACAATCATTATGTCTTGTTCATGTCTATTATAAACCAAAGGCAAACACCATTCTAAATGGAAAAAAAATGAAAGCATTCCCTCTAAAAACTGGAACAAGACAACGATGCCCTCTATCACCACTTCTATTTAAGATAGTCTTGGAATTTCTAGCCAGAGCAATTAAACAAAAGAAATAAATTAAAGGGATATGGAAAAGAAGAACTCAAAACTATCACTATTTGCTGATGATATAATTCTATATTTAGAAGATCTGAAAAATTCCACCAGAAAACTTTTAGAACTAATAAATAAATTCAGCAAAGTAGCAGGATATAAAATCAATACCCATAAATGAAATGCATTTCTATACATCAGTGATAAATACACTGAAAGAGAAATTAGGAAAACTATCCTATTCACAATAGCCCTGAAAACAATAAAATACTTGGGAATCAATCTAACAAAAGAGGTCAAAGACCTCTACAATGAAAGGTACAGAACACTATAGAAACAAATTGAAGAAGTCCTTAGAATATGGAAAGATCTCCCATGTTCTTGGATAGGCAGAATTAACATTGTCAAAATAGCCACATTACCAAAAGCATTTAATGCAATTCCTATTAAAATCCCAATGACATTCTTCATAGAAATAGAAAAAGGAATCATGAAGTTCATTTGGAAAAATAAGAAACCCAGAGTATCCAAAACAATCCTTAGCAAGAAAAGTGAAGGAGGAGGCATCAAAATAGCAGAACTTAAACTATACTACAGAGCTATAGTAACAAAAACAGCATAATATTGGCACCAAAACAGACACATCAACAAATAGTACAGAATAGAAGACACAGAGACAAACCCACATAAATACAGTTATCTCATACTAGACAAAGGTGCCAAAAACATTCTTTGGAGAAAAGATAGCCTCTTCAACAAATAGTGCTGGGAAAACTGGAAATCCATATGTAACAAAATGAAATTAGACCCCTACCTCTCACCCTGCACAAAACTCAACTCAAAGTGTATCAAAGACAGGCCTGAGAACAGAGACTCTGTATGTAATAGAAGAAAATGTAGGCCCAAACCTCCATCATGTCACTTAGGAACTGACTTCCTTGACAATAGACTCCTAAAGTGCAAGAAGTAAAATCAAGAATAAATAAATGGGATGGATTCAAACTTAAAAGCCTCTTCACAGCAAAGAAAACAATGAATAATGTGAAGAGAGAACCTACCAAATTGGAGAAAATCTTTATCACATTAGATAAAGCATTAATCCCCAGGATGTATAAAAATCTCAAAAAAAAAAAAAAAAAAAATCAACTCTTAAAAAATAGCAAATAACCCAATCAATAAATGGGATAAAGAAATGAAAAGACACTTCACAGAAGAAGAAATACAATCCATCAACAAATATACAAAACATGTTCAACATCTGTAGCAATCAGAGAAATGCAAATCAAAACTACTCTAAGATTTCATCTCACTCCCGTCAGAATGGAATTTATCAAGAATACAAGCAACAACAAATGTTGGTGAGGATGTGGAGAGAAAGGTAGACTCATACATTGCTGGTGGGACTGAAAATTGGTGCAACCAATATGGAAAGCAGTATGGTGATTCCTCAGAAACCTTGGAAAGAAACTACCATTTGACCCAGCTATCCCACTCATTGGTTTATACCCAAAGGACTTAAAATCAGAATACTACAGCAACATGGCCACATCAACATTTATAGCAGCTCAATTCTCAACAGCCAAGATATAGAACCAACCTAGGTGCCCTTCAACAGTTGAATGGGTAAAGAAAATGTGACACAAACACACACACACACACACACACACACACACAATGGAATATGAACTTATGGCATTTGCAGGTAAATAGATGGAACTGGAGAATATCATGCTAAGCAAAATAAGTCCATCCCAAAGAACCAAAGGCCAAGTGTTTTCTCTGTAATATATATGCTAATTCACAATAAGGGGGGGCAGAAAATAGAGATATTTTGGATTGGACAGACTGGAGTGAAGGGAGCATACAGAATAAGGATAAAATTTTGAAGGCTGTGAGATACAAATACGAGATTACATATAGGTGAAACCAATTTGGATCTCAGCTGATTTCTCAACCCAGACTCTCAAAGCTAGGAGGTCCTGGAACAAAGCTCAAAGCTAGGGCTGAAGTTGTAGCTCAGTTGTAGAGCACTTGCTGAGAATGTGTGAGGCACTGGGTTCGATTCTCAGCACCAGATATAAATAAAAATAAAGGTACATTGACAACTAAAAAAAGAAAAATATTAAAAAAGCTTAAAACTAGGGGTAGTAATGATAATAGAATAAATCAGACATTATTACCCTATGTGCATATACGATTACAAGACCTGAGAAACTCTACACTATGTACAACCAGAAGAATGAGTAGTTATACTCCACTTATGTCTGATGTGTCAAAATGCATTCTACTGTCATGTAAAACTAATTAGAACAATGATGACAAAAAGATCAATGAAACAACAAATAAGTGGTTATTCAAATGGATAAGCAAAACAGATGAATCCTTAAACTAAAACAGAAAACTAAAATAAATAAAATCAAATATGAAAAGAAACACATTACATTATAAGAAATACAAATGAGGGGATCCAACATGGCGGCGAGAGGGGAGGCAGCGCTTTCAGTACCTCCTCAACAACAGGGTCAGAGAGACGCATGGATACGCTTAGATTCGACCTGCTGAGAAACTCCTAGCAAAATTCCACTAAAGAGAGACCGGCCGGGAATCCGAAGGATTTTTGGAGGTGACAGTCTGCGCTAGACGAGTGAATCTCCGCCACGCAGCGCAGAGGTCCAGACCCGCCAGCCGCTGCCCGCGCGACTCGGCGACTGTC
>NW_026000249.1:22326213-22333794 GCF_001458135.2 Marmota marmota marmota | reverse complement strand
TTTTTTTTTTTTTTTTTTTTTTTTTTGGTACCAGGGATTGAACTCAGGGACTCTCGACCACTGAGCCACATCCCCAGCCCTATTTGAATTTAATAGAGACAGGGTCTCACTGAGTTGCTTAGCACCTTGCTAAATTGCTGAGACTATGTGATCATTTCTTGATATCAGTAGTTTCAAACAAATCAGCAAGAAATTAAATTATACTTCATTATAATTCATATAATCCATTTCGCTTCATTAATTGGCTCATCCAACAAATATAAGAACCTGTCCATTTGCTTTGAATAGCATCTTATCACTATTAATTACTATTTTGATATATGTTCTGAATTTTTGTTACTTTTTTATATTGTTTTGTTTCATTATGCTTTATGTTAATAAAGCTTTATGTTTTATGTTTGTAAAGTTAAATTTATGCACATGTCATTATGATTTATGTTTATAAAGTTAAATTTTATAGTAATAGAGTTACTTGTAGACATAAAGTATTTAAATGGACACCTATATGTGACCCACTAGGAAATGAAAACATTACTACAAAAGTGATTCCAAGAATGGTTATAAAGAACTGTAACTTTGCTGGGTGTGTGTACTTGAAATCCCAGCGACTTGGGAGGCTGAGGTAGGAAGATAGCAGGTTTGAGACCAGCCTCAGCAACTTAGCGAGGGCCTGCTAGGGATGTAGTTCAGTGGTAAAGTCCCTCTGGGTTCAATCCCCAGTACCAAAAAAGAACAGTAGCTTTATTAATTTTAGCCTCAAAACCAGAAATGGTTCCATTGCATACAAGAGGAGTATGGATAAACAAACTGTAGTATACTTGTACAATGAAGTACTACTCATGAATAAAAATGAAAAAAACACTGAAATAACAACATGGATGAATCTCAAAAGGATTGTGCTGACAAAGGTAGATAGACAAAATGGTATTTACTGATTCCATTTACATTAAATTCTAGAAAATGCAAAATAAAAAATTCTGACCAAAAAACATCAATAGTTGTCTAGGGACTAAATGGAGAGATTGATTTCAAAGTGACATAAAGAAGTTTTTGTGTTGAAGAGAATTTTTAGTATCTTGATAGTAATGTTAGATTGCTGTAGCTATACTTAATGTAAAGATTCATCAAATGATGCACTTTGTCGTATATGTACATGAAGTGTGCTTCAATAAATTGGTAGTAAAAATTATCAATATTGACTCAAATTAATATTTATGTTAAAGATTTTAGGGGAAAATGTTCCAAGACTTCCTTGCAATCACATCAGAAAAATAAGATAAATTGATATATTGAATGGGAGCATGGAAAGGCATATTTTAAATAATGTAGAAAAATGTAATTATAGATTGAAGGTGGACAGTTACATAGAGGTTAACCATAAGGTCATTTCAGGTTTCTCTATATGACTGAAATCTTCCATTATAAATGCTTAGAAATCTCAGAATATTATAATTAAAATGTTGAAAAAAATAAAAGAATCAAGGCAAGCTTGTTAAGTATGCTTTTTCATTAGCTCAGGGAATGTCTTTTTTTTAATGATGTCTTCTTAGGTAGGTATTGAAAAAATAATTTTTTAATTGACAGTAATTTATTTGATACAAAAAAAACTCAAGAAGATTACTCTGAGAATATATTACCATATACTAACCCAGTTCTGGGAAATGTTGATATTTCAAGTCTTTGGACTCTATGTTCAATTCTCTGAGGGAGAACATATTCATTAATGGAAATGTACAAAAGATTACATTTTGTTATGCCATCAAATATGTCAAATGTAATTTCTAGGAGACCAATGTACTGTGATACATCTCTTTAAGCATTATATCTCATTCTCATCTATAGGCTTCCATTCCACACACTTAATGTTCCCTGCTATACTTTTTGGCAGACCCCAACTCTATTACACGGAATAAATGTCCATGATCTCCAGAACAATCTCAAACTGAACCTGGCATACAATGAACACTAAATACCTATTCATTGAATGAATAAATTAAATGATTAATCTCTCTCTTTTTTATATATCCATTTCACATGTCAATACCACTTTGTAATTCATTAAGGAGTGTAAAGTAACATTTACAGACACATATCAATATAAAATTAGTGCAGAAAGAGGTGTGATTTATAAATTAACCACTTTAATGCTTGTGTCTTATCTCTACTACTTACAGGACATGTGGCCTTGCTCAAGATGCAAAATTATTTCTGAGCTTATTTTTTGTTCTTAAAATTTGGTTAAAAATTACGTTTTATAGATTGACTATGTAAATAAAGTGAATTATGTTAGCTTTCTTCAATTGAAAAAACTCCATGAGAAATATGGTTTCCCTGGCTTCCTTCTGGGGTTCAAAATCTTTTTTAAAAGGACCATTCATTCCAGTTATCTGTTTGAAACAATATTTGGATGTTTATTTAAAAATATATTTATAAAGACAAAAGAAATTATTGGAATAAAAAGAACCTCTAATAATGATTAATAGCTCAAATTAGCCTTAATTATAAATAGCAAGAGTGAACACCTTACTGTCAAGCTTTCATTGAAGTATACTGTTACCCTTCACTTAGGAGCAATTAAAAATCTTTCACCTAAATATTACCAAAAGTGGATGTTCTTTTTATGCTTTTATTAGTGTACTACATTTATACACAATACTGAGGATCATTTTGACATCATCATCATAATATATGAATGGAATATAATTTGCTCCATTTCAATCCCCAATATGTTCCCTTTCCCTCCACTTTTCTCTCCTGCTGTTCGCCTTCATCTTCTGTACTGGCCTTTCTATTTCTTCTTCTTTTTTTTTCCACAAAAAATCACCAAGCCAAATATTTTACCATATTTTTATTTACTACATATACTATAAACATATACAGTACATGCTACAAAGTTTTTTTTAGCTGTCAAGAAAGTATATAATGTTATAATACAATGGAACATGTTCATATTTTATTTCAAATTTGTTTGTTTATCACCCATTTCAAACCATTATAATGAAATGTAACTTGTAGATCTATTTGCATATTAACAATAAAGAAGTCCAACAAGTTAATAAGAATTAACCATGTCCAATAATAGTATCCAAAAGTGGGCTTTTGCAGAAACAATCATATAAAATATAGCAGCCAAATTTAGTTTACTTTGTGACAATGAATATGCACTTGAATAGGATTCTAGCCTGTTTTCTGGAAGATGTCTATAAAGAGTCTTTTGAATTCTTGATATCCAATAAGTGCCACACCCAGCTAAATCCAATCCAACATTTTATGTAATGCTCCAGACAACTAATCATTGATAAATTCTTATGATTTGGGGAAAACTGCATATTCCACTAATATTACATGATGGAAAGAGACATCACAAGCCAATATCAAAGTCAAAGGAAAATATAAACATTCAAATCAGTTGTAACAAGGTTCTTCTACAAATATTTTAGATGCCATACTTTCTGGTAAATAAGATTTATCTATTTATAATTGGTGCTCTATAGGTATACATGAAGTTTCTGGTAATTTTTAAGCATATTCTGTTGATGACTCTACTCCAATGATATTCTTGTTCTGTGTGCTATTATTGCTGATGTGACTTTTTCCCCTATAAATGTTTTTCTTTTCTAGTTTAAAAATTTTGTATGGCCGGCCTTGGTGGTGCAAGCCTGTAATCCCAGCAGTTCCATAGGCTGAGACAGGAGATCATGCTCTGGGTTCAATTCCCGGTACAGAAAAATAAACAAGTAAACTTTGTGTGTTATGTACATGTGCTGTATTTGCTAGCTCACTAGGTAAAAAAACATTATTCATGTGCTGTGCCATCTGAAGGAACATAAAAAATATTTAGTGGTAAAGATTATTTCCTGATTGCTGTCCAACATGAGTTATATAATTCCTTTAGGTTGAAAAGCAAACACCACCACACAAAACCAGTAACTATGCCTAACTATAGCAGCTGAACTTTTGTTTCAGTTTAACTATTTCTTACCTAAATTATTTAGGCAGCTATATATTAAAGGAACCTAGCAGAGTGTTTATTAAGTAGACAGTGGTCAATAAATACTATATTCTTCTTTTGCCTGTGAGCACTATGGTGAATAGTATTTGTTAAGTAGAGAATGGTCAATAAATACTATCTTCTTCCTTTGCCTGTCAGCACTATGGCTCAGTATATATTAAAAATAAAATATGACTTTTCAGTTCACAAGAATTAAAAGGAGACCAAAAAATCCATAATGAAAAAATGATACATATAAAAATAAAATATAGAAAACAAATTATTATAAAATATTTAAAATATTGATTACAGGAATTATAATTCCTTGCAAGTACATTTAAAAGGATCATGTATCTCAGTTCTACTTATGATTCAAGCAAGACTCAAGTGCTATAATATTTCAAAGGTCTGTCTTCTGTCTAAACATTCTTGATCCTGACATAGAGTGATCTTTCTAAAACACAAATCTTACCCTTTCACTCAGGTCTTTAAAATTCCTCAGTGACATTCCTTGGTCTACAGAATAAAATCTAATAGATTTCATATGACACAAGGTCCTTGATGATGTAGATAGCTCCTATTTCTCAAGTCTTCCTTCTGCAAGTCCTTAACATTAATCTCTTAAATTCATATATAATTACTTCTTACATTTTCCAGTATGCTTATGCTTTAAGCATAGATAGAAATATGCTAGATGGACACAACCATGCCAATATCTTGGCCCAAGAATGGAAATCATTACTCATCTTTCAGTTCTCATGACTTTACCTTAAAACATTCTGATTATCACAGATGAGTTTCTATTCTTATAATAACACTGTCAGATTATGATATGAATTGTTTGTTCACTGTATGGTAACACATAAACAAACAACTGCAATTGGAGAGGTAATATATTGTGACTTATGCTTTGGATTCATAACAAGTATGGAAACTGGGAAGGTTTTTTTTGGGGGGAGGGGTGCTGGGGATTGAATTTTTTCCTGTTACTAGGGATTGAATCCAGGGGCATTTACCACTGAGTTACATCCCCAACCCTTTTTATTTTTATTTTTTTATTTTGAGACAGGGTCTCACTAAGTTGCTTAAGACCAAACTAAGTTGCCAAAGGTGGCCTCAAACTTTTGATCTTCCTGTCTCAGCCTCTTGAGTCACTGGGATTAGCAGCATGTGCCACTATGCCCAATGGGAACTGGGAAATTTTGAAGTGCTTTCCTTTCTAAACAGTAATAAACATCAACATAATTCCTAGCCTGAATATCCAGGATTCCACCCTCTATTTTGGGAACTTCAAAACTTTATGTTACTTAAAGAGATTTGTCATCTA
This sequence comes from Marmota marmota marmota, assembly GCF_001458135.2. Classification (NCBI taxonomy): domain Eukaryota; kingdom Metazoa; phylum Chordata; class Mammalia; order Rodentia; family Sciuridae; genus Marmota; species Marmota marmota. The sequence goes on along the minus strand of NW_026000249.1, from coordinate 22,328,476 downwards.
GGCAGATGAAATAGAATAAACAAATCAATCACAGGTGATTCTGATTTCAGCTGGAACATATTTAAGGAAAGCAGTCATAATTGGCTCTCAACAGTTGAGTATGACTATACATGAGCCTCACTCAAAGTCCCATGATTATATGTGGCCTTTGTCTTACTCTAATCATCCTATTATAACAAATTACCGCAGGCTGGGTAATTTGCAAATAATAGAAATTTGTTTCACATAGTTGTAGATGACAGGAGGTACAAGATCAAGCACTACCAGATTTTGTGTCTGTTAATGGCTTACTTCATGCTTCCAGAAGGGCACTATGTTACTTAATCCTCCAAAGGTAAAAAACACTATATCCTCACAAGGTGAAAGAGGGGGAAAAGGCAAAAAGGGATTAGGTTGTTCCATTCTGCCCTCATGGCTAGTTCTAAAGTTACCATCTTTTTACACTGTCACATTGGTGGTTAAGTTTTAACATATGAATTTTTGGAGACACATTTATACCACACCTGTCTTCAAGTTCCACTGCGCATATGTGTGATTTTATGGTGCTATAAACAAGACTGCTCAGTAGTGTTTCTGTGCTAAATTTCCTATGCCATCCCTTTTCCACCAGATATGATTCCTTCCTTGCCAGTTTCTGCAGTCCTACTTAGCCTTGCTTGCTCCCCTATTTTCCAACTTAGTACTCCTCTCCAATCTCTTCCAGAATAATTAGTTTGAGCTTTTGTTTATCTCTCTAGTTTTCTAAAGTGTCATGTATGATTTTTTTTATACACAGGCTTTTGATTGTTAAGTATCTTTGACCTAAACAAACCCCATGTTAAAAATGTAAGTTTTGGCTTGAAAAACTGTCATCTGTACTCTAGGTTTATTTTGGAAGGCAAAAGTTGAAATTTTTTGTTGAGATCTTAATTTTCTTAGTAGGGAGGAAATTCTCATTTCTGGAAAAGCAGAAAAAAATGGGGCAAAAATTAATATTTAAAGTTTTCTTATTAGTAGGTAATTAGATCTAATGTGTTAGAACATTTAACTAAATAAATAATTTATTTTCCTTTATAAAATAAAGCAATGCTTCTTATTGGAATATATAATAAATGTATTACATATTTTCACTGATAAGCATCAGTGTAAAATTATAATTTTGGTAGTCCAATCTAAATTTTTTTGAGGCAGCTCCAGAATGTTTTTCTGGATACTATTCCAATTTACATTCCCACCAGTATGTATACAAGTGTTCCTTTCTACATATCCTTACCAACAGTATCTTTAGACTTTTTAATAATGGCCAGTCTATCGAGAGTTAAGTGATATCTTATTGTGGTTTTCATTTGCATTTCCTAATGTTTAGTTATGACAGACAGCTTTCCATATACCTACTGGCCATCTGTACATCTTGGGAAAATTTTACTAATAGAGTATTATCATAACTATTCTCACTGTACCAAAAAATGGAAATATGAGATGATATGGATACATTAGTTAGATTCACTGTAATAATCAGTTCACTGTGTGTATGCATATGAAATCATCATGCTCTATATCCTAAACACATACAATTTTGATCAAATATTTTAAAACAAAAAGAAGAAAAAAGTAGGAAAAAATCTCTTTCTATTTCTTTCAGCTTTTTCATAACTTGTGATTTAGTTAAACAAACTTCATTTCAATGACACAGTGCATCGATTGATGCCTGTTGCTATAACTTTCACATGAAGTGATGTCTGCAAACCCCCTACTGCTTTTTATGTGTCTGGAAACCCCCTACTGCTCTTCATGTCTAGACAGGTCTTAGATATAGATGCGATCCATTTACATCCCTCCAATGGTGTTAGGGTTCAGCTCCAGGGGTATGGACAGATAATTATCATCAGTGAAAATTTACTAAGTCTAATCATATAATTTATTAGAAAGGACTTTGAGGAGTTCAAGGATGGGAAATAAAAATTTTGTTTGTAATTATATTTGTATCCTAATGAATAGTCAATAATTGGACAAAAGTAATATAACATAGTAAATTCCTTAATATCATTATAAACTTTCTTATTTATATTCAAACTGATCCTTTCTAAACTGAAAAAAAAAATTTTTTTAAATAGGCTGAGTGTGGTGGCACTTACCTGTAGTCCCAGCTATTTGGAAGGCTGAGGCAGGAGAACTACAAGTTGAAGGTCAGCTTGTGTAATAGCCAAAATAGCAAGATACTCTCTATTGCAAAAACAAACAAATAAACAACAGCAAAAAAAAAAAAAAAAAAAAAAAAAAAAAA
>NW_026000249.1:22248568-22321410 GCF_001458135.2 Marmota marmota marmota | reverse complement strand
CACATATTTCTTTTACTCTCAGTTATCTCTTTCCTTTCATTCTCTTTCTCTCTATTCTTCTGCTAACAGCCAAACTCTATTACTCTCTTCCTTTATTTTTTTTACTTCTATTTTCTCTCTTTCTTTCTCATCATCATCACATCCTACATCTCTGCTATTCTATCTCTGTTCACCATTTGAAATAAAAAACAAACATATTACAAACTTTCTGTTTTTACTGTGGACAATAACTGATCACATCATTTCTGTTTATGACATTGTAGATGTCATAGTAGGAACTATTTGGTTTAATATTGTATATAGTTTGCATTGGTTTTTTGTTATTATTTGTCTCCCCCTAAACTCTGAGGTACTGTAAACATTCAGGGACACTATAAATCCACAGGATAGAAAGACTATCACCTCAGGTCCATACTATTAGATGGGTAGACATACAAACAATAAGGGAACAAACCAAAATACTTCAATAACATGATCTATCAACACCACAGTGGAACAAATATCAGAGAAGGAATTTTAAAAGTTCACAGTTAAACTGATGTGCCAGGTAAAGGATGATATAAGGAGTAAAATCAGAGAGAAATACAAAATGTTAAAGATCACGTCAATAAAGAGATAGAGATTGTGAAAAAAAGTCAAGCAGAAATCCTTGAAATGAAGGAATCAATAAACCAAATTAAAAATTTAATGAAAAGCATTACCAGTAGATTAACCACTTGGAAGATAAAGTTTGAGGCAACATAGACAAAACAAATAAAATTGAACATGGAGAAAAGATGTTAAGAGACCATGAACAGAACTTCAAAAAATATGAGATAACATGAAAAGACCAAATATAAAACTTATCAGGATAAAGGAAGGCTTGGAGATACAAACCAAAACAAAACAAAACCATATGTACAAGCTTCTCAATAAAATAATGTCAGAAAAATATCTAAACCTTAAGAATAAAATGGAAAATCAAATACAGGAGGCATATAGGACCCCAAGTATACAAAATTTCAACAGACTCACACCAACACACATTATTATGAAAATGCCTAACATACAAAATAAGGAGAGAATTTCAAAGGAGGCCAGAGAAAAATTCAGGTCACATTTAGAGGGAATCTTGGCTGATTTCTCAACCCAGACCCTCAAGCTAGAAGGTCTTAGAATAATATATACCAAGCTCTGAAAAAAAAAAAAAGATACCAGCCAAGAATACTATGGCCAACAAAATTAAGCTTCATATTTGAAGATGAAATAAAAACTTTCCATGATAAACAAAACCTAAAAGAATTTACAACTAGAAAGACAGCTCTACAAAATGTACTCAATAAAACATATCTTAGGCAAAGATATCCACAGACTGAAGGTAAAAGGATGGGAAAAAACATATCACTCACATGGATGTTGTAAACAAGCAGGGGGTTCTATCCTTGTATCAAATAAAGTAGACTTCAATCCAAAGTTAATCAGAAGGGACAAAGAAGGCCATTTCATACTGCTTAAGGGAATAATACATAAATAAGACATAAAAATATTAAATATTTGTGCCCCAAACAATGGAGCATCTATATACATCAAACAAACCCTTCTAAATTTCAAAAACCAGATAGACCACAACACAAAAATACTGGGTGACTTTAACACACCTCTCTCATTACTGAATAGATCTTCCAAACAAAAACTAAATAAAGAAGCAATATAAATAAAAACATAATTAATAATTTACACTTAACAGACTTATATAGAATATTTCATCCATCAATGACTGAAACACTTTTTTCTCAGCAGCACATAAATCATTTTCTAAAATACACCATACCTTAGGCCACAAAGCAACTTTTAGCAAGTACAAAAAAATATAGAGATAGTACATTGCATGCTATCATATCATCATGGAATGATATTAGAAATCAACAATATAATAAACATAAAACCTACTCTAACACCTGGGGACTAAGTAATATGCTATTGAATGACCAATGGATAGCCAAAGAAATCATGAGTAAAATTTAAAAAAAAATACTTAGATGTAAATGAGAAGGGTGAAAAAATATATCAAAATCTCTGGGATGCTATGAAAGCAGTTCTAAGAGGAAATATTGCATTGAGCTCATTCATTAAAAGAATTGAGAGTCACCAAATAAATAATCTAACATTACATCTCAAAGCCCTAGCAAAAGAAGAACAAATCCAAAGCAGTAGAAGACAGGAAATAATTGAAGTAAAAGCCAAAATCAATGAAATTGAAACAAATGAACAACAAAAAGAAAATTTAAAAAGTCACCAAAAACAAATCAGTTCTTTCAAAAAATAAAATTGATAAACTCTTAGCCTTGCTAACCAAGGGAAATAGATAAAAAACTCAAATTACTAAAATTCATGATGCAAATGGACATTACTGAAATACAGGCAATAATCAGAAACTATTTTGAAAATTTATATTCAAATAAAATAGAAAATGTAGAAGACATTGAAAAATTACTAGAGACATATGACCTACCCAAATTGAATCAGGAGGAAACAGAAAATTTAAGGAGATCAATTTTAAGCAATGAAATTGAAAACTCCATCAAAACCCTACCCACAAAGAAAAGTGCAGGGCCAGATGGATTCTCAGCTGAGTTCTACCAGACTTTCAAAGAAGAACTAGCACAAATCTTCCTGAAATTATTCCATGAAAAAGAAAAAAGGTGGAACCCTTTCAAACTCATTCAATGCAGCTAGTACCAGCCTGATACCAAAACAAGACAAAGACACATCAAGGAAAGAAAATTGCAGACCAATATCCCTAATGCCTATTTCTCAATAAAATACTGGCAAATGGCATAGAAAACATATTAAAAATGGTGCACCATGATCAAGTGAGTTTCATCCCAGGGATGCAAAGTTGATTCAACATATGGTAGTCAATAAAGGTAATTTAGCACATCAATAGACTTAAGGAAAAAATAAAATGATGATCTCATTATATGCAGAAAAAGAATTTGACAAAATATAGCATCCATTCATGTTGAAAACACTAGAAAAAACTAGTGATATTAGGAACATACCTAAACATTGTAAAAGCTATATATCCTTTAAACCCAAGGCCAACATCATCTAAATGGATAAAATTTAAAAGCATTACCTCTGAAAACTAGAACAAGACAGGGGTGCCCTGTTTCACCACTTCTACTCAACACAGTCTCTGAAACTCAAGCCAGAGCAATTAGGTAAAAAAAAGAAAGAAAGAAATTCAATAGGAAAAGAAGATCTCAAACCATTCCTATTTGCTGACAACATGATCCTATATCTGTAAGACCCCAAAAAACTCTACTAGAAAACCTCTAGAACTCAAAAATGAATTCAGCGAAGTAGCAGGATATAAAATTGTACACATAAATCAATTATGTTCTTATACACCAACGATGAATCAGCTAAAAGGGAAATTAGGAAAACTATCCCATTCAAAATAGCCTCAAAAAAAGAAGATCCTTGGGAATCAATCTAACAAAAAGAGGTGAAAGTACTCTAGAATGAAAGCTACAGAACACTAAAGGAAGAAATTGAATAAGACATTAGAAGATGGAAAGATTCCCCATGCTTTTGGATAGACAAAAATTAATATTGTCAAAATGGCCATACTATCAAAACTGTTATACAGATTTAATGCAATTCCTATTAAAACCCAATTGAAATTCTTCATAGAACTAGAAAAAGCAGTTATAAAATTTATTTGTAAAAATAAGAGGTCCAGAATAGCCAAAACAATCCTTAGTGAGAAAAGTGATTCAGGAGGCATCACAAAACCAGTCCTTAAATTATACTACAAAGCACCAAAACAGGCATGAAGACCAATGGAACAGAATAGAAGACACAGCAACAAACCCACATAGATCAGCTATCTCATACTAGACAAAGGTGAAAAACATATGTCCGAGAGAGGATAGCCTCTTCAACAAATGGTGCTGGTAAAACTGGAAATCCATATGTAGCAGAAGGGAATTTAGCCCTATCTCTCACCCTACATGAAAGTCAACATGGATAAAGTACCTGGGCATTGGACAAGAGACCCTGTGCCTACTAGAAGAAAATGTAGGTCTAAAACTCCATCATGTCAGCTTAGCAACCAACTTCCTCAACAAGACTCCTAAAGCTTTAGAAGTAAAATTAAGAATCAGTAAATTGGAGTGTATCAAACTTAAAAGCTTCTTCACAGCAAAGGAAACAATCAAGAGCCTAGAGACAGAGACCACAGAATGGGAGAAAATCTTTGCCACTTGCACCTCAGATAGAACATTAATCTCCAGGATATACAAAGAACTCAAAAACTTAACAACAAAAATCAAATAACCCAATGAATGAATGGTAAAAGGAACTGAATAGGCACTTAACAGAAGAAGAAAATCAAATGGTCAACAAATATATGAAAAAAAATGTTCAACTTCTATAGCAATTAGAGAAATGAAATTTAAAACTACACTGAGATTTCATCTCAGTCCTGTCAGAATGGCAACAATCAAGAATAAAAGCAACAGTAAATGTTGGCAAGGATGTGGGGAAAAGAGTATACTCATACATTGCTGGTGTGATGGGAAATTGGTGCAATGGCTCTGGAAGCAGTATGGAGAGTCCTCAAAAAATTAGGAATGGAACCACCATTGGACCCAGCTATCCCAGTTCTCAGCATATATCCCAAGGTGTTAATATCAGTATAATATAGTGATACAGCCACACCAATGTTTATAGCACTCAATTCACAATAGTTAATTTATGAAACCAACCTATGTGTGTGCCCTTGAACAAATTATTGAGTGAAGAAAATGTGGTATATATACACAATGGAATATTACCCAGTCATAAAAAATAATGACTTTATGACTTTTGTCAGTAAAATGGATGGATTTAGAAACTATTATGCTAAGTGAAATAAGCCAATCTCCCAAAAACAAAGGTTGAATACTCTCTCTGATATGTGAATGCTAATACACAATGGAGACTGGGTATGAGAATAGAAGTTTGGAGAATTAGGCAAAGGATAATGAAGGGAAGTGGGGTATATGTATTGGAAAGAGAGTGGAATGAATAGGACATCAATCACAAGTATGGGATTCTAATTAGAATAAAATATATTCCATGCATGTAATATGTCAAAATATACTCTAATGTCATGTATATATAAAAAGAACAAATAAAAACAATAGTGACCACCAGCCATTTCCATAAGAAGTTTGAAGTGGCATTACCTAACTTATAAAACACTTAAAAATCTTTACCTCTCATTTGTCTCTCATTTGTGGAAGTAGAGTTAAAACCCTTATTCAGTGATTTTTTACAGGACATACCCAGATCACAAAATAGGAACCTTAAATCAGAACTTTTGGAGGTAGCAACTAGGAACTAGGCATCAGTATTTTTATACCTAGGTGATGTCATTGTGTAGGAAAGTTTGAGAGCCATTGTGTTTTCCTTTCTTTTTAAACCCAAGAAAAAATTTGTGTCCATGTAAATTTGTGTGTGCAAATCCTGATCATCTTTCCTCATGGCATTTAGATCTAAAATTCACATCTCTATCTATCCATCATTCTATCTGTAGGTTGTGTATAGGTTAGCACTTACTTTCAAGTATCAACAGCATTGAAGCTTCAAGTTTTATGAAATATTGTGTTTAATTCATGAAGAATTATAAAGAATCCAGAAGGAAAAGGATTTCAATCTATTCATAGAATCACAAAAAAATCACAAAAAGGTTAACAATTGAATAGGTGTTTGAACATGGGTAATATATGGGATTTTCCTTGCTTTTTGTTTGTCCTAACATTTATTTAACATTTTATTTCTAATTTCAAACCTAAGAAAGAGTGGAAGAGCCCTACCAGAAACTTACTAGCATTCTTAATTAATTTTCAGAGAGCTGAGCTTACTTTAAGTCTGATGGAAACAAATAAGTGATACATAAATACATGTACATTTTTAGTAAACCAGTATAAAGGAGTATCATATTGGGTGTTCCTCTGGGATCAGATGGTCTCAGCAAACAAGGTGAAGAAGAATTTCCTTCCAGAAAATAATCTAAACAAGAGCAAAATCAACACACCTGAGCTTCCCCTTGAACCAGCAAACAGAAAGCCCACTGGACTTATGAAAATATTCTGCAGGTCAGATATGGGAAGCCTCATGGAATTTTCAAAGTAAATATTTTTTTTTCTAATGGCACAGACTAGTGTTGTAGTCTCAACATATAGGTCATTGCTTCCTAGTATACACATATAGGTCATTGCTTCCTAGTATGTACATATAGGTCATTGCTTCCTAGTATGTAAGGAGCAGTCATTAAATATTTGTTGAATTGAATGGGATCACTGGTATAGATTTGTAGTAAGAGAAGAAAGAAAAGAGGTAGGGAAAGAGAAAATTTTGAATAGTATTTATTTCCTTCACTTCCTCTGGAAAGTCAGGTAAAGTTTATTCTCATCACTTCATCCTCAGGTTCTAGAACACTGTCAAAAATATTTTAAAATACTATCTAACTCTTGAATAAATGCTTTAAATAACAATGAAAAATTCCTTTAAACAAGTATTATTAATTTAAAAGAACATTTAGAGATCAAGAAGTATGCTGAAAATTATTCACTCAGAGGAGAACTTGTACTGGCATGACTCCATGTAAGTGGTCGGTGGCTTTTCAGCATAGGAGTCCCCATTCACGAATTTAAGCTTCATGGTGCTTGTGGTAGGATTTTAAACAGTGGTTTGTTATAACGGCAGGTCAAAACACAAGAAAACCTGAGTCGCTCCATGCGTGGAAGCCAGCTAGCGGCAGCACAGCCCAGAACCGACCGCTGATGGGTGGAGGTGAGAGCCACAGAGTTCTGACAGTGTAGAGACACAGGTTCATAGAGCCTTTAAGATCAGAGCACACCAGACTGTGACCTGCGACACGGCAGGGCACCGGACTGGGGACCGAACTCCAGTGGCATAGATAGTGGATGAACAGCCTAGCCCCCCCCCACCTCACTGGTCACCCTGGCGTGGAAACAGGTGGTCGCCATCTTGGAAAATCTACCACATCAGCTTTTGGCCGGTGTAGCATGGCTACCAGAGGGAATAAGACAGAACAGGTTGCTGGTTTCTAACTCCCCCTCTTCACAGCTGTGAAGACCTGGTGACTTCCCAACACAGAGGTAGCTCCCAGTTGATCAGGAGCATGGGGCGGCCAGGGCACCGCAATCTCAGAGTGAATCCAGGGCTGCGGAGAAGAGTCCCAGTATTTGGGGCCTGGTGGGTAGGAGAAATGAGGGAGATAGAGACCGGGAGCAACCCAAAGACACCAGGATTGGAGAGGCACACGGCAGAGGAGGGAGAGCCTACTCACACGGATTGCTTCCCCCACCCTGAGGGCAGAGACTCAAATGGAATGCACAAAGCCACCTACTGGAAGAGAAGAAAACAGAATTCTAAGAGTGCATTACTTTTTTTTTTCTTTTTTCTTTTTTCTTTTTATCTTTCTCTTCTCTCTTTTCATCTCTATTTTTTTCATTCCTTTTTTCTATATCTCTTCCCCCCTCTTTCTTCTTCTTTTCTTTTTACTTTTCTTCCTCCTTCTCTTCCTCTCCCAACCTCCCAAGTGTTACTACTTCTATTATGTGTAAATTACTAAATGCAAATAGGTGATGGATTCTATGCTTCCTAATGTCCTCCCACGTACTTAGCCATCCTAAAATACTTCCTGTCTATTCTACTGTTAATAACCCCCATCATTAGAGTTCTCATCGAAAGTAGCTAAGATATAGTAACCCCCTTACTCTCACATCTTTCCCCCTAAATATAAAGTCCTATGACCGACCCTCAGTTCTTGATATGCCACCAGAACCTGTATGCCTTTGATGAAGCTAATGAATATATTGTAAACTATAACTGAATCCAACATCTCTAGACATTGTCTCCCATCACAAAGGAGAGATCTAGTCAAGAGCAATACAAATTTATAATACAAAAATAATAACACAACAGTCACAGAGCTGGAAAAAACGTGAGCAACATGAAAAAACAAGGAAAGAAAGGGCCACAAACAATGCAGGACAACTCAAAAATAGAGGAGATAATAACTACAGCAGAAAAAAATGTCAGATAAAGATTTCAAGATATACATGGTTCAGATGATCTGGAGTCTTAAGGAGGACTTTAGACAGCAAATACAGACAATGAAAGATCACTTTGACAATAAATTACATAAATAAATCCAAGAAGCAAAAGATCAACTCTACAGGGAGATAGAGGTTATACAAAACAAACAAACAAAAAAAAAACAGAAATCCTGGAAATGAAGGAAATAATAAACGAAATTAAAAACTCAAATGAGAGTATCACCAGCAGAGTAGAATAGAACACTTAGAAGTCAGAACATCAGACAACGAAGACAAAGTATATCATCTTGATAAGATTGTAGACCACTCAGAAAGGCTGATAAGAAACCATGACTAGAACATCCAAGAAATATGGGATAACATAAAAAGACCAAATTTAAGAGTTATTGGGATAGAGGAAGGTATAGAGGTCCAAACCAAAGAAATGAGCAACCTCTTCAATGAAATAATTTTAGAAAACTTTCCAGACATGAAGAATGAAATGGAAATCCAAATCATAGAAGCCTACAGGATGCCAAATGTACAAAACCCACACCAAGACACATTATAATGAAAATGCCCAACATACAGAACAAAGAATTTTAAAAGCCACAAGAGAAAGGAAGCAGATTACATTTAGGGGTAAACCAATTAGGTTAACAGCAGATCTTTCAACACAGACTCTGAAAGCTAGAAGATCCTGGAACAACGTATTTCAAACACTGAAAGATAAAGGGTTCCAACCAAAATCTTGTATCCAGCAAAATTAAGCTTCAGGTTTGAAGATGAAATAAAAACCTTTCACAATAAACAAAAGTTAAAAGAATTTGCAGGTAGAAAACCGGCGAATCAAAGCATCATTGGCAAAACATTACATTAAGAGGAAATGAAAAAATAATAACGAAAATCAACAGTGGGAGGTAAAACAGTAAAGGAAAAACTAATCAAAGAGGAAAAACAAATCACGTTAAATAACAAAAATAAACAAACATGGCTGGAGGTACAAACAATATCTCAATAGTAACCCTAAATGTTAATGGCTTAAACTCACCAATCAAAAGATGTAGGCTAGCAGACTGGATTAAAAAAGATCCAACAATATGCTGCCTACAGGAGACTCATCTGATAAGAAAAGACATACACAGACTGAAGGTGAAAGGTTGGGAAAAATCATACCACTCACATGGACCTTGGAAGCAAGCAGGGGTGTCCATACTCATATCAAATAAAATAGACTTCAAGCCTAAGTTAATCAAAAGGGATAAAGAAGGACACTACATACTGCTAAAGGGAACCATTCACCAACAAGACATAACAATCATTAATATATATGCCCCAAACAATGGTGAAGCTATTTTCATCAATCAAACTTTTCTCAAGTTCAAGAGACAAATACACCACAACACAATAATCATGGGTGATTTTAACACACCTCTCTCACCACTGGAGAGATGTTCCAAACAAAAGTTGAATAAAGAAGCTATAGAACTCAATAACACAATTAATAACTTAGATTTAAATGACGTATATAGAATATATCAACCAACATCAAGCGGATATACTTTTTTCTCAGCAGCACATGGATCCTTCTCAAAAATAGACCATATATTATGCCATAGGGCAACTCTTAGCAAATACAAAGGAGTAGAGATAATACCATGCATTTTATCTGATCATAATGGAATGAAATTGGAAATCAATGATAAAATAAGGAAGAAAAATTCCTACATCACATGGAGAATGAACAATATGCTACTAGTTGAACAATGGGTTACAGAAGACATCAAGGAGGAAATTAAAAAATTCTTAGAGGTAAATGAAAACACAGACACAACATATTGAAATCTCTGGGACACTATGAAAGCAGTTCTAAGAGGAAAATTCATTGCAAGGAGTTCATTCCTTAAAAGCAGAAAAATCCAACAAATAAATGACCTCGCACTACATCTGAAAGCCCTAGAAAAGGAAGAACAAATCAACAGCAAACACAGTAGAAGGCAAGAAAAAATTAAAATCAGAGCTGAAATCAATGAAATTGAGACAAAAGAAACAATTGAAAAAATTTACAAAACTAAAAGTTGGTTCTTTGAAAAACTAAATGAAAAAAATGAATGACAGACCCTTAGCCATGCTAACAAAGAGAAGAAAGAGAGAATCCAAATTACTAGCATACGGGATGAAAAAGGCAATATCACAACCGACACTACAGAAATACAGAAGGTAATTAGAAATTATTTTAAAACCTTATACTCCAATAAAATTTAAGATAGTGAAGGCATTGATAAATTCCTTAAGTCATATGATCTTCCCAGATTGAGTCAGGAAGATACACACAACTTAAACAGACCAATATCAAGTGAGGAATAGAGGAAGCCATCAAAACATTACCAACCAAGAAAAAAACAGGACCAGACGGATATACAGCTGAGTTTTATAAGACCTTTAAAGAAGAACTAATATCAGTACTCTCCAATCTATTTAAGGAAATAGAAAAAGAGGGAGTACTTCCAAATTCATTCTACGAGGCCAATATCACCCTGATTCCAAAATCAGACAAAGACACCTCAAAGAAAGAAAATTTCAGACCACTATCTCTAATGAATGTAGATGCAAAAAATTTTCAATAAAATTCTGGCAAAACAGATACAAAAACATATCAAAAAGATTGTACACCATGATCAAGTGGGATTCATCCCCGGGATGCAAGGTTGGTTCAACATACAGAAATCAATAAATGTAATTCATCACATCAATAGACTTAAAGATAAGAACCACATAATCATCTCAATAGACGCAGAAAAAGCATTTGACAAAATACAGCACCTCTTTATGTTCAAACACTAGAAAAACTAGGGATAACAGGAACTTATCAACATTGTAAAGGCTATCTACACTAAGCCTCAGGCCAACATCATTCTAAATGGAGAAAAACTGAAGGCATTCCCTCTAAAATCTGGAACAAGACAGGGATGCCCTCTCTGACCACTTCTATTTAACATAGTTCTTGAAACACTGGCCAGAGCAATTAGACAGATGAAAGAAATTAAAGGAATAACTATAGGAAAAGAAAAACTTAAACTAAAACTATTTGCTGATGATATGATTCTATACCTAGAAGCCCCAAAAAACTCTATCAGGAAACTTCTAGAACTAGTAAATGAATCCAGCAAAGTGGCAGGATATAAAATCAACACCCATAAATCAAAGGCATTCCTGAATATCAGTGACAAATCCTCTGAAAAGGAAATAAAGAAAACTACTCCATTCATAATATCCTTAAAAAAAATAAAATACTTGGGAATCAACTTAACAAAAAAGGTGAAAGATCTATACAATGAAAACTACAGAACCCTAAAGAGAGAAATAGAAGAAGACCTTAGAAGATGGAAAGATCTACCTTGCTTATGGATAGGCAGAATTAATATTATTAAAATGATCATATTTCCAAGAGCACTATACAGTTTCAATTCAATTCCAATCAAAATCCCAATGGCATTCCTCACAGAAATAGAAAAATCAATTGTGAAATTCATCTGGAAAAATAAGAGACCCAGAATAGCTAAAGCAATTCTAAGCAGGAAGAGTGAAACAGGTTGTATCACTATACCAGATCTTAAACTATTCTACAGAGCAATAGTAACAAAAACAGCATGGTACTGGCACCAAAACAGGCTGGTAGACCAATGGTACAGAATAGAGGACACAGAGACTAACCCACAAAATTACAACTATCTTATATTAGACAACGGTGCCAAAAGCATGCACTGGAGAAAGGATAGCTTCTTCAACAAATGGTGCTGGGAAAACTGGAAATCCATAATCAACAAAATTAAATTGAATCCCTATCTCTCACCATGCACAAAAGTTAACTCAAAATGGATCAAGGATCTAGGCATTAAACCAGAGACTCTGCATCTAATAGAAGAAAAAGTAGGCCCTAATATCTATGATGTGGGGTTAGGCCCCAATTTCCTTAATAATACACCTATAGCACAAGAATTAAAACCAAGAATCAACAAATGGGATGAATTCAAACTAAAAAGTTTTTTCTCAGCAAGAGAAATAATATGTGAGGTGAATAGGGAGCCTACAATCTGGAAACAAATTTTTACCCCTCACACATCAGATAGAGCTCTAATCTCTAGGGTTTACAAAGAACTCAAAAAGCTATACACCAAAAAAACCAAATAACCCAATCAACAAATTGGCCAAGTACTTGAACAGACACTTCTCAGAAGAAGATATACAATCAATCAACAAATAAAGAAAAAAATGTTCAACATCTCTAGCAGTCAGAGAAATGCAAATAAAAACGACTCTAAGATATCATCTCACTCCAGTAAGAATGGCAGCCATGATGAAGACAAATAACAAGTGCTGGTGAGGCTGTGGGGGAAAACGGTACACTCATCCTTTGCTGGTGGGACTGCAAATTGGTGAAGCCAATTTGGAAAGCAGTATGGAGATTCCTTGGAAAGCTGGGAATGGAACCACCATTTGACCCAGCTATTCCTCTTCTTGGACTATACCCAAAGGACCTAAAAACAGCATACTACAGAGACACAGCCATATCAATGTTTATAGCAGCACAATTCACAATAGTTAGACAGTGGAGCTAACCTAGATGCCCTTCAATGGATGAATGGATAAAAAAAATGTGGCATATATACACTCAGTACTAAAAAATAACAAGATCATGGCATTTGCAGGGAAATGGATGGAATTAGAGCATATTATGCTAAGTGAAGTGAGCCAATCCCCAAAAAACAAATCCCGAATGTCTTCTCTGATATAAGGGGGTGGTGACTCAAATGGGGAAGAGAGGAAGAGCATGGGAAGAAGATTACTGCCGCAGTCCGGCTGCAGCAAAATAACTGGGGGGTGACGAATAACTTGTGTACGTTGATACAGCAGGAGTGGGAGCCATTTATTGCAGGACAGGAGCAGTATTTATACATTCCACACAGCTTATCTAATTAGCATAAACTAGATACATCAGTCAACCAATCAGGAATCTCCACACTTAATGGCTCGCTTTTGTTACTTCTCAAACCACTCCCTCTGGCATTTTGCCAGGCACCATCCAGACTTGTTTACGAACTTTAACATTCCCCTGGCAAAATGCCAGGTGTTATTTTGACTTGTTTACAGACTCTAACAGATTACCTCTATATAGGGAAGAGGGGTGGGAGGGAAAGGGAGGGAGAAAGGGAATTGTATGGATGGTGAAAGGAGACCCTCATTGTTATACAAAATATATGTATGAAGATGTGATAAAAAAAAAGAATAGCGTTACTGTAGATTAGGTAGAGAGAAGTGATAGGAGGGGAGGGGAGGGGTTGGGGAGATAGGAAGGATAGTAGAATGAAACAGACATTATTATTACTGTGTGTATATACATGACTGCATGAGAAATGTGATTCTGCAACCTGTATACTCAGAAAAATGAGAAATTATATACCATCTGATTCAAATGTATGATATGTCAAGATCATTGTACTGTCATGTGTAACTAAGTAAAACAAATAAAAAATAATAATTAGCACATACTAACCTTTACACTTCTTAGGAATATACTTTTATCTTTTGACATATGTTCATGCCCAAAAACCAGCACCACAATAAAACATATCATGTTTATTACTAACAAAAATTATTCACTTAATTCCACTGCAGTTTGAAAAAAACTAAAGTTGATATAATAGCTTAGTGAGGTCTGGATGTACTATCCTTGCCTATGTCCATAGGTTCTGTTCCTAGAATGGAAAAGTTTTGGCAAGTTTAGTGTGCAGCATGTTCATTAGGGAATACCTTTGGGACTATCATCTGTAGAAAAGAGCATGAAAAAAAGCAGAATTAAGCAGAAAGAAAAATGCAAGTCTTATGCAGTCAGTGCAGTAGGTAACGCTGGATAGTAGATCACCCATAAGAATTGACCCACAATGAGTAAAAATGTCTGGGCCTTATCCTCCTGTCTTCATCTGTCATAGGAACACCTGGAGAAGGGAATGCATTAGGGAAGGATCTCTGTACAGCTTGAGGAGATTCTTGAAGGGGTTGAAAACTAAAGGCTCTCCTACCTCTAATCCCATCCTTTATCCACTCACTGCCTTTTCTTTACAATTTTTGCTGAAGTGTCCTTGTTACTCTATTGTATCACTCTTTTTTAAAGTTAGAGCCTCTAATAGGTTTTTTTTTGTGTTTATTTATTTATTTTGGGGTATACTAGGGATTGAATCTGGGGCACTTAACCATTGAATCAAATCCCCAGCCCTTTTTTTATATTTTTATTTTATGTTAGGGTCTCTCTAAGTTTCTTTGGGTTTCCCTAATTTGCTGAGGCTGAGGCTGGCCTTGAACTTGTAATCCTCATGCCTCAGACTCCTGAATTGCTGGGATTACAGGCATGTGCCACCATGCCCAGCTGTTGTATCACTCTTACCAGTTTTATTTTAGCTCTTACAGAAAACTTTAATATATATATTTATATGTATATACATATATGGAGAGAGAATATTTTGACATATTATACATGCACGGAGTATTTCTTATTCTAATATATATATATATATATATATAAACATTTTATTCTGTCTTCCTAACTTGAATGTAATCTTCATAAGGGCACCGATCTTGTCAGTTTAACTTTTAATTTTTTAATACTTTTATTTGTTCTACTTAGTTGTACATGACAGCAGAATGCATTTCAATTCATTTTGCACAAACTCATCAGTTTTATTCACTGAATGATGAGTAGGCAATACTATACTAGATATGATCATGAACTATACTATTAATAGAAATAAAGCATTCTATCTTTCTATTGAACACAATTTTTAGTTTGGTTTTTATTGCATCCATATCTTGGCTTACATTTTGTAAGTTTAATATATTGCATTTTAAAGGGAATATAATAAAGGCTGCAACTAGGTTGGGCATGTAACTCAGTGGTAAACCTCTTGCCTAGCATGTGTGAGGTCCACAGGGTTCAATCCCCAGCACCATAAAAAAATAAATAAATAATAAAATTAAGGCAGTACGTCCATATGGAGATTTGTCAAATTTCCTTTTTATTTATAGAATAATTTGTTTTGTATTCACAAGTATATCCTTGTCACATAAAATTTTATGTCTACCATATAAAATTTGTGCATCATGTTTTTATGATATTGAAATTTCTTTTTGGTCATATTTCATGCATGTTAGCCTTTAATTGCACTTTTGTTTTTTTGGTACCAGGGATTGAACTCAGAGACACTCGACCACTGAGCCACATCCAAAGCCATATTTTGTATTTTGTTTAGAGACAGGGTCTCACTGAGTTGCTTAGCACCTCACTTTTGCTAAGGCTGGCTTTGAACTCATGATCCTCCTGCCTCAGCCTCCCATGCCACTGGGATTACAGGTATGCACCACAGTACCCAGCTAATTGCATTTTATGATATTGAAATTCCCAATACTTTTGTTATGTCTTTGATCCTGATATATCTTTTAATGTAACATACTTGCTATCTGAATGTTTATAAGATTTTCTCTCAAATTAGGATTTGTGGAGTATTTTCAACTGGAGAATTTATTTCATATTCAGTTGAGGGACCCTCCTAGTACTTTAAATCTTCATATATTCAACATATCTTCCACCAAAAGATATATAATAATGGAGACATATGCAAATTTGAGAGCAAATATTGTGATCCCAGAATTATATAATTATTTAGGTTGTCCTTAATACAATAAAAATATTCTGACATGTTATGAACCAGAAAAAAATACACTTGTCTCTCCTGGAATAATTCCTTAATAATATATTCTGGCTAGGCAAAATAGGATTTGAATTAAGATTTCTGAAATGGGAAATATGAGGCATTGAAAAAATTACAGTGCTGGTATTTTTTTGTACCAGTAACAAAATAAAGGTGTTTATACATTTTTGGTGGAGAAGGTTTATATAAGTATAAAACAGTACAATAAACCACAAAGAGAAAGACTAATATATTGGTTTGACAGCAGTAAAGGTGAAAGCTTCTATGTTATAAAATAATAAAATGCAAATGTAACACTAGGATTTATTTTGAGCAATTAGTTCAATGTAATAGTTGGAAGATAAAGTTAAAGAAATTTACTGAAAAGACAGAGTAAAGTCTATGCAAAAAAAAATAAAGAAACAACAATAATAATAAAAACTGATGCAAATATAGCACTTAAAATCTGCAGGCACCATTATAAGGATTTTCATAATTCATTATTAACTTATCAGTCCTTTCTATCCATATAAATGGAACTCCAGAAAAGTAAAGGAGATACAATTTTCAAAGAATGATACAATTTTTTTCCTACTATTGAAAGCCGTATTTTCCACCAAGTTCTCAGAACAATACAATGAGTAAGATCCAAAACAAAGCATAGCAATATTTATGTTACCATATTTGCTATGTAATTTTTAAAGAAATAAAACATGACAAAGATGAAATTCCTGAGTATCCATTTTCAAACTCATTCACCTCCCTTCTTGTTCCCTTTTTAGAGTAAACTACTATCTGGAATTAGTGTAACAAAATCATAGGCATAGTTTTGTATTGGGACTCAACAGATATTTATCCCAAAACAATTTATTTGCTTTTTTTCAGTTTATACATAATTCTATACTTTTCTAAAGGACAATATACAATATTATTTTTATAAAATATTGTGTTCTTGAATTTGATATGTTAATTTTTTAACATTGACTTCTAATTTTAAAGAGTTGTATTGAGAGAAAATTGCTAAGAAGGTTTATGTTTGCATCATCCTGATACCTGTATAGTACCAACAGTCTACAATAATTTTCCCCCCCATATTTCTGATTTGGGAGTTGTTTAATCAAATAGTGAGAAATTGAACTAAAAATCATTTTATAGGACAATTAGTGATTTTAATTTCAATAAGTAAATATCTAGCTCCTCATTCAACTACACCCTAGACCAAGCCAAGACAGACAATTTTCTTTGCTATTTCTTTGTGACACTGAGAATAACTTTTTTGACATACTCTTTTAAACCAAAGAAGTAGACTGAATATTCTGACTTCGTTGACTACTTTCCATTGCAGTGTCTATGTAAGTGAAGATGATTTCCCTTTGGGATTTTTAAAAAATCTTCAAAATCACAAAGTGCACCACTGTCCTATCTTTATTTTCAACTGTGTTCAGAAGTTTAAAAAACAAAGAATTTTTGGATGTCTTATAATAGGTCACTTTTCCATATTGCAGACTTAAAATATCTCTGGAACTGTCTGTGTCTATTCATCTTTTTCCTTATGATTTCTTCCCTTCTCATAGATATTGCTGTGTGTGACTTCCTAAGATCTGGGTAAAATATTTAAATTGAGAATGCAGGGTGGAAATCATTAATATTCTTTTCTAAATAAGAGTTTCATTTTGTATTTAATACTTTAAATTTGTTCAAAATTAATTTGGGGGAAGGATGTGAAAAATCTAATGCATTAATTAATTTTAAAAAGTATATTCTTTCACTGGGCGCAGTAGTCCACACCTGTGAATGCATCTGGAGACCCTGAGGCAGGAGGATCATGAGTTCAAAGCCAGCCTCAGGAATGGCAAGGCACTAAACAACTCAGTGAGAACCTGTCTCTATAAAATAGGGTATAAAATAGGTGTATAAAATAGGGCTGGGGATGTGGCTCAGTGGTTGAGTTTAATCCTTGGTACACCCCCACAAAATATATGTATATATTCTTTGAATCATTTTGTGGTAGACATAAAGAGATACCATCCAGATCCTGTTTCAAGGAAGATATGTTGCCCAGCTGCAGCAGGTTGTTAGGTGCATTTTTCCCCCTCAACTTTTATTAGTTCAAATTAGCAGGGTATTTTTTTCCATTTTTTTTTTCTGGATCTGTATTTGCTACTGAAATCTGCCTTCACATTATTGTTTTTCAGGGAAGCCCATATCTGGTGTAAAGGCCTGAACTTTTCCTTCCAATTTGGAAAAACTAATAGGCAAGCCTCCTTTCCAGAGGTCACTGGAGGGATTGTTGAGAAGGTGTTAGATCTGCGACAGTTTGACTTTTCCCCATATTCTATCCTGCTTCCTTTTCCTTCCCTTCACAGATATTGATCCTTAATAAACATCTTTTACCCTAAACACTACCTTAGTATTGATTTTCAGAGAAACCAATTGCAACAATTGTCTACTGGTCCATTTCATTGTTACTTATTTGTGCTATCATATGTTAATGCTTTTAGAATAACAAACAAGTACATTTGCAAAAAACTATTCTCTTTACCTATCAGTCTGTTCATTCTCATATCAGTTTATATTTAAATATTAAAGTTTATCATTTGTAAAATGATATCTACTTTCACCCATTGTTACCTTGAAAGAGTTTTAAATTAATCCTGTGGTAGTAGTAAAGTCCATTGAAGTCTATTTTGTGATTGAAATTAATTATAAAACAATATATATTACAGAATTATATTTATATTCAAATATATATGAATATTCAGCAATATGTTATTTCTTTCCAAATATCATATTGTTTCCATGGTCCTGATAAAGATTTAAATATTTTGCTATTAAATATATTTCATATATTGTTATTTATGTATAGTTCAGATATTCTGCTTGTAGTAATTTAAAGTTACTGTAAATATATAATATTTCCAGTATCTTTTGTCTATTTTCCTTATCACTATTCAATGAATAACATTCAATTTTTGTCATTTCCAGAGGTTTCGGTTTTTAGAATGTCAAGGCATATCATGTACTAAAAAATAACAACTGTTTTATTCAATATATTAGCCCATCTTTTTATGATTATTTAAGTATTATTGCCTGGAACTGAATTTCCACATTATCATTTTCCAAAATTAATAGTGGCATTCACCTTTGCCATTTTTTCCAGTTTTCAATAAACTGTCAGTTAATGCTTTCAAGAGGATACTTATGATTACGTTAATAAATATGAATTTTTCATACCTTCAAAGTAGGTTTTGTGTTTTCTCAAATCCAAATTTTGTTATTACTGAGAAATATACCTTTCCAGGATCTACTATTAGCACATTATAACTTTAAAATATATAAGGCTTTATTTGATCACTACTATACAAACTCCTTTGTTTTATTATAATATAGAATAATAATTTTTTTATGATTACAGTAATCCCACTAGGTTTTCTACATCTACATTTGCAATTATGTTGGTCAGATGTTTTCTTTTATAATTTTTAAATTTACCAACTTCATAAACAAATTAGATATCTTTCACTTCTTCCCTCTGAATTATTTTTTAAATTATGATATTTTTTTTAAAATTAAACTTAAAATTCTGAAAATGTCCATTCAATATTTAGTTTTAGAGGTGTTTATTTGATAGCTGTCCATTTCTTTCATGGATATAATTTTCTCCAGTTGTTCTACCTCTTATTTAAATTTATGATTTCTGAAAAATCATCCATTTTATGAATCTTAAAATCCATAAAAACAATGCAGTTATAGTTTTAGACATGTTATTTTTAAAATTTTTATTAGTTATTGATGGACCTTTATTTATTTGTTTGTTTATACGTGGTGCTGAGAATCAAACCCAGTGACTCAGCTAGGCAAGTGCTCTACCACTGAGCCATAATCCCAGCTCCAACATGTTATTTTTTTAATGCCTTTTTCAGTTTGAATCATATTTATGATTGATTTCTTCCTGAGTTAGATTCTATAGATTTTTCCATTTTTATTTATGCTTATTTTTTAAAATAACCAAGTTATTTTAAAAAATAATGGTTTAATATTATATATATATATATATATATATAAAATAATGGTTTAATATTATATATACATATATTAAATACAACTTTTTATTATAGAATGCAATGGACATATTTTTCTCAGTTCTTTGGATATAGATATTAAGATTTGAAAATCTGAAATTAAATTATTATAGAGGGAATAAAGGAAATTTATTCTTAGAATTCATTAGTTATACCCTCATATTTTATAACATTAATTTCTACAAGAAAAAACAAGAATAATAAGCTTGAGCATTTCTCTCTCTAAAATACTTTAGATGAATTTACTTGCTTAACTTAAATGTTGTTTTATTTTGCTCACTTCATTGTTTATAGCTACAATTATCAAAAGTTTTAAAATGAAAATGATTTGTTATCTCCTATAATCTGTAGTTTATACGCTTTTAAAAACTAAATTCAGAAAAGTCCTTTGTTTTGCAGGTTCCAACATTTTATATTAATTGATGATGTTTTAAGTTCATTATTAATATCTAATTTTAAAGAATTGTGGCTGGCTATGTTTTGCACAATTTGTAGTTTATATGATAAATTACTGAAAATACTTGAAGAAAGATTAAAATACTTCATTTTTATTGTGTTTCAATTTTCCTCTCCTTGATTTAGAAATCTATATCTATAGATTTTTAAGATTCATAAAATGGAAGATTTTTCAGAAATCATAAAATTAACTAAACTAAGAGGTAGGAAACTGGAGAGAATGATTTCCATGAAAGAAATGGGCAACTATATCTATAAACATAGATAAAATTTGGTTGATGCATAATTGTATATATTTATAAGGTACAATATGATGTTTTGATTTGTGTATAGATAGTGTAATAATCAAATAACACTTATTAGAATATCCAGCATCTTAAACTCATCATGGTTTTATTGTGAGTACATTGAAAATCCTCACTTTAGTCTATTTTGAGATATGGAGTGCATTATTGTTTTTTTTATCATCTTTATTTTATTTATTTTATGTGGTGCTGAGGATTGAACCCAGGGCCTTGCATGTGCTAGGTGAGCGCTCTACCACTGAGTCACAATCCCAGCCCCGCATTATTGTTAAAACTAGATTCACTTACTGTGCAATAGAATACCAGAAATCATTTCTCCTAACTATAACATTGTACCTGTTGACTAAAATCTCCACATTTCCCCTCCCCTGAATTCCCTGAAGTCTCTGGATCTACCATTCTACTCTTAATTTCCATGAGATCAACTTTTTTAGATTCCACATATAAGCGAGATTCTGTGGTATTTGTTTTTGAGCCTTGCTTACTTCATTTAACACAGTGTCCTCTGGTTCCATCCATGTTGCTGCAAATGATAGAATGTCATTCTTCTTTTATGGCTGAAGAGGAGTCAGTTTTTGAAATAATCCCATTATAATCCCATTGTCAATCAAATTTTGATGTTACTTTCTTGTCTTGGTATATTAAATGTTTAAAGAGATGTAATAAATCTCATAAAAATGTGAATGTTATTGACTCCTATGTTTGCTTTAATTCCATTTTTATATTAATCTGTTCTTAAGGGCATATCAATGTAATGTCATCATTCTGAATAAGGCTGTTAAAGAATAGAAAATTATCACTGTTTTCTTGTTTAATACTATCTCCAGGGGCTGGGGATGTGGCTCAAGCGGTAGCATGCTTGCCTGGCATGTGTGCAGCCCGGGTTGGATCCTCAGCACCACATACAAACAAAAGATGTTGTGTCCACCGATAACTAAAAAAATAAATATTAAAATTCTCTCTCTTCCTCTCTTTCTCTCTTTAAAAAAATACTACCTCCAAATTACTTTGATATTGATATTACTACAATAGATAGGTTTTTTCCAAGTGTATATTTTTATTTATTCTTTTATTTCAAAATTATGTGTACATTTTCTTTTTATAATGTATTATGGATTTGTTTCTCAAGGAATTTGTAATTTTGGGGGGAGGGGAGGATGTGTCATAGTTTTTCTGTCATTTTTTTTCTGCTTAAATTTGTTAGCCTTATTTTGATACTTATTTATGTTCTCTGTAGTTCATTATTCCCTTGCCATTTTCTTTCTCTTTCCTTTTAGTCATCAATTTATTTAACCCAAAAGAACACATGAAGCACCTTAAGTGGTCAGATATGTTCAAAATTTATATGAAATTTTCATTCTTCTTACCACACAAAAGAAAAATTCAACACTCCTGTTTTTTTCCTGTCATTCCTGAGCCAAAATCCAGTCTTGAATAATTTAATTTTGAAATTTAGTAATTCATTATTATGAACTTTTAAAATTATATCACTCTTTCAAGATTTTTGTTTCATTTTGTGATCAATTTCCTAATCATTTTATTCCATTTATTTTTTTCCTCAGAACTGCTATTAATGCTTAACAAAAAATTATGAGCTTTTTTTTTGATTTATTATGGTAAGTCATAGATTTGCACTGGAAGGAAAAATCCAGAGTATAATAATTTTTGTTAACACACAACTAAGAATGTGATATTTGGGGATATGCCAATAGGTGCAATGGTTTAATATATATATATATATATATATATATAAAATAATGGTTTAATATTATATATACATATATTAAATACAACTTTTTATTATAGAATGCAATGGAAATATTTTTCTCAGTTCTTTGGATATAGATATTAAGATTTGAAAATCTGAAATTAAACCATTATAGAAGGAATAAAGGAAATTTATTCTTAGTGATTATAGGACTTTTTTCTTTATCACTAAATTTCAAAAATGTTTCATTGGTATGATACTGAATATAATTGAAACAGTCAAAAATCAAATTAGTTATATGGAGGAGAAACTTAAGAAGTGCTTCTATGAAGCAGAAAATCTTTTAAAAAAAGAATGGAACCCAGCTACATGATGATATTTTTTCTTATGTTTAAGTAATTTGGTTTCACCTTATTCCACTATTACTTACTAAATTATTTTCTTATATATTTTTATTTGTTCTAATTAGTTATACAATGGAATATTACTCAGCTTTATAAGAGAATAAAATCATGGCATTTGCAGGTAAATGGATAGAGTTGGAGAATATCATGCTACACGAAGTAAGCCAATCCCAAAAACCCAAAGGCTGAATATTCTCTTTGATAAGTGGATGCTGATCCATACTTAATGAATTCTTATTTTAATTTTTATTGTCTTTTTATATTATGTTTTATTTTAATTTTAATTAACATAGATGTGTTAGCCAGTTTTTCAATCACATTGACCAAAATATCTGAAAAGGACAACTTTGTGGAGGGAAAGTTTATTTTGGCTGATTCTTCCAGAGGTTTAGTCCATGATCATTGAGTCCATCACTCTGGGCCCAAGGTGAGACAGCATTTCATGGCCAAAGAGGATGGTGGAGGGAAGTGCTCCATTTATGGTAGTCAGGAAACTGAGAGAGGGAAGGGGAAAGGGGCCAAAGGGAAGATGAACGCTTCCTTCTAAGACATACCCCCAGTATCCCACATCCTCCACCCATACCCCACCTGCCATAGTTCCCACCCAGTCCATTCCCACTAGGATGACCTAATTATGTTACATGTCTCACAATCCAGTAATTTCACCTCTGAACATTCCCACAGGAGCCTTGTGGGGACACTTCATATCCAAACCATAACAATATATAAATGGTACATGGGGTTCACTGTGATATCACAGTGAACCCCATGTACCATTTATATATTGTTTTGCATGTACTAATCAAACCCAGATTCTCCCCACACTTCTCAGAATCTCTTATTTTATCATTTTAAGGGCCATGTGACTTTCAATATTTTTTAAAATTACCTAACAGATGCATTCAAGTATTTTCCTTTTTATTTTGGAAGAGCAAAAACAACATAGTATTGAGATATAATCTTTCTCTAAATCTTCAGAGAAAGATTTAATTTCCATAGGATGCGTGTAGCTTGCCTGCCTTCCTTCCTTCCTTCCTTCCTTCCTTCCTTCCTTCCTTCCTTCCTTCTTCAGAAGCTCACACCATCTATTTCAGATATAAATTTAAGGATTAATTATTATCTACAGAAGTTATGTCAACAAAAATTCTTGTCAATCACTTGTAAAGATGGGATTTGAAGTTGAATTATTTCCACTTCCTGACACTCCAAAGTCATGCAGAATACTCCTGACACCATACTGCTTCAAAATTATGTCTCTGCCAATAGTAATTTATTTGGGATAAAGTACACCTCCAAAAATATTGTTGGTCATTACCAGTCTGTTTCCATGATCTGGTTTCAACTACTTTGTGTATGGTGAATACAGAGAGAGCAGAGTGAGACAGCCCTTGGAAACCTTAAATATTAATCTTTGTCAGAGAAATAGCAACATAGTTTTCATAATTTTACTGAAATCAAGAAAAGCATCAGATAGAGAGGGGAGGGTGAGGGTAACCTATGCAGTTTCTTTTACAACCAGTGTATGTACTTGCTTTGTATTTCTCAATGCTCATGAAAATTGTTTTCGAGATCTTTGCACCAGATTAACCACCAAACTCCTCTCTTGTTTTTTCTCTTTATTTTTATATTTTAGTCAGAGTTGTGAACATGCAAGACACAGACTGCTAAACATATTCTAGATGAACAGGCTTCAGGATTTCAAGGTAATTCAAACAAAAACATAATCCCCAGTGATCTTATGTCCAGAGACCAAGAAAAAAAACACCTTGATAGAAAAATAAATTCATTCTTCAGAAAGAGAATTTTATAAAAATGGAAATATGTCATGGCTGCAGTATATTTTGTTTCTTTAAAGTCTATAAAAGGCTATTTTGAGATGTTTTTTCCCAAGGTAGACTGACACATTCTGGGGATAGATGACAAAGGATGACTCATTTCTTCACTAATAAATAAGTTAAATTAAATAAAAGCTAATTAATTTTTCTTTAGTAGTATTTAAAGGCCCTCTGCTTAGCGTTTCACCCTTATTCCTACTTTTTCAATATTATCATTGTTACTTATAATCTTGTTTACTAAATATCTAATATTTTGAAAAAGAAATACAAATGAAGACATTGATTAAAACTCAAAATTAAAAAGAAATTTAAAAATCCTCTCTTAATATGTTTCCTATTAGTTACATGGTCCAAGTACATTTAATATCATTGATAAAATCCACATTCTAATACTTTCTTCTCTATGGAAGCTGCTCTTAATACTATAATTTTATCTAAGTCCACCTTAAGTCCTTTTTGATGAAAAAGAAACTCCAGAATGGATTTTGTACCAATCTTCATGCTGAGAAAAATCAGTGATACTTTCTAACTACTCAGAATGCACATTTTCATTCCTTCAGTGCAACTAAATTTTAAATGGATACTCTCCCTGATCTGCCCTATTCTATCATGAACATATTAGTTCTGGAGGAAAGAGAAGTAAAACCTTGCAAGACAAACTAGTTATCAGAACCATGCAGTGATGCTCATTCTCTACAAGATCAATGAAAATTCTAACTGGTGAGACCATTACATACTTAAGTGTTTATCCAAATGAAATGGTAAATATACATGTAGCATGGGAAATAAATTCCTAGAAGCAATAGAATAAAATTACTTATATATCAGCAGAGGACATTAAAATTACATATTTCATCAATGGTTCTTAACCATATTGTTACACTATTACCAGCCATGCTTAGCTATTACTGCATGCAATGTTTGCATTTTTCTATTCCTATTAATTCTGGAAGTTGATAAAATGCAGAGAGCATACCTATTATTTGAAATGGAACTTGTCTTAAAAATAAATTCTTTTCATATTTTTATTTGAATTTAAAAGCAATACCAAATTTTACATGGCTACAGAGGGAGTTGTAATGCTTTGTCACTAAATATGTATTTTATGTATGCATATATTTGTGCAAAAATAAGCTATAAAGTCACCAATGTATTAATGCTTATGGGTGGGTAGACAGAGGAAGAGACAGAGGAATATAGATATGCTACTACTTTTGAAGAACATTAATAACATTTTAAAGTGTATTTTTCATTAAAATATATGAATCTATTACCTTACTTAAGGATTTAACAAAACTAGGAAGAATTAAAATGATACTTAAATCCTCATATCAGCCAGATTCTAGGCAAAAAAGATAGCCCTCATTAGGTAGTTCAACAGTAAATATGTAAAAATATAAGGAGATGAAAATACAAAGAATAAAGTTTAAATAACCCAGAACTTGTCAGTATTAGGAAGATCTTACCCCTTCTAGGTCTGGAGAAGATAAAAATTTTCAAGGGAAAGAGGTAGCATCAGCAAGCAGCTAGGACTGGTAAGTACAAGGTAAGACCAAGAATATAGAACATTTCCATTGAAAGCTGAAATCACAGAGGAAACACCCCAAATAAGGGAGGGGGGATAAAAAAGGGAATAGAAGAAATATCAGTGGAGTAAACAAAGGGGAATAAAGGGAAGAGAGGAGATAGGGAAAGATAGTAGAATGAATCTGATCTTACTTTCCTATGTGCATATATGAACATATCACAGTGAACCTCACTATCATGTACATTCACAAGACAGTAATCTTTAAAAAACTACAAGTAAATAGCAGAAAAATCAGTAGAATAGAGGGAAGGCAACGGGGGGCGGGAGGAGGAGAGGGAAAAGGGAAGTAGTGAGGACTGAATTAGAACAAATTATATTCCATGCTTTTATAATTATGTCAAAATAAATCCTATTGTCATGGATAACTAAAAAGAACCATTTTTTAAAAAGCAAATTCTTGATCAAATAAAGATGGTGGATATATTCTGACTTCTTACTTCTTCACTTATTTCAATCTGTTGCCAGTACCTTTTTTTGGTTGGACCTAAGAAGAGAACTTTTGGGAAAGGAACTTGGGAAATGAAGTTTTTGATGCTCAACCACTAGTAAATCCATGGCAGAACAAGGGAGATAAAAATAGATCTGGGAGCAATCAGGAAATGGCTGGGTCAATCCTTAAAAATATAAAAGGGGCAAACAGGAAATCTCAGGAAATCATAGATGGGAACTATAGTTAGCAAATAAAACTTTATATAACTTCAAATAGATGGTCACCAAAGAATTAAAGGCAGGGGCTAGGGTTGTGGCTCAGTGGTAGAGCACTTGTCTAGCATATGTGAGGCACTAGGTTCAATTCTCAGCTCCGCATAAAAATAAATGAATAAAATAAAGGCTTATTAACATCTAAAAATAAAGAATGAATTAAAGGCAGATATTATAATCTCAATTTGATTTCTCACAATTTTGATGTAAGGGAATTTTTAGCACTGCATTTTTTTAATGCAGAGTTGGATGAGATAGAAATAAAGGAATTTTTTCCTGATAGCTTTGCCTGGAAAGGAGGCATTTTCCTACTTAAATGCAAGGTTTCCTAAAGAGAAAAAAAAAATGGCCCCTGCTGAGACTCAGAATGGAAACCACAGAGAAACTGAAGCTTGGACATAATTACAGATAGCCCAGAAGAAGCATGAAAAATAGATAAGGAACAGTGAATTCCACTTATAAAGTTTACTTCTATGCCATCTCTTTGAAAAGGTTTGAGGGGGATTCAAGCAAAACATATAAACAATAAAGATATAGTATGGGCACTGAATATTTGGTCCAAGGAAAGAAATACTTAAAATATCCCAGAAAATGAAGGTTTGTAAAAAATTTACTGTGTGGAGAATATTTAACTTTTGACTTTTTGGCAGGGAAGGTCAAATGACACATATCAGCACAGCTCTCATAATTAGCATGGGAAACCATATCACTTTTCAGCCGAGTTTTAAGTATTGCTGAAACTACATCCTAAATATTCTTAGTAAAAATTCATCAACAAAACACTTTATGATAAAGTCTTCACTGACTAAAAGGACATGTCATACACCATAGGAATCTTTCTTATCATTGCTTATGAAAATCTGAACATATAACATTAAAACACATTTTTCAGAAAAGTAAGTTGCTCAAGATACTAACTTGATATGGTACAAATTAATGGTTTAACTACACATTTTCCAAATTGTGCTCCAGGTTATACAGATTCTGTATTAAAAAGGTGTTCAAAACATTCAGATAAATTGGTGGAATGCTGAGTATTATTTTATAACCTTTGCATAATCCTATTTAATAATAGAACTATAGTCTCCAAATAAGACCCTCATGAAGAAACATAATAAAACCCTAACTCTAACTTAAACACATTTCTTCATAGAACCTATTTGAAACTAAAGCTAGTTAATATTCTTCAGGAACAGGCTTTCACCATTCCCACTTTGGGAAATTCTAAGCTCATTTCATTACATAAATGGAACAGTCATTACCAAAAAGACAAAAAAAAAAAAAATAGCAAGTTCTAGCAAAGATGCTGGAAAATGGGAACTCATACATTGTTGATAAGAATGTAAATTTCCATTATGGAAACAACATGAAGATTTCTCAAAAAACTAAAAGTAGAATTACCATATGATCCAGAAATCCTACTGTTGGGTATATATCCAAAGGAAATGAATTCATTATAGCAAAGAAATACCTGAGTGCCCATGTTATTGTAGTACTATCACATTGACCAAGATGTGGAATCAACTGAGATGTTCACTGATGAATAAATAAATTTTTAAAATGTGGTACATGTATAGACAATGGAATATTATCTAGTCATAAAATGATAAAATCTATTTATTTGCTGTAATATGGATGGAACTAGAAGACATTATAGTACTAAAATAAGCCAGGTGCAAAGAGACAAATACCACATGTTCTCACTCATTGGTGGAAGCTAAAAATCCTATGTTGATCCTAAGCTAAAAATTCTAAGCTAAAAATCCTATGTTGATCACATAGAAGTAAAGTTTATACTAGATGTCACTACAGTCTAGGAAAGGGGGTGAAAAAGATGGTAGATAATGGTCAGCAAACTATAGTTAGGGGACAGGAAGTAGTTCTAATGTTCTATAGCACAGTAGGATAACTACAGCCTACAATTAATTATACATTTCAAAATATCGACAAAAAAGTTTGAAGGTTTTCAAAACTTAGAAATGATGGAAATGTTTCATCATACACTCTATATTCATGTATTGAATTATGATTATGTGCTCTATAATTACAAATATTACATGGCAAAAAAAATTTCAAAAATCCAAAAATAGCCAGCTGCAGTGGTGCACGCCTATAACCTCAGTTATTTGGGAGGCTGATGCAGGAGGATTCCAAGTTCAAGGCTAGGCTGAGTGACTTACTGACACTATGTTTTAAAATAAAATAAAAATTGTTGAGGATATGAATCAGCGGTAGAGTGTTTCTTAGAATATGCCATTCAATTTGCAGTACCAAAAAAATGAAAAAAAATTAGAAAACTAGAAAAAACAAATTAAAAATAAATTGTGTTATAAGCATATATAAAATGGAAGATTATTCAAACACAAAATATAAAGTACTGACATTATGCTATAAATTTCTCACTGGGTGCTGTGGCACAGGCCTGTAATCCCAGCAACTTGGAAGGCTGAGGCAGGAGTATTGCAAATTTGAGGCCAGCCTCAGCAATTTAGCAAGGCCCACGGCAACTTAGTGAGTCTCTTTTTTTCAAAACTAAAAATGAAAAGAACTGGGGATGTAGCTCAGTGGTAAAGCACCCCTGGATTAAATCCCCAGTACCCCAAACAAAACAAAGCAGTACATTAAATGACTCTCCAAAACATCATGCTAAATAAAAGAAGACAGAAACTGGTTACATATGTTTTTATTTTATTTTAAATTTTATATATGATTTTTAAATGACATATCTATAGTAGGAAAATCCATAGAGACAGAAAGCAGATTAAAGGTTACTACAAGATGGGGTGAAGAAAAGTGGTGTGACCATTTGATAGATATAGTATATTTTTGTAGACTGATGAAAAAGGCCTGAATCTAGAGAGATCTGGTGGTTGTACAATACTGTAAACACACTAAATATTATTGAAGTATATGGTTTAAAATGGTTAGTTGTATGGTATATTAAGTGCACCTCAGTGTTTAAAAAGACATCATTCCATTAATTGATCTATAGACTTAACACAATCCCTGTCAAATTCTTCACTGGCTTCTTTGCAAAAATTGACAAGCTCATTAAAAAATTTATATAGAAATTCAAGGGACTTAGAAAAGCCAAAATAGCCTTAAAAACAACAAAGTTGGAGGACACATCCTCCTCGATGTGAAAATTGATACAGTAATAAAGGCTTGAAGATGGTGCACTATTGGCATAAAGAAAAACATAGCTCAATGAAGCAGAATGGAGAGGTCATAAAAAAACCCTCACATATATAGTCCATTTGTGAAGGATCCCAAGGCAATTCCATGAGAAAAACAGCCTTTTTAACAAATAGGATAATAACAACAGGATTCATCTATCAGTTGTCTGATAAACATTAACCTCCAACTCCATATCTTTGTAGATTCATTTTAAATTACATTCAATTAAAGCTTCTCTCTTCTATCCACCTATTCTTTCCTACCACATATTTCTGCCCCTCTATGTACAACATCCAATCCATCTGAAATTCCTTCTTCTATCCATCACTGCAAATATTTTAAGATTACTTTTAATCTGCATAACATACAGGAATCTCACCTAGGTTAAGCAATTCTTATCACTCTCCTATATACTGTGAGCAATGTTGATGTTTATTTTCATATCAGAGCATGATATTTTGTTTTTTATAACTTGTGTGTAATTGCTTCCATTTCACCTGAGGTATACATTCTGTTTCTCATCATGTAAATTATTTTTATCTAAAGAACAAGGTCAATGTATTCTAATAACAATTTAATTTTATACTTTGTTTAGCACATCTTCATAAACACAATATGTACTTAAAATGCTTGTTAAGCATTACTGGCCTGACTATATATATAAACATTCCTAGTAAATACAGAACTTTTAAACAAACTAAAAAATATTGGAAACAAGAAAATAAGTGAACTGGTAACATTTTACCTGTTACATCTTAATCAGGAAACAATCCACAAAATCCTGAGGACTGTCAATAAGTAAATAAGTGTATAAATTCTGAATATATCAAAGAATGTATGAATAATAAATTCATTAACATCATTAATAGTAGACATAGTGCTGTCTCAAATTAGATGTTACTGAGAAGATGATTAGTGTTTATACTAAGAATTACCAGACCGAGTATCTCCCATAGGTCAAGCAACACTTCATTTAAAACCTGCTCTAGTGTTTGATTCCTCTGGATTGTATTTCACACAAGAAACACATGATGACCAACTTGGAAGATGGCACTTCCCAGCAGTTCCTTAGCACCAGATTAAAAAGTGGGAAGACTGCTCCTCAGTGAGGAGAAAAACTAAGGGAACTCACTGAAATTAAATAACTGGATAGTAAAAGAAACCATAGGAATATAGAAACTTGGAAACTTTGAACATAGGAAATAATTTTTAGAGACATTTTGGTTTAGATGGCAGTGGGGCAGTAGCTGGGGATGATGAAAGGAAGAGGAGTACAGAAAATGAAAGAAGAAAGTGAGTTTGAGTGAAAAAAAATTGACTTGAGGGGATCTGTGGAATAGAGAGGGAGGTTAATCATAATGGACCAATAATCAGGTGGGGAGGTTGTTGAGTGGAAAGCAACCAAAATTTCTCAGTTCACAGGCAGAGTTCAGCAGGAACTGGGATCACCAGTATGGGAACCATTTATAAGCCCTGCACAGCCAAGAGCAAAAGCAAGAGATCAGGAACTCATAAAGGAAATTGCCAGCTGCCTCCTTGTTATGAGCCCCAGAGTGTTCCTGCACCAATGTGACTAAAATAGACACAAAGAACATTTTGCCTAGGGCATACAGACTCTGGATACCTAGGAAAAAGGCTTCCCTTTGTTTCTGGGGTCCCAGACATCCAGCAGAGATTGGCACCTCCCAGTTGATAGGGGATGTGAAACAAAATTCAAATACCCTCTGATAGAATTCCAAGGGTCAACTAAGACCAAAGCCCAGCTACTAGAATTTACAATATAGAACTTTGCAGCATTCCGGTTACAAGAATATAAAATTTGTAGGCATTCACCAGTCTATCTTACCCTACACTGGGAGAAGAAAGCTGAGGAATTCTACAGCCAGCTTTGGCTCCTAGCAACAACAGCTGGATGCTAGGTGAGGAACATAAAGATATTGGACTTAACAACTCCTAGTCCTTGACCCAAGTATTATAAACACAAAGAGTAAAAATCTATCCTTGCCAACCATTTTAACCATTCCAGCAGAAACCAGCCCTTTATTTCTCATTAAGATTTTTTTATTCCTATATTTACCCCATTTTTACTCTTTTCTTTAAATTCAACTTTTTAAAACCTTTTTAAAAAATTATTTCATTATATTTCATTATTTGTTACTTATTCCATTCTGTGAATTTGTGTGTATGGGGGAGGCTGTTCTCACTGCACAAATAGGTGTGTGTGTGTGTGTGTGTGTGTGTGTGTGTGTGTGTGTTCATAAAATTTTGCTTTCATTTTAATTGTTTCTTTACCTGTTTATTGTTTAGCCTTGGTTTGACTTAGGTGGAGTATACAAACACACACACACACACAAAAAAAAAAAACTACACACAAAATAACATGGTTTTGAGTTGTTTTGATTATACATTTATTTATTTGTATCTTGTTTTTTGTCCTTCTGATTGC
Organism: Marmota marmota marmota; assembly: GCF_001458135.2. Lineage (NCBI taxonomy): Eukaryota > Metazoa > Chordata > Mammalia > Rodentia > Sciuridae > Marmota > Marmota marmota. The sequence continues at coordinate 22,288,869 of NW_026000249.1, read as the reverse complement.
CCCTTCTTCACTCTTTTCCCTCACTAATAGCCAAAATTTCTTGTCCTCTTCCTTACTTTCATTTTTATTGTTTTAAGTTATTTTTTATTTCTCCTTTTATATAGCCACCATCTGATCTGCTACCTCCTCCTTCTCTTTTGTTTATTTTTCAAGTATTTCAAACTTTCTCTTGCTTTCTTACCCTATTTTCCTTTCACTTAAGAAACCATAATCCCAATAAGAGAATTATATAGTTTATTATACAGTTCATATAATCTTATCACATTCATGTAGCTGTGATTATTAATACAGTGGACAACACCTGCTGTTTAATGCTGTTCATTTTTTTTTCATGGTAATGATGTTACCATTCCTATATAGGTGGCAATTAGTGTTATAGATGTGAAAGTAGACACTGCACATTTATCTTAAGGCTGTCAATCTCTTGTTAACACTACTACTATCCCTATCTCATTCCTTTCATTAAGAGGGGCTGGAAAGTAGGATTCTTCAAGATCACAGAGTAGACCTGATACTGTGTAATAGTCACAGCTTAGCCAAGTAACAGTGAATCTTACCCCACACAGGACCTAGCCCTATATGAGCCTCAACAATACTTCCACTCATAGAATTGGGAAGACAAAAACCCCAAACCAACAACTAGGCCCCAAGAAGGAATAACCAGAGGGGAACCTCAGGATCCTCCCAGAAACATAAATCACAGAAAAACAAACACAAAAAAACTACACACAAAATAACATGTATATAAAAGAGCAGGGGGAATCTGTCTTAGCTGATGCACAAATCTGAGACCTTGGAAAATATAAGAAAACAGGCAATTAAATCTCCCCCCCCAAATTCACAATCTCCCAACAAAGGATCCCACAGATATGCAAGTGTATGAAATTCCAGGAAAAGACTATAAGAACTGATGATTAAAATGTTCAATAAACTAAAAGAGGATATAAGGAATGAATTAAGGAAGCAAATAAACAAATTTAAAGACCATTTCAATAAAGTAGTAGAGATGATGTAAAAAAAGAAACACTATCAGAACTCCTGAAAATGAAAAATATGATGAATCAAATTAAAAATTCACTTGAAAGGAGCACCAACAGATTAGATTGTATAGAAAATCGAACTTCATGGGCTCTGGTTGTAGCTCAATGGTAGAATACTTGCCTCATATATGTGAGGCACTGGGTTCGATCCTCAGCACCACATAAAAATAAATAAATAAAATAAAGATATTGTATCCATCTACAACTAAAAAAAGTTTTAAAAAAATCAAATTTCATCCCTGGAAGACAGAGATTTAGGCCTTGAAGACAGGGTATATGAATCTGAATACTCAGTATATAATAAAGGATAAAAATAAAAGATCATAATCAAAATATATTGAAACTCTTGGACAGCATAAAGAAAACAAATCTAAGAGTCATTGGGATAGAAGGTAACATGAAGATATAGGCTAAAGGCATTAAGCATACTTTCAATGAGATAGTAAAAATTTTTTCCACATATTAGAAATGAGATACAGGAGGCATATAAGATCCCAAATAGACAACATCAAAACAGAACCTCTCCAAGGCATATCATAATCAAAATACCTAACATAGAATATAGGGAAAGAATATGGAAATCTGTGAGAGAAACAAGTCAGGTTACATTTAGAGAGGCAAACCAAAAGACTTACCTCTAACTTCTCAACTCAGAACCTAAAATAAAGATGAGACTGTAGTGTCATATTTCAAGCTCTAAAAGAAAACAATAGCCAGTCAATATTGCTATGTCAAGCAATGCTATCTTTCACAGTCAATGAGGAAATGAATGCTTTCCATGACATGGATAAACTAAAAGAATTCATGACCACTAAGCCACACTACAAAGATTACTAAAAGATATATACACACAAAAGAAACCCGAAACAGACCAAAATATTCCAAATAGATGAAGATCACTAGAAGAGCAACCAACTCAATGGAAAACAAGACAATTAAATATAGCAAACAAACCAAAATGGTAGGAGACAACAAATGCATATCCATAAGAACACTGAATGTAAATGGTCTCAACTACCCAATTAAAATACAGTGATTAGCAAAATGGATCAAAAAATAAGATTAAACACTGAGCTATTTGCAATAGAATAATCTCATAGATAAATAGACCCACAGACTGAAAGTAAGAGTATGGAAAAAATATTCCCTGCTAACGAAGTTTGAAAACAGTAAGAGTACGTATTCTCATATGCAACAAAGTAGATGTCAAGCAAAAATTAATCAGAAGAGGTAAAGAAGGACACTACATACTGGTAAAGCGAACAATCCAACAAAAAGATACAATGATAATAAATATATAGGCCCCAAATTTTAGTGTACCTAAATACATAAAAAATACTTCTTGATATTAAATCCCAGATAGATCCCAATACAATAATACTGGGTGATTTCAACACAACCTTATTACCAATAGACAGATCATCCATACCTAAAGTCAATAAAGATATATTTGACTTAAATAATACTATCAAGCAAACGGACCTAATAGACATCTACAAAATACTTTACCCCAAATCAGCTGAATTCACTTTCTTCTCCGCAGCTCATGAAATCTTTTTCTAAAATAGATTATATTCTAGGTCTTAATGTAAGTCTTAGTAAGTGCAAAAAAATTATACAATCCTGTGCAACCTACAAGATCATAATAGAATGAAACTAGAAATGAACAGCAAGAAAAGTAAGAGAAACCACATACTCACATAGATATTAAACAATACTCTTTTCAATGAAGAAAGGATCATTAAGTAATGAGGGAAGAAATGAATAAATTCTTAGAAATAAATGAAAAATAAGTAAATAAATAAATGAGTGAAAGAAAGATCAGTAGAGTACAGGAAAGAGGATGAGGGAAGGGAAGAGGGGCTGGATATGAAGGGATGGGAACTGAAATGGAGTAAATCAAAGTCTATGTGTGGGGACTGGGATTGTGGCTCAGTGGTACAGTGCTTGCCTCAAAAGTGTGAGGCACTGGGTTCGATTCTCAGCACCACATTTAAATAAAACATAAAGGTCCATCAACAACTAAAGTAAATAAATTTTTTAAAAAATTCTATGTGTGTATGACTTTATCAGAAGGAACCCAACTACTATGTATAACTATAATGCTTTAAAAAGAAGAAAGAAAAAAGAGGAAACATATAATGATACTCTGGGAGCAATACATAGAAAATATTACCAGCTCTGTACCTTAACCAGGAAAATTATTACTATTGCTAACTTAACCCAACTTTTTTCTAATTAACATGAATCTCTCGTGATCCTCACTGAGCCACATAACCTCATCTGCTGCATGGAAAAATATCTCGCTCAGGAGTGTTGTGAGGTTTTTTTCAAGGATCCTTTATTCTACAGTTTTTCACCAAATATACATTAAAATGTTCAACAATGTAAGGTTATAGCGCTAGACAATAAAATGCCAATGCATGAGTGAACAATAGTTTGGGGAATTACAGATGAAAGCCTTTAACAGATGCTCCACAATCATTTATTTCTTTCTGCTTGTCTTTCACAGTTGCAGACAAGATAAATAAGCCTAGAGGTTCTCAATTCTAGATGCACATTGAATTCTTCAGAAAAGCTTTAAAATTTAAATACAAAGCATATGTGAGACTACCACAAGTCAATGAATCAAAATCTCTTGGGTAACAACTGGACATCAGTGTTATTTAAAAGCTTCCCACACAATGGTAAACTAAGATTGGAAACTGATTTAGTTTTAAATATACTTTCAGGTAGAAGTGCCAAGGAGGAAGCAGCAGGTGAGTGAAAATAGAAGAGATATAAATGTATAAGAAAATGAAGACAATATAAAGGAACACAGCACTCAGAGATGATTGAGAAAGCAAAGAATCACAATAAAATTATCATCTTACTATTAGCATAATTTTAATGAGAAATAGGCATTGAGATACTACTGAGTAAATTTAAGTCTTTAAAATCTCCAATGGTGGTTATCAAATTTTGTTTCATAATTGAATCTGTTGGAGGATGCTATGCTGTATCCCACAACAAACAAATCACTATTTCAGCGGATGGTACCTTTTGGTTTTTAGATATGAATACTTGTAAAACTCCACATGTAACTCCAATATGTAGAACTAAATATTTCTCAAATATTTCCAAGTATAACTGAGGGATTCTGTGCAAATAAGCTCCTACTTTAAGGAACATATTTTAAATAGTAAGGTTTGTTTATAATAATGCCTCTCAAACTTGGCTGTATATTAGAATTACCTGGGGAACTTTTTAAAAATGACTGTTGCTTTGATCCCAACACCAGAGACACTGATAGAATTGGTATGGGTAAGACACTAATATTGATATTAATATTAATATTTCTTTAATTGCCATTCTCTTTTCTCTTATCTTACTCTTCCTGACTTGTGATTTCTTAGATAATTTTTCAAATCAAATACCTTTACCATGAACCATAGTCAGTAATCATTTATAGAAGATCCCATACCAAGAGCTCATTTTCAGTCTTGTAACACAACACATTCTGATAAAAGTGTTTTCTTACTCTTTCCTCCTCTTTCAGGTTCATTTTTTTCATGAAAATATTTCTTCTATCCCCTCCAGTGTGATGCTCTTTCAGTCTGACAGAAGAAAAAATTGAAACAAAATAGAAGCTGAGACATTCCACTTTTTTTGTCACCTCATAACACTGCTCTAACACACTGTCAATAAATTAGACTGTGATTTTTATTGTTGTGAGTCTTGCTCTGAAAATGATTCTTTAAAATCCCATATGTCATTCTTAACTATTTTTTGCAAGCTTCAGCTCATTCTTGATTTACCCTTCACAAAATTACTCCTAGGACTCCAGGCCCTTGATTTCTATGCGTTCTTGGTCATTTTCTTACGAGTTCACTACTCTGGTATTTTTCAGAACTTAATGTAAAAATGACCAAACAAACAAAACACAGGTATATAAATATGGAAAGTCTGTGAATAATAAAGGTCATACAGTAAGGATTCATTCATCACCCCATCCATCCATCCATCCATTTAATATTTTGCTGAATATTAATTGAATACTATGTGTTCAGGAAGTGTCTAAATACTGGGAAATAGAGCAAAAAACAAAACGGGCAGACAAACATTTATGACTAATTAAATTTAGTGACAATATAGAAACAAAAATGAAATAATTTTATATTGTGCCAATTATTATAAGTATATGAGTATGAGATATGTGGAGGTGTTGGGAGATTCAAATTTATAGACTGCACTCAGTGATACCTTCTCTGAGGATGTGACATTTGAGCTGAATTCCAACCATTTAGCCAATTTATTTGTAGGAGAATGTTTTATGCAATCACAACTCAGCAAGGAGATACAACTCAGTTTTAACTGATGAGATACTTTGGTTTACAAAGGTAGATTAAATTAGATAGTGAAAGGGGCTACTAGGTATAGATATACCTATGAAAAATAAGTGATTGTTAAAGAATGTAAAAATATCTAAGTACTGACCCTGGAAAATATATGTGATAATTTAATGTTACTTTTGAAAATTTGGAATTCTATAAAATGAATAAATATCTTTTTATTCAAAATATATTACACCCATACGTATTATATATGTGTTTATACATAAAATCCTTATTTTGCTTTAGAATGTATGTATTTCAATACTCATGGAATATTGTTGAAAGGTTGTACAGCATACTCTAAGAAGTAGTTACTTTCAGTGGATGGGACTGAGGAAAAATGGTAAGCAGATTTTGCTCTAGAGTAATTTGTGCTCTCCAAGTGTGACAGTACAATTGTTTGTTGTACTATACATAATAATTACAAAAAATTGATGTTGAAAAATAAGGAAAAAATAAAGAAAGGAATACGTTATGGTATACAGTATGGGTGGAAATATAATAATAACTATTATTATTATTGGTATTAACGATCTAACCTAGGGGTGCTTTACCACTAAGCAAATTCCCAGCCCTTTTTTCATCTTGGGACAGGGTCCTCCCTAAGTTGCTGAGGGTCTTGATAAGTTGCTGAGGCTGACCTCCAGCTTGAAGTTCTCCTGTCTCAGACTCCTGAGTTGTGGGGATTATAGGCATGTACCATCATGCCTGGCTATAAAATTAATTTTAAAAAAGCAACCCATTTATACAAATTCCTGAAGCATAGGGTTTAAAAAAAATTTAAACTATTGCTCTGAAAGAATTTATGGTGGAAACCCATTAATGAAATTTGTTCAATAATTTTGATTTTTTTCCTTGAGATAAAATATTTTTAGGAATTATGTGTTACTCTAGGAAGCATTTTTTCACAAATATTAAAATAAGTAAAAAAATCTATGAGTATTCATATGAATGTTTTAGAAGTACAGAAAATGAACTCAGGAAAGTAATCTCATTACTTGACAATGAGAAATAATAGTGAAATGTAGGTATACCATGGTCTGCATAGTTTTTAGACCCTAACTATTCCTCCTCATCATTATTGATAGAACACAAATTGTCCAACCTTCAGCTATTAGTTCATAATTTCAGTTCCTCCCCTTTTAAAGACTATTCTCAACTAATTATTCCCCTCATCTACTAATCTTTGACTCTATTGCTAGAGCTCCAAACAAAATCTATTCTTCCCCTAAGTGACAATATTTTGGAGCCTTCTCATGACACTCGTTTTGAAATCATGGCCTAAGCTTAAAAGAGTTTTTGTTGAATTTATTCCAGATATATGTTTTATATAAAAATTAATTAAATATAGGTACAGAAATGTAGACAACTTGGTATATTAATAATTTAATAATATAATAAATACAGACATGAATAAAATGATACCATAATATGAACATTAATGGTATTGTGACATCATAAATTTATTATGTTATAGTAGTGTAGAATGGAAATCTAGGTTAGCTCACCTAGTCTCTCAGTTCTCAGTTTCTACTTTCATAAGGCTGAAGTCATATTGTTGGCTAGTTGGTCTCTTACCAAAGGCAATCAAGACAAGTCCATTTGTTTTCACACTTGGAATAACTCTTTCTCTTCGTCTTCATTTCTTTTTTGCCTCTAGCAAGAGGAGAATGCCTTTTTAAGGGCTCTTATGATTAAGTTAGATCCATATAAATAATGTATGATAATTTGCCTATTTTAATGTCCATTATATTAATGACATATGTAAAGTACATTTTGCCATGTAAAGGAGCAAAGTCACAGATTCTAGGTATAAAGCATGGACTATACAAGTTTATGAATGACATAAACTTTATTACTGCACAAGTGATTGGTATATATATATATGTTCTTAAGGCATGCATAGAAAATGAATAAAAGTTAAACTTTATATATGTTTATATTTTATGAATTAAAAATAAATATTTTATTTGTATTTTTAAAACAAATATTATCAAAGCAAAAGGTACAGAAATATAAAAATACTTTTATTTAAAATCCATGGTGATTAAATTCTTAATTCCATATTTGGAATGATATTTGCTATTCTATTTCCTTTTTATGGTAATCAAACAATTTAGAAGCAAAGTGGCTCACTATTTAATATGTAAGATTATAATACCCTAATCCAATACATTCCCTATAATTTTCTTGTTGCTATGGAGTGAGGATTAGAAGGTATTATAAGATATGTGCTGTCTTATAAAGTATAAAGAAAGATATATTATATTATCACCAACATGTAATACACTATAATCTCCTTGTAAAGTAAATCTCTACTAATTCCTTGTAGATATCAAAAGAATGTCTTAATGAGGAGAAACAGAGTAGTAATAAAAATAGGAGCTCTGATTATATAGTTAACATTTTTTAACCATATAAGCTATATCACCTTTTCCTCATGAGATAAAGTTACTTATGTACTTTGTATACAGGTTTTTTTCCATAGTTTATTAGTAGGATTGAATAAAATGGTTAAAAACATGTAGAAAACATAACTGTTAATATTTGAAATGTTAATCATTAAATAAATAACCATTATTAACATTTTCAAGGAGGTGTTTCTGTGCCCAAAAGTCAAATGCCCAATAGTAATTGCCTAGGTAAATATAAATTTAATTTTTCTTGTAGAATAATGTTACTTTTAGTTAATTCTAAAATAAAGTCAGGGTTAATATGAAATAATACTAATTTCAAGGCTAATTTTACATGTTTTGGGCAAAGGCTTTTGCAATATTTGCAGAGTAATGTTTCAGAGTTAAGTGCAGAGCTCAGTATTTGACCCTGAAAATATTTAGTACCCTATAAAAAGAATCATCAACCACCACACCGCCATGAAGATGTAACTGAAATAAATAGTGTCTAAAATAAATAGTGCTGTGGTTTTTAAACCAGACATATTCTCAGGGGGAAAATGTATATGTCTGTAGTAACTAGACATTTCCAGATTAAACTTAAAATTAGGCAAAGTGATCATCAAGAAAATTGTGAAGTAAATCTAGATAAATAGGCCTAGATTAAAGATAATGAGGCAAATCACACTTTAGAGTGCCACAAATATATTTCTTAGGTTAAAGGATAGCAACCGCTAATCATGGCAGTGACTGTGGTCTAGAATTCAGTAGTGCATTTCTAATCAGTAGCAAAGAGCAGATTACCCTCAAAATGAATACATGGTTGCTAGTATAATTGGCTGTACATGAAAAATATGATTAGTTTAGACCCAATTCACGTCATATATAGATATAACTTCTAGATGGACTAAAAATCCATAACAATTATTTTGAAAAAAAATTAAATCTCAATGTAAAGAAATACCTTCATAAGCATCATAGAGGAGGCACAAATGAAAATATGAAGATACTTTAATATATATATAAAGAGTGTCAAAAGAAAATTTGACTTAGCAATACATACTTGTAAGTAATTTTATAAACAAAGATTAACATCAAAGAAACATGAGGAATTCTGACATATTCCATACAAAATGACAAGAAACCTAATAAAAATGGGCCCCACCAAATATGAACAGGTGAGTCAGAAAATACAAAACACATATTTCCAATAAACATAAGAAAATATAGATGAGGTTATTAAATAGTATCAAAGAAAATATTACAATATTGCAAACTACTACATTTTTCCTAGACATTAAAATAAGATCAGTAATAAGAGGTGTTGGTGAGAATGTGTGAAAAGAGCAGGTACATATAATCTTTTTAAAAAATTAATTAATTAATTAATTATAATTAGATACATATAATCACATTGAAGTAAATTTGCTGACCAATTTTGGAAAGTAATTCCTTAAGATCTGTCAAAATGTAGAAAGCCAGGGCTGGGGTTGTAGCTTAGTGGTGGAGAGCTTGCCTAGCACATGTGGGATGATGGGTTCAATCCTCAGCATCATGTAAAAATTAATGAATAAGATGCAGGTAAACAGTCTATCTACAACTAAAAATTTAAAAAGTTATGTTTAAAACATATAAAAAGCTCATACTTTATGACACTGCAATTCTACTTATAAAAATTTATTTTGGGCTGGGGTTGTAGCTCAGCGGTAGAGTGCTCACCTAGCTCATATGAGGCCCTGGGTTCAATCTTCAGCACCACATGAAAATAAATAAATAAAATAAAGGTATTGTATTCAACTACAACTAAAAATCAATTTTTTTTTAAAAAAGAATTTATTTCATAGAGACCGTACACATTTATCCAGTAATCAATGTTCAAGACTTTTATGCAGCATTGACTATACAGCCTAAGTAAACCAATGTATTCAAAATAACCATCAGGAGTGTGGTTAAACACATTGCATAACATGCTCTCAATATAGTACTTCATAATGATTTAAAATAACATAGCATATAATTTAGGGAAATTAAAATTATTAAATGTTTATATAAGGAACAAGATATATTTGAGTTTTTATATACCCATGTGTAACAGAAAGATAAATGGACAAAAGCTAAATAAACTTAAAAAAGGTTACTCTCTGAGTAGCAAAATATCAGAAGAAAGGTGAATACAGGCACATATATTTCCCTCTTTATACTTCTGCATCATTTGGATATATTACATATATTTATTTCTGTTAATAGCTGCAGAAGGAAGCAAAGATGAAGGAGAAAAAGAGGAAATAGGGAGGAATGATGAATTCCTGTATTACTTGTAAAATTTCAAGGAAGAAAGGTATAAATGAAGGAATGAATAAAAGATCAGTGGTTGGTCTGTTTTAAAGGCAGGGATTATGGCTTTTTGTTCCCAGTATATCAGTTCATTATAAGCACACTGGTGTGTGTGTGGGGTGGGGGGAGAGAAACAAAGAAAGAGAAAGTAATGAAAGAAAGGGCAGGAGAAAGGAGGAATGGAAGAAAGGAAAATTGATTGTTATGAATTTTTTTTTTCAAAATCTGGAAAATGTAATAATAATAAGGTAATAATGTGTCTTGTGATTGTTTTCATTTATACCAAACAACAGGGTAGAATCTGTTTTTAATATACACTGCTGTTGACCACTTATTAAAAATAGTAAAATTCTAGATATCATATATAGAAACAATATATCCATTGACATAGATCATTGTTTTGATTTTTGGTGGTAAAACTATATTTCTCTTGAGAAAATTATTTGGAAACCAATAATTACTTTTGTTCATATTTACTTTCTTCCAACAATGGCTAATATTTAAGTGTTTTCTTAGTCATAATCACTGTCAAATTTACAACTTAAAATATATACAAAAGAGATAAAAGTATGAATAATAAAGTAATAAGTGATAAAACTAGGTAAAATAATATTCATTATAATATAAATTTTTGTATCATACTTTTACCATTGCTTCTACCATTTCATGTTTTTCTTTCCTGGATTTATATATAATTCTCAAGAAAATAAATATTAGCCTATCACACTTTAATTATCATTATTAAATGTAATTTCCCTTTAATTCTCACATACTTTGTTCTATATTTGTGATATTTGCCTTAAATCTGTAGACAAATGATGGCAATTTTAGGTGTCATTGGGATAATATAAATGCACATTTTAGTTTTAATTTAGTTTCTCCATGTTTACTCATGTTCTCTTTTCTTTATATTTTTATTCCTTTAAATTATCATATATCCTCCAATGTGAAATTTGATGACTCTAATGAAATAATTCTGAAACCTAATTTTTGTGTTTTAACTACTTAACAAATTAGTGAGTGCTTTATAAGTACTTGTTACTATTTTAGGAGTAGAGATCCAATATTTTTTTCCAAAATCTCCGACATGGAACTTCTAGTGGGAAATAATGAACTAAAAACAATAAATTAATGTGTGCTACATAAAGTTGTACTAATAGCTATAAAATTAATAAGATAGGATAAAGGGAACAGAGAGTACTAGAAACAGGTTAGAGTGAAACCTATCAAAATGATGGGAAGGTAAGGGAGAATGTCAAGTAAATATCCAGGGAAGAAGTTTCTGGTGGAGGAAACAGGTCCAAATTACAAGGCAGAAAAATGCATAGTGACTATTCCTAGAAAAGTAAATTGGCCAGTGTATTGGGATGGAGTTGGGTAAGAATAGATGGATGAGGGATAAAGTCATAGGAGGTGGGAGTGGGTGTGATTCAGGTGACAGAGGCCTCTTTTGGTCACTGTAAGCACTTTTATTCTGAGATGGAAAACCATTATATGCTATTGAAAGAGATGTGGCATTATTTGTCATGCATTTATAAGGATCCCTTTGGCTGCTGTTGGAAGGAAGACTATTGGGTGAAAAATGGAAGTAAGCAATAAAGAGGCTATGTTATATTCCATAGAGATGATGGTCCTGGTATTTTGGTTTCTGTGACACCATGTTAGAGCCTATAAATCTTTTCATGGATATAGATTAGTTGTATTGGGGAGAGAGGGAAGAATTAATGAGTCTTTTGATGCAAACAACACGAACTCACTCAGTTTAGCTCAGTGAAAATAAGACATAGTATGGGAATGCCCATGAGCTGAAACTAGAACTAGGTGGATGTTTCATCATTGTCCTTTGATCTATTTCTTCCTCTCATCATTTCTGCTTGTTTGAGTATTTTCTCTCTTCTATTGGAACTACATGGCTTCCTCTACTTCTAAAAATGTTTTCTCTTGTTATTGCAAATGGCTCACAGAATATCATAGTGATTTCTGTCTTTTACTCTACATCATATACCTCTTAATCTTCAGCTCTTACTATTAACTGCCACATTGTATTAACATTTTACAGTTCAAATGCTAATAGAGTAAAATATTTCTTACCAGATACTGCTTAGGTTTATTAAATAGTTGTCCTTTGGGAGAAAAAGCACACAGTAAAATATTTACCTATGAAAATAGCAAGGCCTATTATCTCTGGGTGGACCAGTTTGTTTTACAAGAAGAAAATATGGGTGGCCTTCTGAAAAGGTGCCTATCATCACAGAATTTGTTTGATACTGCAATGTTTATTTTTGTTATTGTTTTCCAATTTATTATTTGACTTGATTTTCAAATGGTTTTATGAACATGATGTATTTTATACAATACCACAGAATACTTGAAAATAAATTAGAATTATCTTGAGAACAAAGAAGTAATGACAAAATCTTGAAAGTAGCAGTCAGAAATGAGAACATAAATATAAAAAAAACATAGCAAGAGAAGATAGAATAGATTTAATGGAATACTTTAATGTACTACTATATTGAGCATGGCAGTTACATACTATGACATTTTCATATTTAAATTATTTCTACTGGGTAGCAAACATTTGGGTGGACTTAAATGTCAGTTCACCCATTACCCAGAAATGGAATTTTGTTACTCTATGACACAAGGCCTTTAGTAACTGGCTTATACGTGTTTTTTATTAAATCAAATTGAAAGCTCAATTGCTGACCTTTAGAATCATTTAAGCCAATAGCATCTTCCCCTACTATTTGTATTTTAGTCAATTATCATTATTAATAAAGGGATTATAATTTATCTCTAAAAAAGGAACTATCCCTATGGCCAAGGCAAATATTTTTATGGTAATTACTTCACCAAATACAATCTGAATATTTGGAAAATTTGATTCCCGCAAGCCAGAGAAATTAAAATATGTAAAATTGATGTAAGAGCGAGTAGCTGACATTTGTAATGATACTATAATTTTCTCCAGGGGTATGTGGGATACAGTGTTTTTCTCTATCCAAAATTTGATACTACTGTTAGTTAAATCATTTCTATATTTTAATGCTGGTATACTCATTGCAAGAAATCTAAATTATACTGTTAAATTGTGAGAGCTATTCTTCAGGGTCTATTCTCTTTGTACCCAGTAATACGTGTTCAATGTTACTGCAGAAATTTTAATCTCTGAAGTGTAAGAGATTTGTAAGCCCACCTACATCCAATGTAAGAATAATATTTGTCTAGATTTGGGCCTAATACAGAGTAATAGCATTCACTGTATCATTCTTAAAAATCTCTGTACTGAAATAAGTTATTTTTATAGTCAAAGAAAGAAAAACAATTTAAAACACTGAGGGTTTAAGATACAAAAACAATTAAAAAAATCAATGGACATAAAGGTAATGAGCAGCACTGTATTAAAAAAAAAGGATTTTACTGGTTATATTTTCTTGGTGATTTTAATTCTGTGGTATCTTTCAGAAGTTTTAAAACCACGACTCCCAAATAGATGCTTAATAAATATTTCTGACAGGAAGCTTTAATTTCATGGAATTTTTTGTCCATTTTTTCTGGTCTCCTTGACTTTGAAATAATAAAAAAAACACATGAAAGTTTGCTATGTTAAAAAAGGAGGTGTGAGATATGTAGGAAACAAAAATAGCATTTTATCTGAATTATCTAGTTTTATATCCCATTACCTTGTTGAAGGGCAAGAATCATATGTATCCAATTAATACTATCTATAACCTCTTTGAAGAGGCTTTCATAAAATTTCTGACACACAAGCAATATGGTAGGTTTTACTTCATTAAATATATTTCATTTATTGAAAAAGTTGAATTTTGAAATGAATGAATATAAATATTATGAAAAGTATATTTAGAATATTGAAAATGCATGTAAATAAATAAATTGCACTTGAGGGTCTTTTCACTTTGAAATTTTAGAGATTTCATTAATCTAGAAAATCATACTCATGAATAAAAGAATGACAGAAATTCACAAGTTACTAAAATATTAGTAGAATTAAAGAGAATTTTATCATCATTAATTGTGATGTTATAGAATTTGATTATAATTAACATCTTAAAGAAATATAAAAACCCAAATTATTGAATTTAATTTAGAATCTATATTTGAAATTTACACACACAGACATACACAAAACATAAAATGAAACAAACTCTTGTAATATAAGTTTTGTAGAACAATAAAACCAAAATTAGTTTCTCACAGACAACATGAAATTATTAAAAATCGTTGTTTACTTCAATGCTTAAATGTGCATGAGAAATCCTTATTCCTGATTGCTACTGGTACAAATGTTTGATGTTGCATTTTGCAGTAAAAAGCAGAAAACAGTATATTATGGGGAAGGTATTTCCTTTCAAGTAACATAACTTGAAATAAGTGGAGTTATTATTTAGTGATGGAAAATACCAATTTCTCCCACGTCCCTTTAAAGGATACCTTTTCCAACATGATTCCCAGCATTCTTCTACAGGAGCCACTTCTTACTTTTCAATATGTCTGAGAAAACTAAAATGAATTCACACTGAGGTGTTGATGACTGTATCAGTATGGTTTCTTCTCAAAAATCTCCTCTTTCTGACTGTGAGTTACTTAAAGGCAAAGATCATGTTTTATTCATGATTATTTTTAGGACCTCTCATGGTGTTAAGGTTAGAGTAGAGTCCCTATCTCAACAATTCAACAAAAATAATTTCTTATAATGCTGAACAACTCACGTCTTCCTTATTGTGAACCCTCTATCTATTTTCTGAATTTTACTTTGGGAATCTGAAGAAATAGAAAAATGAAGCACAAAATAGAGAAACTGAAGTGATGTCCGGAAAGAAGAGTGGTTGTTAAACAAGGTACATGGGAAAAAAGCAGGTGAGGTCTATTTCAGTCAGGTTGTTCCCCCTTTAAAATAGGAGAAAGAGTATTTAAAGAGGAGAAGGAAAGTGACATGCAATGAGAATCTTGTGCAAAATGCTCCTCTTCCTATTTATCCTCATCATATTATTCTTCAGTATTGTTAAGTCTATTTCACAAATGGGAAAACTTAGGTGCACATAATTAGCTAAGATCACATATCTGGAAAGAGGCAGAATCAGGAAGACAATTTATATCTTTTAAAAACCTGATTATGTCAAAATGAACCCTATTATTATGCATAATTGTAATACACTAATAAAAACAAACAAAAAACTGTCAAAGGAAAGACAAAGATTACTAAAACACTAGAAAATGAGTGCTGTAATTTTTTTGGGTTTGTTATATTAATAACTAAATTTATGGTTCTGTTTTAATAGTAGTTTTTATTCATAGAAAAGTTGAACAGATAGTAAAGAGAATTTCCAAATTTCCTTCTCTTCGCACATTTTACATTACTAACATCGTGAGTATTGTGATGTATTTGTTAAAACTGATGAACCAACATAGATACACTGTCATTAACTAAAATTTAAGAAGAATGTCAGGATTCACTCTTTGTATTGTAACGTTCTGTGGATTTTGACAAATGCCTAATGTCTTATACCATCACAACAGTACCACTCATAATAGTTTCACCAATGTAAAAATGTCCTATAATTATCCTATTTATTCCTCCTTTTCCCCTTTAAATACCTAGAAACTTTTGAATTATTTTTACTTTTTCTATAGTTTACTTTTTTTTTTTTACCAGAATACCATATAGTTTAAATCATACAATCTGCAGACCTTCAGATTGTATCTTTCACTTAGCCTCCAATTCCCTCCATTTTTTTATGATTTGATAACTAATTTATTTTTAATCATCAAATATTTTTTATTGTATGGATATAGAACAATTAGGTTATCCATTTAACTATTGGGATCCATCTTCATTGTTTCCTGATTTTGGAAATTATTAATACATCTACAATAAAAATTTATGTTGAAGTTTTGGTGTGATATGAGTTTTAAACTAATTTTGATAAATATTTGGAAGAGTGACTACTAGATTGCATAGTAAGATTGTTTAGCTCCATAAGAAATTGCCAAACTCTCTTCCATCATGGCTATGCCATATTAAATCCTTACCAAAAATGAATGAGAACATCTGTTGCTTCACATCCTCTAAGTATTTAGTATTATCAGGGTTTTTTTAAAAAAAAATTTAGCTATTTTTATAGGGAGTGTTACCTCATTTCAACATTCAATTCCCTAACTATAAGGCTGAAAATGTTTCATATGCATATTTGCTCTCTGTTTAACATCTTTGTTACATCAGTGTAGGTTCTCTATGTGGTATCAGTTCAGAGCTTTTGCCATTTTTAATTGGGTTATTTGTTGCTATATGACTCCCAGAAATTCATATGTTAAAACATAATCCCTAATGCAATAGTGTTATGAGGTGGGTCTTTAGGTGAGGTGGCTAAATCATAAAGATAGAACCCTCATGAATGGAATTAGGGCCATTATAAAAGAAGCAAAGGCTGGACTCAGTGGTACATGCATGTAATCCCAGTGGCTCGGGAGGATGAGGCAGGGGGATTGAAGGTTGAAGGAGAGCCTCAGCAACTTAGAAAGGCCCTAAGGCAACTTAGTGAGACCCTATCTCTAAATAAAACATAAAAAATGGGGTTGGGATGTGGCTCACTGAGTGGTTAAACATTAAATGGGTTCAATCCCCAGTACAAAATAAATAAATAAATAAATAAATAAAGGCAAAGGGAGCTTGTGTGTGCTCCTTCCACCATGTCAGGACACAGAAAAAAACTGTCATTCATGAGAAAGAGGGCCCTCACCAGACACCAAATTTTTTGGAAAGTTTATCCTGAACTTCCATCTATAGAACAATAAATAAATTCGTTTTGTTTATAAATTACCCAATCTAAGGTATTATTTATCATAACTTCAATAAAATAAAGCATATGTTTTCTAATTACAGTTTTAAAAGTTCTCCTTTAATATTTTTGAATACAAGTCTTTAATCATATGTCTTTTGAAAAGAATTTCACCAAGTCAGTAGCTTGAGTTTTTATTTTGTTAACACTGTCATTGAAAAAACAGAATTATTAATAAATAGAACAAATTAAAAAAGAACAAAAAACCTAATTATTTAATTTTTTAAAAATTCAATGTATCATTTTTTTCTGCTTATGGAGTATGTTTTTCGTGCTATATCTAAGAATCCATGGCCAATATCTAATAATTGTTTTTGGGAAAACTAGATATCTACATGCAAAATAATGAAATTGAATCTCCAACTTATACCACACACAAAATAAATTTTAAAAAATGATGAAGTAGTTAAATGTAATGCCTGAAACTACAAACATCCTAGAAGAAAACTTAGGGAGAAACTCCTTTATATTGGTTTTGGCAATGATATTTGTGGACATCACATCAAAAGCAGAGACAAAAAGTAAAAAATATGCAAGTGGAACTACTTAACATCTTTGTACATCAAAGTAAATAAATAATAAAATAAAAAAGCAACCTATGTAATGTGAGAAAATATATCCAACCTATATATCTGATAAATCTGCAGTAATCATGAGAGCATAGTATTGGCAAAATAAAAGCCAAATATATCAATGGAGCAGAACAAAAATCCAAGAAATAGATGTACACCAGTAATAATCAACTGATCTTTGATCAAGGAACAAAATCAACTCAATGGATTTAAAGGGTAGTCTATTCAAAGGATAGTCTTTTCAACAAATGATACTAGAACAACTAGACTTCCATATACATAAAGAAAATTTAATATATATGCAGACCTTCCACCACATTGTTCATCTTCTTCAATATTGTGTTGGCAATTGTGACTTGTTTGTTTTTAACTTAACAGTCAAGAGCATATAAAGAAATTAATTCAATGATATTCTAGAGAAAAAAAATTATCTTTCTCTTATATTAATCAGGAAATGGAAGTTTGCAATCTAAATAATGCAAAATAAATTCATTCATCTATACTTGGTTGATTAAAAGAGATTATAATGTTCATTTTTTTTGGAAAGAACCTTAGTTGTAACAATTATATTTATCACTCAAACTTCTCTTCAAGAGAGAATTTGAAAGGAGAATATCTAAGAGCCTCTTACTGACACACACGCTGTATTTGTATCTGATTTCATATTAATATTATGCTATCTCCAGGATATTGCAAGACAGTGATTGACACACTGAATATACAAAAGCCAGCATATCTCTGGTCAACACAGTACTCATTTAATGGACATCTGTTATCTGGGACTATGACTTTCCTAAAACTGTACCACAGTCTGAGGTTCTTTCTACCAAACCCTCCTTCATCTTTCCCCTCTTTGATGAGTGTTAGACCTGAACTGGAATTTGAAGTTTCTCCCCCTTACTCATATTTTCATTACCTTCATCCTCCAGAGAAATTTCTCTCAATGAATCTCAGGCATGTCCAATATCATCCTATAATCTGCTTCCCAGAGGACTCAATCTAACAGAGCCTTCAATTAGATATGTTTGGATAAAATTATTAATTTTTTAAAAATTCATAGATTCAAGGCACATGATAGAGTGCTTTAAAACTAAACTTTGCTGCCAACCTAGCTGAATTCAGCTATTCATCCTACATATGTACATAAAGGAGCCCAAATGCACAGCTTTTCAGTTGAGTCTAAGCTAAATCAGATGATCTCCAGGGGATGACAACAATAAATGATTATTTTATTCCATTATATTTGCATTGTTTATTTCATGTAGTAAAACTATATGATTCCATATTTCTCATCAGACTATTATCACCGTTCAAAAATAGTAGAACCAAATGGTTCTAATGCAGATAGGATAATTTATAAATGAAAAAAAAATCTAACTTTATAGTGTTTTCTAAGTTACCAAAATCAAGAAAAGCTCCGGCACAAAAACAAGCCTAATAAAGGAAATCTAAATGAGGATTCAGCTATAACACAAAAGGTGTAAGCAAAAATACAAGACTAATTCAAAGAGGCAAATTTAGAGCACTGGAGGAAAATTTCAAAGGAGTCAGAATTCAATATTGATGTGTTTAGTAATACAACCTATTCCATGCCTAGCACCTGCCAAGATAAGATATATTAGATTGCTAGTATAGGAAGTAAATAGAATCACTATTTAGTAGGAATTCTAAAAAGTTCTAATAGGAAAAAGCCCAGCATTAGGAAAACAGAGGGTAAATAATTGTACACACACAATGCCAAACACCAGCAGGAGGCTAATGAGAGGTATTAAATTTTTCTTTCCTTTTTCACTAAAGTCAGTGTTCTTGTTCTTCCACCCCCTTTATATATTAGGAGAAAGTTGCCATGCATAAAGGACATAAAAAAGGTAACAAATGACTCAATCTCATACATTCATTATGATTTTACCATTGTACATTCTGAGCATTCTGATATCATATTACATTGAATGTGAGAAAATAGACATGAATTTTTCAAAATGTTACTGTGAGTTTGGAAAAAAATAACATAAGTGAATTGTCATAGCTTGAAATGTATGATGTAGAGATTTCTATGGCATAGATTATTAAAATAAACTTCTGTGTGGGGATTGATAATGAAAATAAAAGGAGAAGACTAAAATGATACAGGTATGCACGGAATGATATCAGGAGCAAGAGAGGGATACATGGCCTTAGGAAAAAAAATGGGAAATGAGTAGTTGAGATGGCTAACTAGAAGAAGAGAAGAGTTACCATTTCTTTTGCTAGAGAATAAATTATGAGACATAAATGTTAAATATGAGTAAAAAATAGGAAGGAATCCAGTCCTTAGACAACTTGCATATTGTGCTAATGGAAGTAGATACTTTATTATATTTAAGGTTACTAGGGAATCAATTAGTAACTGCAAGAATTAATTGCGTGTGTTGTAGAGGGGGTTCTTGGATCATAGAAAAAATACATACTTTGAAAATTTTTATTTATTGTACAATATGGATGGCAGATAAAATGGCCTTAACAATATATTCCTTTCTAAAGAGGCTTAGGGATATAGCATAATTCAGAGAAAATATCTTTTCAAAGATTGGGGCTGCAACGTACACTTAATTTGTACTTGAGAAAAATTTATAGGTGAAATAATGTGCTTAAAAATGCCTATATGTGGGGCTGGGGTTGTGGCTCAGCGGTAGAGCTCTCACTTAGCACGTATGAGGCCCTGGGCTTGATCCTCAGCACCACATAAAAATGAATAAATAAATAAAACAAAGGTACTGTGTACAACTAAAAGAAATAAATATTTAAAAAAATACCTATATGTGGAACAAAGTTATCCTTAATATTTTCTATGTTTGGGAAGAGATGAAATTTTCACTCTAGAGAATAATTGAAAAGATAAATTAAATTGCCAGTGAATGTAAAATTATCTATAGGCCAAATTATACATAAAATTTAAAGAGAGAAGGAAATAAAAATAAGATTCTGTGCCATATTTTTCTAAAGACAACATCATTGTCTTTAATAATCATTCATGATTTTAAATGAAATTCTTCAAGGTGATTAATTGACCAAATAAAGAGTTAAGTTTCTAAAATAAATAAAACTATTTTAGATATATTAATCAATGTAGAATGTAAGTTTAAATTTTTATAGAAATAATATTTTTTACTTTTTATTTTTATTTTTTATTACCTGATCATATTTATAAAATTTTCCTATTACTTTTGTTTACTGAGATGGAATCTGGACATAAATCATGTGATTTTGAATTATTTTATGGATATCATGAAGTTTTAAAATTTTAAGTACTTAGGGTGATAATCAGTTTAATACACAGTATCCCGTTCATTGTATATCTTTTGGACTGTTAATTTAACCACTTTGCAGATAAAGTTCTTTTTTATGGATATGGAACATGTTATTATTTAGCCCAAATACATTTTCATCTTAAATCTACTATTTGTTTCATGTATATTTGTTTTATGAAACAATAAAACTGCATTGAAAATGAAAAAGTTTTAAAATGAAAATTTAAACTTTGAACACGTTGCAAATGCCACGTCAAATTGTCAGGTCTAAATCATATTCTGACAACTTCTCATGTCTAATTCTGTTTTCTCCCTTTTCTTTCTACATCTGTTACTCTACAATAAACAATTTCACTTTTATTTCCATTTTATCATATATTGCTCAGAGAAGTCTACCATCACAAGAATTTGAATTTCATTTTGCTCATATCTGAATAAATGGACAACATGAAGTTTGAAATTGATGGTCTCTCAAAGCATAATCTTAAAAATAGCAAATTGAGAAAGAATATATTAAAAATTTATTTGTGAAACCTCTAAAATTACAAAGGTATAGTTTGAAATTTTAAAAACATGATTCTCATATGTTAGGGGTTAAATAGTGTCCCTCCAAAATTTACATTGAAGCTCTACTACCCAATAGCTCAGAATATTACTGTAGTTGAAGATAAAGCCTTTAAAGAGGTAATTAAGTTAAAATGGGGGCATTAGGGTGGGTCCTAATCCAAACTGACATCCTTATCACAAGTGGAAATTCGGACACACAGAGACACCAGGGGCAGGAAGTCATAGAACAAAAACTATATGAATACAAAGTAGGAGGGAAGCCATCTGTGTCAAGGAGAGAAGCCCTAGGAGAAACCAAACCTGCCCACACATTAATCTTAGCCTTCTAGCCTCTATCACTGTGAGAAAGTAAATTTCTGTTGTTTAAGCACCCAATCTGTGGTGTTTTGTTTAGGAGAACCATAACAAACTGATACAACATATACATGTAAAAAAGCACACTTATCAAAAATGTATTGAAGTTATTAAAAAGTCACTTAGTAGAATGATAAATCTCATTTAAAGAACATTGGAGTAACTAAGGAGTATTTACTGAGACTAAAGACTTTTGGCATTAGATTGCTATATGCAGATGCAAGACTACCCAACATCCTACCAAACAATAAAATCATATTATTTGGTTCTGCCTGATAGAAACCATTTACAATCCTATCATTTAAAAATATACAAATTAACAGTTAACTTCGCAGAGTACGAATACAAATAATCAATAGTAATTCAACAAGTGCACATTCAGTAGAGAATTAAATGATACCTGATACCTTGAATATCCTAACAATTGTATCCTGATAATTGTTCCTGTATATTATTAAAAGAATACATACCTCAGGGGAGGTGGGAGGGGAGAGTAAATGAGATAATGGGAGTAAAAATGATCAAAGTATGTTATCTGTATGTACAAATATTCCACCATGAAATTCACTATTCTGTATAATTAATATGCAATAGCAAAATGATGCATACTATCCTTTTGTTATTTCCAATTTTTAAAAATTGTTTATGAATAGATCTATTATTTACTATGTCCTATGACATTAATTTAATTTTTAATATTTTCTTTCTTTTAACTTTTATTTATTTTTTAATTTTATATGTTGCTTTGGATGGTACCCACTGCCTCACAAATGCTAGGCAGGAGCTCTACCATGGAGCTGCAACCCCAGCCCTCATTTGATTTTTTTTTTTTGCATTACAATTCTTAATATACCTTTATACCACAATTTATCATATCTCTGTTTGTATATAAGGTATGTTGACACTAAATTCACATCTTCATACATGTATTTTGTATAATGATGACCATCACCTTCAACCATCCTTGCTATTCCCCTTCCTCCTCCCATTCCCTCCCACCTGTCTTCCCTATCTAGAGGTAATATTCCTCCCATGCTTTCCCTCCCTACCCCACTTTGAGTCACCCCCCTTATATCAGAGAAAACATTTGGCATTTGCTTTTTGGAGATTGGCTAACTTCACTTAGCATAATCTTCTCTAATGTCATCCAATTACCTGCAAATGCCATGATCTTGTTCTTTTTTAGTGCTGAGTAATATTCCATTGTGTAATAAATGCCACATTTTTTAATCCATTCATCCACTGAAGGACATATAGGTTGGCTCCACAGTTTATCTACTATGAATTGTGTTGCTATAAACATTGATGTGGCTGTGTCCCTGTAGTATGCTATTTTTGGTCCTTTGGTTCGAGAAGAGGAATAGCTGGGTCAAATGGTGGTTCCATTCCCAGCTTTCCAAGGAATCTCCATACTGCTTTCCAAATTAGCTGCACTAATTTGCAGTCCTACCAACTGAGTGTACCTTTTTCCCCACATCCTTGCCAACACTTGTTGTTGTCTGTCTTCCTAATAGCAGCCATTCTTACTGGAGTGAGATGGTATCTTAGGATAGTTTTGATTTGCATTTCTCTGATTGCTAAAGATGATGAGCATTTTTTCATATATTTGTTGATTGATTGTATCCTCTTTTGAGAAATGTCTGTTCAGGTCCTTGACCCATTTATTGATTGGATTAATTGTTTTTTTTGTTTTGTTTTGTTTTTGGTGTTTAGCTTGTTGAATTGTTTATATACCCTAGAGATTAGAGCTCTATCTCATGTGTGAGGGGTAAAAATTTGTTCCCAGGATGTAGGCTCCCTGTTCACCTCACAGATTATTTCTTTTGCTGAGAAAAAACTTTTTAGTTTGAATCCATCCCATTTGTTGATTCTTGGTTTTAATTCTTGTGCTATAGGCATTTTATTAAGGAAGTTGGGGCCTAGCCCACGTGATGAAGATTAGGGCCTACTTTTTCTTCTATTAAACCAGAGTCTCTGGTTTAATTCCTAGATCCTTGATCCATTTTGAGTTAACTTTTGTGCATGGTGAGAGATAGGGATTCAATTTCATTTTGTTGCGTATGGATTTCCAGTTTTCCCAGGACCATTTGTTGAAGATGTTATCCTTTCTCCAGTAAATGCTTTTGGCATCTTTGTCTAATATAAGGTAGTTGTAATTTTGTGAGTTAGTCTCTGTGTCCTCTATTCTATACCATTGGTCTACCAGCCTGTTTTGGTGCCAATACCATGCTGTTTTTGTTACTATTGCTCTGTAGTATAGTTTAAGTTCTGGTATAGTGATACCACCTGTTTCACTCTTCCTGCTTAGAATTGCTTTAGCTATTCTGGGTCTCTTATTTTTCCAGATGAATTTCATGGTGGCTTTTTATATTTCTATGAGGAATGCCATTGGGATTTTGATCAAAATTACATTGAACCTGTATAGTGATTTTGGTAATATGGTCATTTTAATAATATTAATTCTGCCTATCCATGAGCAAGATAGATTTTTTCATCTACTAAGGTCTTCTTCTATTTATCTCTTTAGGATTCTGTAATTTTGATTGTACAGATCTTTCACCTCTGTTGTTAATTTAATTCCCAAGTTTTTTTTTTTTTTGAGGATATTGTGAATGGGGTAGCTTTCCAAATTTCCTTCAGAGGATTTGTCACTGATATACAGAAATGCCTTTGATTTATGGGTGTTGATTTTATATCCTGCCACTTTGCTGAATTCATTTACTAGTTCTAGAAGTTTCCTGATAGAGTTTTTTGGGTCTTCTAGGTATAGAATCATATTGTCAGCAAATAGTGCTAGTTTAAGTTCTTCTTTTCCTATAGTTATCCCTTTAATTTCCTTCATCTGTCTAATTGCTCTGGCCAGTGTTTCAAGAACTATGTTGAATAGGAGAGGTGAGAGAGGGCATCTCTGACTTATTCCAGATTTTAGAGGGAATGCCTTCAGTTTTTCTCCATTTAGAATGATGTTGGCCTGAGGCTTAGCATAGATAGCCTTTACAATGTTGAGATCTTTCTGTTATCTCTAGTTTTTCTAGTGTTTTGAACATAAAGTGGTGCTGTATTTTGTCAAATGCTTTTTCTGCATCTATCAAGATGATCATATGGTTCTTATCATTAAGTCTATTGATCTGATGAATTACATTTATTGATTTCTGTATGTTGAATCAACCTTGCATCCCGGGGATGAATCCCACTTGGTCACGGAGCACAATCTTTTTGTATTCGATTTGCCAGAATTTTATCGAGGATTTTTGCACCTATGTTCATTAGAGATATTGGTCTGAAGTTTTCTTTCTTTGAGTTGTCTTTGTCTGGTTTTGGAATCAGGGTGATGTTGGCCTCGTAGAATGAATTTGGAAATAATCCCTCTTTTTCTATTTCCTGAAATAGATTGACGAGAATTGGTATTAGTTCTAATTTAAAGGTGTTGTAAAACTCAGCTGTATATCCGTCCAGTCCTGGGCTTTTCTTGGTTGGTAATCTTTTGATGGCTCGTTCTATTTCCTCACTTGATATTGGTCTGTTTAACTTGTGTATATCTTCCTGACTCAATCTGGGCAGGTCATATGACTTTAGGAATTGATCGATGCCTTCACTATCTTCTATTTTATTATAGTATAAGGTTTCAAAATAATTCCTAATTATCTTCTGTATTTCTATAGTGTCTGTTGTGATATTGCCTTTTTCATCCCGTATGCTAGTAATTTGAGTTCTCTCTCTTCTTCTCTTCGTTAGCATGGCTAAGGGTCTGTCAATCTTATTTATTTTTTCAAAGAACCAACTTTTAGTTTTTGTCAGTTTTTTTCAATTGTTTCTTTTGTTTTGATTTAATTGATTTTAATTATTTGTTTCCTTCTACTGCTTTTCTGCTGATTTGTTCTTCTTTTTCTAGGGCTTTGAGATGTAGTGTGAGGTCATTTATTTGATGGATTTTTCTTCTTTTGAGGAATGAACTTCATGCAATGAATTTTCCTCTTAGTACTGCTTTCTTAGTGTCCCAGAGATTTCGATATGTTGTGTCTGTGTTCTAATTACCTCTAAGAATATTTTAATTTCCTCCTTGATGTCTTCTGTAACTCACTGTTCATTCAGTAGCATATTGTTCAGTCTCCATGTGATGTAGGAATTTTTCTTCCTTATTTTAACATTGATTTACAATTTCATTATATTATGATCAGATAAAATGCATGGTAGTATCTCTATTCCTTTGTATTTGCTAAGAGTTTCCCTGTGACATAATATAGGGTCTATTTTTGAGACGGATCCATGCACTGCTGAGAAGAAAGTGTATCTGCTTGATGTTGGTTGATATATTCTATATATGTCAATTAAATCTAAGTTATTAATTGTGTTATTGAGTTCTATAGTTTCTTTTTTCAACTTTTGTTTGAAAGATCTGTCCAGTGGTGAGAGAGGTATGTTAAAATCACCCTTGATTATTGTGTTGTGGCCTATTTGACTCTTGAACTTGAGAAGAGTTTGTTTGATGACCATAGCTGCACCATTGTTTGTGGAATATATATTAGTGATTGTTATGTCTTATTGGTGTATGGTTCCCTTTAGTAGTGTGTAATGTCCATCTTTATCCCTTTTGATTAACTTTGGCTTGAATCCTACTTTATTTGATATGAGTATGGACACCCCTGCTTGCTTCCGAAGTCCATGTGAGTGGAATGATTTTTCCAAACCTTGCACCTTCAGTCTGTGTATGTCTTTTCCTATCAAATGAGTCTGCTATCGGCAGCATATTGTTGGATCTTTTTTTTTTAATCCAGTCTACTAGCCTATGTCTTTTGATTGGTGCATTTAAGCCATTAACATTTAGGGTTACTATTGAGATATGGTTTGTACTTCCAGCCATATTTGTTTATTTCTGTTATTTAACTTGACTTGGTTTTCCTCTTTGATTTGTCTTTCCTTTAGTTTACTACCTCCCACTGTTGGTTTTGTTATTTTTCATTTCCTCTTCATGAAATATTTTGCCAACCATGTTTTGAAGTGCCGGTTTTCTAGCTGCAAATTCTTTTAACTTTGTTTATCATGGTAGGTTTTTATTTCATCTTCAAACCTGAAGCTTAATTCTGCTGGATACAAGATTCTTGGTTGGAACCCATTATTTTCAGCTTTTGAAATATGTTGTTCTAGGATCTTCTAGCTTTCAGGGTCTGTGTTGAAAGATCAGCCATTAATCTAATTGGTTTACTCCTATATGTAATCTGCTTCCTTTCTCTTGTGGCTTTTAAAATTCTCTTCTTGTTCTGTATATTGGGCATTTTCATTATAATGTGTCTTGGTCTTGGTGTGGATCTCTTGTGATTTTGTACATTTGGTGTCCTGTAGGCTTCTAGGATTTGGATTTCCATTTCATTCTTCATTTCTGGAAAGTTTTCTGATATTATTTCATTGAACAGATTGCTCATTCCTTTGGTTTGGACCTCTCTACCTTACTCTATCCCAATAACTCTTAAGTTTGGTCTCTTTATGCTATCCCATATTTCTTGGATATTCTGCTCGTGGTTTCTTATCGTTTTCCCTGTGCTGTCTACATTTTTTTTGAGATGATATACATTGTCTTCATTGTCTGATGTTGTATCTTCTAAGTGGTCTAGTCTGCTGGTGATACTCTAATTTGAGTTTTTATTTTGATTTATTATTTCTTTCATTTCTAGGATTTCTGTTTGTTTGTTTTTTAATAACCTCTACCTCCCTGTAGAAGTGATCTTTTGCTTCTTGGATTTGTTTATGTAATTCATTGTCAAAGTGATCTTTCATTGTCTGTATTTGTTGTCTGATGTCTTCCTTGAGACTGCAGAACCATGTATATCCTGAAATCTTTATCTGACATTTTTTTTCTGCTGTAGATGTTACCTCTTCTAATGTTGTATTGTCTTGTAATATTTGTGGTCCTTTCTTTCCTTGTCTTTTCATGTTGCTCACATTTCTTTCCATCTCTGTAAGATTGCTGTGATATTGTTTTTACCCTATAGATTTATATTGCTCTTGTATAGTTCAAAAATCTCTTCTTTGTGGGGAAAGACAATGTTAAGAATTCCCAATATCAACAATACATCATCTATGAGCAACTTTTGTTATTAAGACATTTATAGTTATTCTCTATGTCTAGAAATGTTGGATTCAATTATTATTTAAAATATACCATTAGTTTCATCAAAGGCATACAGTTTCTGGTGGCATATAGAGAACTGAGGATTGGGCATAGGATGTTATGTTAAGGGGGAAAGATGTGAGGGTATGGGGTTAATATATCTTAGCAACTTTGGAGGAGGACTCTAATGAAGGGGATTATTAGCAGGAGAATAGACAGGAGGTATTTTAGGGTAGACAAGTACATGTGAGGACAATAAGAAGCATAGAAAGAAACACTTATTTACATTTAGTAAATTACACGTAGTAGAAATAGTAACACTTGGGAGGTTGAGAGAGGAAGAGATGGAGGAAGAAAAATAAAGAGCAAATAAGAAGAAAAAAGGGGAAAAAGAGGTAGAGAGAAAGGAATGAAAAGAAATAGAAAGAAGAAAAAGAAAAAAGAAAGAAAGAATGCCCTCTTAGAATTCTGTTTTCTTCTCTTCCAGTAGGTGAGGTTGTGCATTCCAGGTTGGGTCTCTGCCCTCAGGGTGGTGGAAGCAATCTGTGTGAGGAGTCTCTCCCTCACCTACCTGGAGCTTCTCTGATCCTGGTCTCTTTGGGTTGCTCCAGGTCTCTATCCCTCTCCCCTCTCCTTCCCACCAAGCCCCAATTGATGGATCTCTTGTACATAGCCCTGGATTCACTCCTGCAGGGCAGTGCCCTGGCCTCCCTGCGCTCTTGATGGACTGAGCACTATCTCTGTGTTGCATAGCCACCACGTCATCACAGCTGGGGAGAGGGGGAGTTGGAAACTGGCAACCTGTTCTGTTGTATTCCCTCTGATTTCAGCACGCCCACTGAAAGCTGGTGAGAATGGTTTTGAGTTATCCCAGCTGGGGAAGGGGGGCTGGGAATTACACACCTGTTCAGATGCCCATCCGTGCTGTCAGTCACACCCACCAAAAGTTGACGAGATAGATTTTCCAAGATGGAGACTGTCCGTTTCCTGTGCTGGGGTGTCCAGTGAGGTGGAGGGAGCTGGGCTGTTCCTATGTTACGTCCAGAACTTGGTCCTTGGTCTGATGTCCTGCGCTGACACAGGTTGCAGTTTGGCTCGCTTCAGCCCTGAAGGAGCAATAAACCTGCATCTCCGCTCTGCTGTCAGAGAGCTGAGGCACTCAAACTCCACCCATCTGTGGTGGGCTCCGGCACTGAGCTGTTGTCCTGCTTTTGGGGCCACGAGCCACTCCACTTTCCCTGTGTTCTGCACTGTGCTTGCAAAAATCCACTGTTTAGAATCCTGTCACATGCCTTGAGAAGCTTAAATTCATCAATGGGAGCTCTTGTGGGGGAAACCATCCGACTGCTCCCTCAGATTCCCACACAGAGCAGCCAATAATGGGTTCTCCTCTACTCCGCCACCTTGGATCTGTCCCCTCATTTGACTTTTTATTTTAGATAAATCTTTAATCCAACTGGATGTTTTCTATTAAGTCCCTAAAACTTCAGTTAAACCACTCTAGCATAGCTTATAATGCCATCATTCTGTTCAAGTTTCTCTGTACAAATCATTAACATCCTCCATGTTGTGAAATTTAATGGATTTGTCTCTTTTCTCCATTCTTATGTTATTATATCTCTAGGATAACATTGCCAAAATTCACCCTAGTCTTTTTTAAAAAATATATGTCCTCCGCTCTTTGCATTTTCCCATTACATTTATCTGCACATCATTTGTCATGACTTATACATTATTTTTGCTTCTTCTTACCAAAACTGAAAATATTTCCCAGAGAATTATCTTTTCTACCTTTTCCCTCAACATACAAGATCTCATCAAATATCAATGTTTTGAATACCATCTGTGTTCTTATGACTTAATATTTTTTTAATCCCCTACAGATCAATCCCTTGAATTTCAGATATTTATATATCATGATCTATTGGATATGTCAACTTGGATGCTTACAATATACCATTCAAAGATTATCTAAAACAGAGCTTTTGCTACTCACCTCTAAAAAATATTTCATTATTCATGAGCATAATCAACTACACCAAAGTTTAATCCAATGTAAGAAACTACAACAAAAACAAAAAACTCAGTCTTCATTCATCCTCATTCCTTACTCCTTGTATCTCATATCCATTTCAGCAGCAAGTCTGTGTGTTTTATTTCCATAATATATTTTGGAAATATATTCAAAGCCACCCCCTTCTCTTTGTCAACGCTGCAGACTCATATGTTCTGGAAATCACTGTTTATCATTTAAAAATACTAAAATAACACTCAATTATCTATTCTTGCTCAAATTCCACAAATTCTCCATATAACGAACAATAAATACTGAGTTGATTCTCATTTAATTTAGAAAGAAATACAATATATTTTGTAATATGCCTATATGACCTGATTCAGCCTACATGCCCCCCAAATTCTCCCACCATTTTCCCTTGACTTAATATATTTCAGGTACTTGAGTTTATTTTTTGAGTATGCCAAGCCTTTTTCCATGTCAGGATTTTTATAGTTACTATTCTCATTTTTGAAATTTGCTGCTTGCCCAGTCCTGTGCATAGACTGCTCATTCTTATTTGAACATCAGACCACAATTATCTTTTAAGATAAATCTTTTATGACCAACTTATCTAAATTTTTCTGCACACAAATAAAATTTCTATGAAAACATAAAGTGAACTTCCTTCTTTTCCCTTTCTACCATAAGTAATTTCTTGTTCACTTAATTTTTCTGCTTTAGTGAATATTACAGAATTTTTGTCAAAATCAACCTCTATTTTGCCAATGTTTTCTGTGATTTGAGAGTAGTTTATCAGCCTGGTATTAAGACCTAAAATGAACTCAAATGAAAGGAAACAGACAGTGTTCTTCATAGTATTCATTACAGATGTAATAGGACCAGTATGTTACATTTCTATTTCATTCATGTGGTTCAAAACAAAAACAGTATCACTAGTTTCTGATTATGTATGTTAGAATTTGGGTAGAGTTCCATATGTCTCCTGAGCCCCTGATGTAAAATAAATGATGTAGTGTGAATATTAGCAATCTAACCTAAGAATAGGTAATCAAATTAGCTCATAGAACAATGTGTGGATTACACTGAGCATGAAGAAATAGCATCCCTCCATACTCATCCCTGATTTGAAGCTTCATGTTTTGCATTAAACATGTTTAGGGAGAGTCATGAGCAGGTAATGCTGCTATGAAGAGAATGGAGAGCATTTCAAGATACATGGAAGGCTTCATATAGTTAAAAGAGAAATAAATTCTTGTAATATTTTGTGTGAAATAATATGAGCGAGTGAACCTAGAGAAACATATTCTATATGCTAACCTTACATGTAGGGAACAGATAGAGGGTACACTTTCCTAAGTTATTTTGTTTTCACATTTTTAAACTGAGTTAAAGAAAAATTATTTAATTAAGTCGAAAATGTCCAAGTATCTATTGACAAGTCTTGTGATTACCATATAAGTAATATTATATAATTTCAAACATTGAACTTCATATCTCATATGTTTTAATCACAGAGGAAATTATTAATATTGACAGCTATCATTTTTCTTTTAATATTTTGTTTTTATTGTCACATTTATCTTAATGTAAAACATACAGGCTCATTGAATGAACAATAAATGACAAAACCCCCCAAACACCTACCAAACTCTAATATTACCTTTGTGACTATGGCAGAGGCTGTTTATGATTAAAGGTAAAAAATAAATTCTGCAATTAAAGATAAATTATTTGACTTAAAATTTTTAGATAAAAGTTAATGTACTAAGATCCTTTACTGTAAATTTAATTTGTTGGTATCTTTTATGTATTCATCATGTGTCCTGATATTAAGATGCCAAATGATATTTAAAAAGATTTTGAGGGTGTACATGTGTGTGAATGTGTTTATACGTATACGTGTTTGAGCACTGTTTTGTTCAGTTACCTTAATGACTCATATATTTACTTTTTCCATTCAAAATTTTCAATTTAAAATTATGGGAAGTTATAATAAATTTAAATCAATTCACCTGAATCATTGCCACTACCAAGCAATTAACATTAATTTCCAAAACTCTCATAGTCATTTACTAAAATATAATGACTCATCCAAAGTTGCCTTTGTCATCTGCAGCATTATTTGACAAAAGGATTTTTCAGCATACTATCCAAAATTTCTGAGATCTTGGAAAGCTCAAATGACATTGTTATGGTTTGGATATGAGATGTTCCCCCAAATCCCCTGTATTAGCACAGTAGTAATTTGAAGTGAAATGAATGGATTGTGAGAGCTGTAACCAAATCAGTCCATCCTAGTTTGAGTAAACAAACTAGATGGTAACTGTGGGCAGGTGAAGTGTGGCTGGAAGAGGTGGGCCACTTGGTTTGTGCCCTGAAAGGGTACATTTTCCCTGTGGCTCCTCTCTGCTTCCTGGCTGCCATGAGGGGAGCAACTTCCCTTCACCCATTCCCCCATGATATTCTGCTTCAACTGATGTCCAGAACAATGGAGTAGTCTATCTGTGCACCGAGACCTCTGAACTGTGATCCCCAAATAAACATTTGCTTCTCTAAGTTGTTTTTGTCAAGTATATTGGTCACAGAAGCACAAAGCTGACTGACTCACACATACACATATTAGGATCTCATTTTTAGTAATCAGTTTTTATAATAAAAATTATATACCTGTTTCATGTAAAGTTTAAATAAATGTGCTCATCTATACAATATATTTTCATCAGGCTCTTTTCTGTGCTTAGTAAATAGTATCCCTGTCAAGCTTTCAGGGTCAAAGGTGGGACAAGCCCATTTAGCAGCTCATACCTCATACATATCTTTAGAAAAAGAGTGAGAAGTATGCAACTTGGTATTTATAAATATTAATAAAATACCTCAAATTCCCTCTGTTCATTTTGACACTAAAGAGGGAGAAACTGTTTCCACAGAAACAAAACTTTTAGACAACTTTTTTGTCACTGTTTTCTTGCTAAATGAATGATTCAAGTCAAAATGGCATGAAGAGGTATTCTCCTTCCTTTGAATTATCATTAGGTATTTTAAATGAAAAGGAAAATGAATTATGTCCAAACATAAAACAGTTTGCCATTTGGGGGCTTTATAAACAAATAGCATACTGTTTTGTAAATATTACTAAATTATTATTTATCTATTGATAATGGTAATGTACTCTATTAAAAATGACAAAATCATAGAATTTGCAGGGAAATGGATGGCATTAGAGCAGATTATGCTAAGTGAAGCTAGCCAATCCCTAAAAAACAAATGCCAAACGTCTTCTTTGATATAAGGAGAGTAACTAAGAACAGAGTAGGGAGGAAGAGCATGAGAAGAAGATTAACATTAAACAGGGATGAGAGGTGGGAGGGAAAGGGAGAGAGAAGGGAAATTGCATGGAAATGGAAGGAGACCCTCAGGGTTATACAAAATTACATACAAGAGGAAGTGAGGGGAAAGGGAAAAAAATAACAAGGGGGAGAAATGAATGACATAGAGGGGGGTAGAGAGAGAAGAGGGGAGGGGAGGGGAGGGGAGGGGAGGGGAGGGGGGATAGTAGAGGATAGGAAAGGCAGCAGAATACAACAGACACTAGTATGGCAACATGTAAATCAATGGATGTGTAACTGATATGATTCTGCAATCTGTATACGGGGTAAAAATGGGAGTTCATAACCCACTTGAATCAAAGTGTGAAATATGATATCTCAAGAACTATGTAATGTTTTGAACAACCAACAATAAAAAATTTTTAAAAAGAGCTAGAAGAAAGGATTTTTGAAGCATTAACCATAAAAAATGATAAATGTTTGAGGTCACAGATACATTTAATCTGATTTAAACACTGTAAAATGTATATATGCATCAAAATATCCATGGTAATCCACTAATGTATACAATCTTTATGTTTCTATGTATCAGTTAAAATAAAATTTAAGAATTGAAAGTCAAAAACTAATCTAATTCAAGTAATATAATTTATTATTATTGGAGTAAGACTGAAGGACTATGTTCTCAATATTTATATTATATTTACTTTTAACAAGAATTGCTGTAGTAATTAGCATTCTGAAAAATGAGACTAATGTGTGTGTGTATGTGCGTCTTTGTATGCATTCCTGATGTCAGTCTATTCCTGAAAACTGAGAGAAACAGAAAGCAAAGAGAGGCAATGATTTATAAAGCATTGGAAATGTACGTTTTCTATTTAGAATTTCCTGTTCTGTAATGCTTCAGGTATGAAATGAGAACTTTTTATTTCAAGAAAGTAAGTTATCTGGAGATTACAACCTTATTTGTAGTGTCCAATATTTCCTCAAAGTATAGATGCCCTTGAGTTCCAAGTAAGTATTATCATGTCATCTGGTTCAGTTGTAATTGAAATTTACTCTTGAAAATGGGGTTCCTCCCCTCAGTCCCAAATCACATACTAGTCGACTTTTGATCAGCAACTGGAACGTTCTGGGGTAAATTTCCTGATTTTTAAGGCGTTGGCATTACCATAGGTTTATTTTAATGTTTCATAATATATCTAATGTTCTAGGACTCCATAATTTTGCCAAGATGAGAGCCAGAAATATCACCTTGGTAGAAATGTAGAAGATGAGAGACAGAGTGAGCAGAGGGGAGGGAAGAGGGAGAAGGAGGGAAGGAGGGAGAAAGTCATAGAGACAAACAGAAACATAATTAAAGACAAAGAGATCTAGCCTGGACCATCTTCTGCACTCCATTTTGTCATTTGGTGGGTCTTTAACTATAGTTTTATGACGATAGTGGGGGGAAATGTACGAGAAAATGTTTAATGTTCACTAACTCATGACAGTGGTAACATTCTTGCAAAGTAGCATATTTTACAATGCAATGCTCAAAGAATTTCAAGGTCTCAGGAAATAAAAGTGTAGGGGACTCTCATTGATAGTACATTAAATATACTATTGTAATAAAAATCTTTGAAAATAAAAATCTCTTTGAAGCTTTCACTTCAAAAACAATTCCATTTTATTGGCCTTAATACACTACCCCTCTTTCTGCTGATTTACTTTTGTATGCTCACAAAAGCCTATGACTTTGTCTTTTTGGGTTGAATAGAATTCTTTCTGGGGATTTTGCTATAGAAGCTGTATTTGTTATTAATCTTTCCAATTGTTTGTTTGTCTCAATCTTATTGTATATAACATTTTCAGTATCTATGGTTTTAGTTTTGGAAATTTTGGAGAAATACTTATGTAACCTCCACTCTACTCCAGGTCTTTTCACAATTTATTGAGGTACTAAAGGGCCCATTTTCCAAATCTCCCTACTTCTTGCTGT
Source organism: Marmota marmota marmota (assembly GCF_001458135.2). NCBI lineage: Eukaryota > Metazoa > Chordata > Mammalia > Rodentia > Sciuridae > Marmota > Marmota marmota. The sequence continues at coordinate 22,253,653 of NW_026000249.1, read as the reverse complement.
ATATATCAAATTGATTTAGTTTGCATCCAATACTTGTATAGCCTCAAACTATCTGGAGGATTCCTGAAATTCCCGTGAAACTACTATTTTCATCATGACTACTAGTTTCTAAGTTTTAGATTCTCAGTTTTCTAGTTTATCTTATTGTCTTAGTCCATTCTGTGTTGCTATAACAAAATATTTGGTGTCTGGAAACTTGGAAAGCAAAGAAGCTTATTTGTTTTATGAATTTGGAATATCCAAACAGTGTGGCATTTGTGTCCTAATAAGTACCCCCTGGCTTTGTCATAACATTGTGGAGAAGCATAAAAGGAATCAACCATGTATAGAAGGGACCAAGACTGTGAAGAAGTAGCAAGTAAGCACATCACTAAATTTCTGCTTACTTACCAAACTGGGAAAATTAATATCTGAGACATAGGAATAAATACATTCTAATATGGGGAGCCACTGTGCTCTGCCCTGGATCCTTTCTAAGTGTACTCACACGAGGATGACCACTGAAACAAGTTTCTGCATATAGCAGGCCAGAGGGCACATGGAGTTCACCTGAATGTAAGTTGAATCTCCAAGACAATAGCCATACCTTCTTTATCATTGACCTCTTAGGTTTCATCACTTCAACACTGCCAAAATGGGGTCAAGGACTTTAGCACATGAACATTTAGAGGACAAATTACATTCAAATCAAAACAATATTACCCAATGCCAGCTTTATCACACCTCCATGCTTGATCATCTAGAAAGATTTTGTGAGGTTTGAAGGTGGTTAGAAGGATACCATTTAGATGTGGGAATGATTTCATAAAACCTCAAAATAAATGAATATTTCAGATCTGTATTATTAAATGTAATGTATCTATGTAACCTCTGGGGAAATATTACTGGCTGTCTGTGCTCCTCATTCTCATAAATAGGCTCCTGAGCTTTTTAGTTGTTACCAAACACTGGTATTTTCAAAGAAACAACTTTTTAGTGGCATCTGAAGGTATTAAGTTTCAAAGTAAAGAGTGGGTTTACCAAATTAGATCTCTGGGGATGACTAAAGAAAAAAATAAAACTTGCTCTACCACCAATATTGGAAACCTCAAGGTGATTATTAAACATTTCAAGGAACTGTGAAGAAGACAAAACAGAAATTATTTTAAATCTAGGGTTATTGTGAGTGTCAAATGTTTATTTGTGAGCAAGGAGGAGGGTGTTATTCACACACTAACCTTAAACTTGGCAAATGAAAAAAAATAAGCACAAAAAAATGAAATTTGACAAAGTTCATTGACTAGTATAGTTAAAATTGGTAAAGTTAGTTTATATAAATTTCACATCAACAAAGATGGTTTTTAAAATGATGTGCAAGTAGAAAAAAATATTACTCAGAACCCCAATTGAAAAGGAATACATCCAAACCCAATTTGAATTATCCTATTAGGAATAATTACTAATTTCAAAGTCCTAAGAGAACTCATAGGAATACTATGTGGGAAATAGGAAACTCATCAATAAATCATTTGGGTTTAAAAAACTATAGGCAAAATGGTTTGAAGAATTGAAAATACAAATTTTGATTCATTAAAAGCAAGATCTCATCATGGTAGAAATCTCCCCAAATTATAAAGAAATGTTACTAATTATTCATGATCTAATATTTCTGAGTTTTTTATTATTAACATTATTAAGAATTTCTTTTCAGCCTTTTTCAGATTGTAATAACTATATTGTGCATATTCTGTTAAATTATGTAATCATGTTAAACAACAGAAGCATTTTAAATTTTATTTTATATGTAATTTTTGTAGTTATATAATATGACACTTTATAGTTAGGATATACTGCCCATTCCTTTATTTTAGTTACTGATCTCCATTTTAAAAATTACAGTAAAGCTGCAATCTATATCATGAATAAATTTGGCCTGTATATCTATTCATTTTTATTTTTTGATCTATACATTGAGTTGATGTATCCAAGGTAAGAGTTTTTAAAGTACAGGTTTATAGATTTCCAGAAAAGTTATATTTTTTACATTGCACACAACTGTCTAAATGATCACAGTTTTAACACTAACCATTAGACTTTTTAAATTTTAGTAATTTAATACCTTAGAATGATCAAAGTTATGTTTTAGTTTTCATTTCCAGTTATGTAACTAGTTAGGAGTTGAAAACATATTTATGTGTAATAAAATTATTAAAAAATCATAACATAGCTAAAGTGAAATCTTTCAAAATTAAAGATCAGTATAAATGATTTATCCCCCCTGGATGCAATACCTATGTCCTTCCATGTACAGATTCAATGTTTCTGAAATGAAGTCAAGTGATTATAGTAGTCATATGGAGATAATATCAAGTTGAAAAACCAGTATTTATTTCCTGGTTTTAAAGGGAACTGATAAACTGGAATTGAGAACTTCACTGTTGAATAATTTTACATGAAGAACAAATTCAACTATATTTATTGCTATTCTATAGAATATCATAGCTCACTCAAGAATATTGTTGAGGGAAGGTCTATGTTTTCAATATTATAGGAAAAGTGTAGGGATGTTAGAATCAAACAATTTTACATTTAAATGCTGCTATTTACTGCTTATATGACTTCAATTTCTGTGAATCTTGGTTTGTTTTTTGGATAAAATGGAGATGATATTATGTTTTCCACTCCTGTTAGGATTTAAATGAATAACATAACAAATATAACAGTGCTTGTCTTGTAGTAAGTGCTGAATAAATGTTATTTTGTTCTCTCACTCTCTCCCTGTTCAGAAAGACCAATTTTGTTTTTCAGATACCTTGTGAATGATTTTACATCCTTTTTTTCATACATACACAATTGCAGTCCTGACAGTTCTCAAAAAGAGACTGGGCTGTTTCCTGAATTTCCCCTCAAGGTCTCTTACCTGTTAATAGTTATCCTGTAATAGCCTGCCAATCCAGAATTTTTAAAGATGCACTCCCAAGTAACTGTATGCCAGATTAATTGCATCTGTATCACCATGAAATACTGTCATTAAGTCCAAGGTCTACTTTCTTTGGATTGTAACTCTTTGAGGGAAAGTAGTCAAGTTGACAAGCATTTTGGTTGAGAACATTTTATTTCTCATTCAATAAACTCATTGCTTTAGGAGACAAACAGAAAGGTAAATGAATACAATCACTAACAGTATTAAGAGGTCAGATAGAAAGTTTTTGATCTTAAAAGTTAATATTAATATCTTAAGTGAGTCAAAAATCATATGAAAATTTAAAGAAAGAAAAATATACTCATCTTTACTGTGTTTATTTGACACAAGCCTTTAGAATTGTTAAAGACAGAAAAAGGCCCATTCTCAGTTACAGTATGTTCTTAATCAAGAAGAGAACATAAAATGGCTAGTGGAAATACATCTTTTCTCAACTTTGATTACTTTGTGTGTGTGTGTGTGTGTTTGGTGTGTGTGTGTATCTGCACATTTGACAAAAAAAGTGATTGTTAAGATTGACTCTTAATCATATGGCTTTGCATACTGAGTCATTATGGTAGAAACAGACAAGAAAATGTTAGGTTGTGATTTTCTTTAAGGAGAAAAAGGAGATCCTTCTCTTGATGATGAATGCATATTTGTAGTTATTTTATGATGCTCAAAGTCTTGTGAGAACAAAGTATGAGCAGTGGGAATTACAGAACCACTTGATAATCAATGGTGTAGACGCCCTGATGCTTATGAAAAAGTAACCACCATTACTGCTGTAATTTGGCAAAGATTGTGAAGGAAAAGCCTGAGTATAAAAATAAATCTAAAGGATTTCTGTTTAATCTTGCACATAGAGCATCTAGTTAAAGTGGCACAGAAGCAAGTGGAATTCATCTTGTATATTTTTTTGGAATTGCAAGGTAGCCCAATAAATAAGACTAAAACATGGAAGCATGTTTCCAATCTGAAATAACTTAGGCTATAAAATAAAATTAATTTCATTTGTTTAAAGTAGAAGTTATTATTATAAAGAGTTTTTATTCCAGATTAAACAATTTGGTTTACCAGCACTGCAAAAACAATAAGATACACAGAAATAGTTGTGGTCAAGGAAGAAATACAAATCAGAATTACAATGGAATATCACCTCACACCCACTAGGATGGTCAGTATAAAAATAAAATGAAACAGAAAATAGTAAGTATTTATGGAAAAGGGGAGAAACTGCAATTATTGTGTACTGGTGGAGGAATGATGCATCTGCTATGGAAAATGGTAAAACCACTGTGGAAAAGAGTATGTTGGTTCACTGTAAAATTAAAAATAAAATTACCAAATCATGTAGAAGTCTCACAAAAGGGTAAATATTCCAAATAATTTAAATCAGGGTGTCAAAAAATGTTTTCATACCCATGTTCACAGCAGCACTATTCACCATAGCCAAGAGGTGGAAACAAAAGAAATAGATGTTCATTCTGTTATCTAAGAATAAATAACAAAATATTGTAAATACAAACAATGATGCATTATGCAGCCTTAAAAATTAAGCAAGGTTGCCACATGTTTACAACATGGATAGACTTTGAGGACATTATGCTAAGTGGAATACTCTAGTTGCAACAGACAAATACCATATAATTTCTCTCATGTAAGGTGTCAATTCATTGAAACCAAAAAGTAGAATGGTAATTAGCAGGGGTTGGGGAAAGTTTAGTTTTTTAATGGGTTTAGACTTTCAGATATGCAAGCTTTCTTTCACGACAATATGAATATGTCTAATACTACTATCTATATACTTAAAATGCATAATATGGTAAATATTATGATATATTTTTATCACAATAAAATGAAAGAATATAAATAAAATAGCAAAGTAATAAAGAGCATGAATTATTCCAGAATGTTCTAAAATCTTGAACATAGAACTTATTTAAGAATCTTTAGTACTAGTGTATAAGTCCTATCTTACTTAAAAATAAATTTGATCCAATAAAACTCTTTTCTAAATACAAGTAATAAGAAGAATGCTAGGTGTTCATTTCAGGAACTTTATTGGTCACTTGATTGAGAGGATAAGTAATTGCTTAGATATGACCTGTTTCACAGAGTGGTTGGTATGGTATTAATATATA
>NW_026000249.1:22237625-22246591 GCF_001458135.2 Marmota marmota marmota | reverse complement strand
AGGTGCGGGCGGCGGGGCGGCAGCTCTGCCCCTCCTCCAATTGGGGTGACGTGTCTACCACGCTGGCGGGCCGCTGGGCCTGTTCTGTCGGTCGGTCGCAGGTCTGCCTCTGGTATTAATATTTGATACTGAATCAGTGTTTGGTTTGGATGTGGTTTGAGTGTTCCACAAGGTTTATATTTTAACATTTAATCCCCATTGTGAGGGATGAAGAGAGAGGCCATTTTATTTGAATATCGGTTTAGAGGAGGGTCTGGGGAAGGTGCTTAGCATTAGATAAATTTGTTAGTGATACTGACCCTGAAAATAAGTCAGGTCCTTTTCCCCCATGTGTTGAAGTTTGAACACCCCGGAAATGCTGAGACAAGAGCAAAAAGTTTTACTTAAAAATGGGCAGGGGGAAACTCTCCTTCTGAGAGGAGAGTTACCAGAGCTGGTGCCCATGGGAGGGGGTGTATCTTGACCTCTTATAGATTTCCTCCTCTTATCTCACCTATGGGGTCAAAAGGTGGGAAAGGAGCCATCCAGAGGGTAACTCTCCCTATTTTCCATATTTTCCCAGAAAGGCAGGTAGGGAGCTGCCTAGGGAGTATTTATTAACAACTCCTTGCTGGGAGGAACAATTCCCTGGAGGCCGGTGACCTTGGCAACAGGTGAGGAGGAGGGGCAAGTATTCTGGAGGTATTAGCATTCCATTTCCATCAGATCATCTACTACACTGTCTGCCTGTTCTTTGTTCTTATCCCATTAGGGTAGAAATCCTATGATTGAATCCTGGTGGCTTCATCAGAAGGAGAGACCAAAAGTCTCACACTTCGCATTCCTTGTCTTTTACCATAAATGCCCTGCACTATCTCATGACTCTTCCAGCAAGAGGGCCATAACCAGATGTATCCTGTCAACCTTGTACCTGTAGAACTCTGAACCAAAATAAACGTTTTTTTTTTTTTTTTTTTAATTTAGTTTGTGGTATTGTGTTAATGGTGACAAAAACTGACTAAAACGATCAATTTCTACAGTATTTACAATCTCAAAACCATAGTTGGGCTAATGTGCCCTGTACCAGGGCAGTAGAGAGTGGATAGTGTTGCCTTTCCTAAATCTTCCAATACAGGGGTTTTGTCTTCCTTTCTGTGAAATTATTCATATCTATTGCAAATTGGAAAAAAATGTGTCAGTACATGTAACTTGTCTATGAGTATGTTTGTGCATATATGTACCCAGAGTAGGTATAAAGGCCTACAGTATTTGATAACTTTAGACTCAGATATAATGTTAATTGGTCTCAGAAATTTGATTTAAAAAAACATTAAAAATAACTCCATCCCTGAACATGTGGCAGTAGTTGAGAAGCAAATTACACATCTGACTATATTTGTCTACAAGATACAGCTTGACTTACAGTGTGGATTGAATAAGATTCCATCTCCATTTAAATTAGAAATGAGTATTTATATTGTTATAGAAGTAGACAAGGGTTTGTTTGTTTTCCAAATCTGTCTACTAAGAATTGGTTACTAAATAGAAATGCATTATAATTTGTTAAATCTGTCAAGGAAAGTGTTTTTTTATGTTTGTTGATAGGCATTCCACGGAGAAATTCTATGTTTCCTTTATAACTAAAGTAATTTTATCTTATTTACAGTGCTTATTGAAGGGTAAAAATTATTAAAGGGTTGTGCCTGGTCATGTCAAGAAAATCTATGGTTGAAAAGGAAGGAATTATACTAGTTTAGAAATATGTTTTTTTCTCAGTACTTGAACAAGGATTTTACAAAAATGATATCTGAAATGAAATTGTATTTCAACATGTAATGGCCTGTATAAAAATGGATAGAATATTGTCCTGAAGTACTGATGAATAAACTAAGGCTCTAATTATATTATGCATCCTGCCTCCACCCTAAAATCTAAATTTCTTTTCTTTTTTTGGTACCAGGATTGAGTTTTGGACACTTAACCACTGAGCCACATCCCTAGCCCTTTTTTATTGTATTTAATTTAGAGACATGGTCTTGTTGAGTTGCTCAGGGCCTCACTAAGTTGCTGAGGCTGGATTTGAACCTGTGTTCCTCCTGTCTCAGCCTCCTGAGCTGCTGGGATTACATGCATGAGCCACCACACCCAGCCTAAAAGCTGAATTTCATAGTTACTTCCCCTGAATCATCTAACTAAAAAGAAAAAAATAAATAAATAAAAACCAAAACAATCACACAATCACAGGAACCATGCAAATATATTTCTGCTTTTTAATCTAAGCAGTGTACTAATTAGGTTTCTAGAACTGTTATAATAATGCTAGTTAGACAAACAATTCATTTTTGGTCATTCCCTTAGTGAAAGAAAATAGTAATCTGGATAAGTAACTAAACTCTAGACAATTGATCCTCAGAATGGTGACCTAACTTGAGCATATTTGGAGTGATCAGAAAGAAATCAAGAAATCTCAAAAATACTCAGCATTTACTTCCTCCTTTTCAAAGAAAGAAAAGAAAGGGAATAAAAGAAGATTATGTCTCATGTGCAGCGTATTAGAAAAATTAGTTCGGAATTGTTCCCTTCCATGGATTCTCTAAAACAGTATATTTGCATGACTTCTCTAAAATTCTCAGTTCAAGGAGTTCCTTGTAATTGTGATACAAATAGAAAAGCTGTTGCTAGCTGATACTTAGAGACACATTATCTAGAAAAACATTCTGTACTTGTCTGCTGAGGCTGCACCCCTGTTGGAGATTTTTGTATTTTTCTACTTTGGAAATAAAAGCAGAACTCAAAGGACATTTAAATTTAGTACAAATCACAGCATAGACAGTGAAATATTTGGTTCACATATTTACTATAGGACCCAGGAACCTTAAGGTCTAATTCTAGTTTCTTTTTCTTTTGTTTTTTCCTTTTTTTCTGACAAAACATAAATGATTTTGACATCTCTTTTTTCATTCAATAAAAAATATTTATTTGTGTTGCTTTCCTTAATTTGTATTGGTATTTATTGAAGCCATTATAATTAATGGTAGTATGTCATATCAATACTGAGATTTAAAAGGGATTTAAAATAGCAAGTATCTGCCTTTAAAAAATGTGTTTATACTGAAATATTCTTCTACTCCAATGTAGGTTGTATCAGCACCAATTCCAGCATTTATAAGAAACCATCTCCACTAATTAACATAATCTTTAACTATGGAGAATTATGCTTTTGCCTAGCGTTAAAACTGGTAGGAAAAGCATGCGATTTCATCTCAGGAATTAGAGTGGCAAGAGAAGTATGTCTATGCTTGCAAGAAATATTTAGAGGCTTCATAAAAGGCCACTACTCTAAGGAACACCATTCATAGCACTATGGTGTTAGCATTACCTACAGTTTTGTAATGCAGCTGTCTGCCATGGCACTGAGTATGATAGTGGAGATAAACTTAAAATGATATTAAAGTGGAAAACAAATCCACAGGAACTATATCTACATTCCAGAAGGATATTGTAGATAAATGTACAAGTTGCCAAAAAGCTTTCTTTGGGAGCCTTAACTCATCCTGAACATCCAGTATATATTATCATTTTAAGAATTGAAGGAGGAATTTATTTGGTAAAAGTTTTTTTTTTTTTTTGTATTGTGTTGACATTACTCTAACTGGTCCCTGATCCTATCCCCTCACATTCTCATGTAGATGAAGCAATAAAAAAAATCAATGACTTTTCACATGACAGTCTGAGAAACTCCTCTGACCTATTCTCCAGCACAACTGAAGAAGATTATTAAAAAACATTTAAAGTTTCTGTAAGTGGTTCTAAGGACAAACAGCAAATGAAGAAACATCTACAGCAAGTGAAGAAACACCTACTAAAGAAAATCTACCAAAATTCACAGGCTTCTGTTTTCTCTGACTACTACTCAGCTTCCAGACAGAATATTTTCTTCCCAGGAGGAGCAAGACTTCTGCATTTCTCATCCTACCCTCAACTGCCTGTTGCAAGAGCCAAGTGTTTAATAAGTGTTTTCAAGAGTTGGGGACTCCCTTTTCCATGAAGTCTCTATTCCTAGAATGAAACTTATGTATTTGTTGTTATATGCTCTGAATACTAAGATTCTGATAGCCCTTTAGAGCTCCCAAGGTGATCATTCCATGGCAAAAAAAGGCAAGCTGAGAGGATCTCAGGTTACTGTTCTCCCTCCACCAAGCACTAAGCTTGTAGAGCAGGGAAGTCACTCAGAGAGTCTTTGGGCTTATTCCCTAACACTAGCGCAAGAGTGGATCAGAAATTTTGCCTGGGTGACAGAGGCAGGCCATAACAGTTTCCAATCTCTTTCCAAAGGAACTACTTTCACTGAATGTGAAGAAGGTTAAACCTAAAGGGACTCTCATGAACAGAGGAGGATGTAGTAGAAGGCATTTGAGAGGAGATTCTTGAATCTAATGAAGATATAGCCTAAAAATCACCTGGTTTACAGAAAAGTACCTGGAAATAACACAACTGGAGAAGTCCTCCTGTGGTCAGAACAAATATCAAACACTGACCTCAGAAACTAATCTGTAAAGAAGCCACAATTTAATTGAATTTCTTCGTAGTGAAATTCATGTCCCAAAGTGTTGTTGAAAATAATACAGCAATCTTCCCTCAATTAGTGGGGTTATACAGCTGAATGTGATCAGGGAGAGTTGTACCACTGTCATTTCAGAATAATACCTGTGTATCCCAGAGGAGCAACTACAGAGGCTTAACCAAGTGTATGTGTAAGAAGGGTATAGACTTTAAAAAAGTCATTCAGCCAGTCATTAACAACAACACAACAACAACAAACCACTGTCAAATGACAAATGATAGTAAGGATATTGGGGAAGCAGCAGTGTCTTCAGTTGCTACAATCTATTATCTAAAATATGTAGTTTCCAACAACAAAAGAATGCTGCTGTAGGAGTGACCAGATGTTGGACTTAACAAAAGATGATTTTAAAGTAGTAGCTATATATGTTCACATCACTAAATGTAAGAATGATTAATGATGTCAAAGAAGGTAGAATGACAACATCACATCAAATAGAAATTTTTAATAAAGAGATAGAAATCAGTTTTAAAAACAAATTGAAATTCTGGAAATGAAAAGTACAATAAATGAAATTAAAAAGAAATTATTAGAGGGACTCAACAGTAGATTTGAACTGGCAGAAGAATAAATTAACCAAACATGAAGATAAATCTGCAGAGATTTTGCAAGTTGAAATTCAAAGAGGAAATAGAATGAAGAAAAATGAACAGAGACTCAGAGAATTGTGGGACAACATTAATGCACCCACATACATATTATAATGAGAATAAATAAGAGGAGAGAAATAAAGGATCAGAAAATATATTCAAAGTAATAATGACTAAACACTTCTCAAGCCAACTGGGGGAAAAAAGCTATTCATCTGGGAAACTGAATATAGGGGAAACACAGATGCATTATTATAAAAATGCTAAAAATCAAAGACAAGGAGAAAATCTTGAAACCAGTGAGAAAAATTACACATTTACAAGGAAGCTCCAAAAAGATTAGTAGATAGCTTCATAGTATAAACAATGAATTCCAGAAGGCAGTAGAATAACATATTTAAAGTACTCAAGAAAAAAATATCTATGAATTGAGACTTCTATTTCCAGTAAAGCTATGTCCCAGATAAATTGTTAAGGTCTGTAAACAAGTCAGGATGGCGCCTGGCATTTTGCCAGAGGGAGTGGTTTGTGAGGTCATGCCAGCGAGCCATTAAGTGTGGAGATTCCTTATTGGTTGACTGCTGTATCTAGTTTATGTTAATTAAGATAAGCTGTGTGGAATGTATATATACCACTCCTGTCCTACAATACATGGCTCCCACTCCTGCTGTATCAATGTACACAAGTTGCTCGTCACCCCCTGGTTATTTTGCTGCAGCCGGACTGCGGCAATAAATAAAAACAGATAATTTGTTGCAAGAAGAACCAACTTATAACAAATATTAAAGGGAATTCTTCAGGCTGAATGTAAGTAACCAAAGACAGCACTATGAATTCATATGAACAAGGAGTAAGGTAGCTATATTATTATAAGACACTATGAATGCATATTTTACTCATTTCTTCTCTTGTAATATTTAATAGCAATTTATAAAATTATATGCATATAATGTATTGTTGGCATTACATACAAATGTGATACACATGTAAAATATTTCTTACTAACAGTACAAAAGAAGTGGATGGAAACAAAGTGGAAATGGACTAAAGGAATGATCATAGATGTTAAATTAGTAATTATAACAAAGTATTATTGTTTTAGTTACATTATGGATGTGATTTGCATAATAACAATGACACAAAAGGGGGAAATGGAATAGAACTAGATAAGAAAATATTTTCTATATGTTATTGGCAGTAGTAGAGTATAAATCTGAAATCAATTATGATTAATTAGGATGTATATGTTAAATACAAAGTAAGCAAGCAAGCAAGAACATGCATACACACACTATAGATCAATATGTTACATTACAAAATATCTATTCAGTTCAAATTAAAGTAGTAAATGAGGACTATAGGTACAAAAAGACATTAGTTATCTAGAAAAAAAGTAAATTGTCAGACAAATCAATCTGTATCAGCAATAATATTACACATTAACAGATTAATTATTCCAATCACAAGGTAGGTGTTTTTAGAATGAATAACAAATCATGATCTAAAGATACATGGTATATGACAGAAGAATGTTGAAATCATCATACTAAGTAAAATGACACATGTCACAAACTACTACCACATACTAATGATTATACTTATACGAAAGTCAGGAGATAGAAAGTTGTTTAGTGGTTACTTAGCACTGGGGTAGAGGTATGGGACAAGGAGATAAAGGACAATAGCTGAAGGGTGTCAGATTTCTTTTTGGAATGATGTAAATGTTCTAAAATTGTGTGATGTTTTAATACATCTTTGAATACACATGAGTTGTTGAATTGTATATTTAAATGAGTTAATTGTATGGTATATGAATTACATGTTAATTAAACTATTTAAAAAGAAAATCAATGACTCCTCTTCACATTAGGCCCATTGAGATATTTCAAAGTGACAGCTAGAGTGTCTGATATACATTCTGTGATTTGGGGGAATATTGGACTGTTGTCTGATTCTCTATAGATAAATCTAAAGGTAGGAGGTTCTGGCTATTGCCAATGGTAGAGGGCTAAAACTGAAGAGGGCTGCTTTGGAGCAAATCGATTCTAAGGGCAAGGATGATAGGAAAATAATTATATGACATTATCTTTAATTTTTATTTATTCATTTTTTGTCTTTGAAAGGATACTTGAAGCCACAGTGGGAAAGTAATAGAATATGGTAGGGAATGGACTTCTGAATGCTCAAGAGCTTATGGTTGGATTTATAAAAAAGTATACTGGAAAAAATTAACAATCGACCTCATAGAATTTGCATTCAAAGTTTCCAGCAGGGAAGTCTCTCAGAAGCTTACAATTAAAGCACCCCATGAAAACTCTAACTAAATTTGGTCATCTTCCAAAAGCCATACCATACCACAACTGCCCTTTTGCACTTATTTCTATCAATTCGTGAGCCCAAACTTAAGAGTTCAGAAAGCATATTTTGTCAATTAGGAGGAAAAGTGGTGCTCTGTATAGATTCACAAAAGAAAGAGAAAACTAAGAAGTCAAATAGAGTTATTTTGGTTTCTACATATTGTTTTTGAGACTGAATCAAGCAGAAAAGATAAAATTTTTAATTTTCAATGAAATTTAAGTTTTGATTATAAAGCTAGAACCTTTGATAAATTTAGCAATTTTTTGACAACTGTTTTTTTGAATGTTCTTCCTGCCCCATTTTATCTCCCTCTCTTATCCTGATTTGTATTACCACAATACATACATTAGTCCACTTGATGATGTCCCATAAGTATTCCCTGAAGTTCCATATTCTTTCCTTCATTCATTTTTTCCATTTTATTTCAGATTACAATCTCAATTATCTTATCTTGAAGCTCAGATTCTTTTATTTCTGCTCAAAACCCCTCTTGAATGCCTCCAGTTATTTTGTTTTCATTTTGGTTTTTGAACTTTTCTTCTCCAGAATTTCTACTTAAAAAATTCTATCTCAGATGGGTGTGGTAGAATACACCTGTAATCCCAGCAACTTGGGAGGATCACAAGTTTGAGGACAGCCTCTGCAACTTAGCAAGACCCTGACTCAAAATTTAAAAATAAAATAAAATAAAAAAGTGCCAGGTATGTAGCTCAGTGGTGGAGTGCCCCTGGCTTCAATCCCCAGTACCATTAAAATAAAATATAATTTCTACATTGATAATCTTATATTGTCTATACATTATTCTCCTGAGTTCCTTTATATTTTCTTCATGTTCTCCTTTAGCATTTTGAGTATATTGAAGACAACTTAAAAGTCATTGTCTAGTAAATCCAATATCTGGGATTCAATACAGTTTCTAAATATTCAATGGCTATGCTTTTCTTTTTCTCTGTATATTTTGTGATTTGTTGTTGAAAATTAGACTCTTAAAATTATAATGCAGTAACTTTGGAATCAAATTTCTTCCTTCCCCAGTGTTTACTGTTTTGTTGTTAATATTGAATGTTGTAATTGTCCTCTAATTTAGCTTGTATGTATTCAATGTCATGTATCACCACTGAAGTCTCTACTATTTTGACAAAGATTTTCTTGAATTGAAGAAGTTTATAAAACAATAAAACAAAAATACCTCTGCCAGTATGGGCAGATTGTTTCTGCTGGTGTTCTTCAACACTTATCACTTATCCAGGCTTTCAATGAGCCTAGCATTCAGCCCATAATATTTTCTGAACATGTATCTTTGCCTGGACACACATACAATTTTCTTTCTTTTTTAATAGAAAAATAAAATTGTATACACTTTTGGAGTAAAACAGGATGTTTTGATATATGTATCCATTATGGAATTCAAGCTA
>NW_026000249.1:22219236-22237375 GCF_001458135.2 Marmota marmota marmota | reverse complement strand
ACTGAATATATATATGTGCATCTGTACTTCTGGACTATTTGATTCCATTGTTCTATGTATCTACCTTATGCCAAAACCACACTGTTACAATTGCTGTAGATTTAAAATAAGGCTTAAAATTGGGTAATGTGGGTGTTCCAGTTTGGTTCTTCTTATTCAAATTATTTTGGTTGTTCTGAGCTTTTTGCATTTTTGCACAAATTTAACATTCTGTTTGTAAATCACTGAAATTTTGTTGCTGTACTTTTCACTTAGATTATATGGAATTGATGGATCAATATGGAAATCAATGGATTTTTAAATAATCAGCTCCCCTATCCAAGACCTATTATCTCTCTCTCTATTTATTTAGATATCCTAAATGAAATCTTGTACTTGGTATAGATTATCACACTTCTTTCATTAGATATATTAGTAAATACTTTATTGTTTGACATTATTTGTAATTATAATTATAATTTAAATTATTTTTCAATTGAATTGCCCATAAAGTAATTGAATTTTGCACACTGATATTACAGTCTACGACTGATACATTTATTCATTAGGTCTAGCAAATATTTTGTCTTAATAGATTCCTTGGAATCTTCTACACAAAAATTTTGTGAACAGAGGCCATGCTATTTCTTTCTGTCCATTTTATGCCACTTTGGGGGTATTTATTTATGACAACCTCCATTAAAATGAATGAACAATGAGATACACAATTTGTGCTTGGAAAACTTTGAAAAATTTTACCTTCAAGTGAATGATATTCTGCTCTCTGAAGACTGTGTTATAATAACAATTTCAAAAAACACTACATAGAAAGTCAGTATGCTGAACTGTTAACTCAGATAACGTGCCTCTCAAATTTGACCCAAAATGATTCATTATGATATTGAAACTATAATTTAAATACCAAAACCTCCTAATAACGACTTTAGCTTATATACTAAACATTGTTGGTAATCCCTTGTAGCCATGCACACTTGAAATTCTGAACCTTTCTTGCAGTTAAATTGGTCAAATAACTAATTTTGGCCAATAGAATGAGGCATAAGAGACTTTGGGGCCAAAGTGGTTAATTATCTAGCTTTCCTTCTCTACATTCTCTTATCTCTTCTTCCTAACAAGGCATCACCAAGGACTTCAGAAGCCCCAGATAGTGAACTGTAAAGTGGATATACCCTCTTGGACTGTATAATCCACACACATTTGAAACATCATTGTAACACAAATTTCTATGCTAACACAATGAGATCACTTGTAATATAATTCAAATAGGTTGGAAATTTTTTTCTTACCTTCATTCTGTAAATATTCTTAATTCTAAAATTCTGGTGTCTGCAGTGAAACTAAAATACAGCATCTAAGCTTATAAAAGTAAATTTTCATATGTTTTGTTTTCATCTTAAAAGAGCACAGTGAATTAGTTGTAAGATTGGATATATAATGGTAATATGTTTTGATAACACAATAGACATAATAAGCGCTCAATAAATGTTAAAAATTTACTATTTTGTATGCTTAAGAAATGAGGCTTCAATTTATATTAAGTATACTGCCTAAAGTATACTGTGTCCTCACTAAATGTTACCAATAATATTATTCATTCAATACCATAAAATAAAAAGCTGATATTTTAGGTATTCAACTAATTTATTCCAACTTGCACAGCTACTAAGAGTGGACTAGAAAATGAAACCTAAGTATCATAACTTAAAGTCAGTGCTTTTTACATCCAACTAAAGCTGTCTTTTCTTTCAGTATCCTTTTAAACAGGCTTGGACTTTAATTACCCTTACTGGAGTCTAGGCTGCCTTTTCTTTCCTATGGTATTTAAATGATTAATCTTCTCAATAAGAAATAATTCATAGAAAATTTGGGAAATCCTTGCAGGCTTTGTTAAAAAGTTATCTCCCATATTTATTTTTAAGATTTCATTGTAAGTGTGAAAGATTAGGAATGGAAAACTTATTTCTTCAGGGTTTCTTACCTTTCTAATCACATGGCACAGATGGTAATTTATTTAATGTGAAAAAATACATTAATGATCTAGAAATTTTCTGAATGATAATACCAAGAGAAAGAACGTCATTAAAAAGGTTTGGAAGGGGGGTATTATTCTTGTTTCCTTTCCTTATCCTGATACATGTATCTTCAAAGAGTTAAAGAATTAATTGCACTGAAATTTCTTTAAGTAAAGTGAATAGCTCAGCGAATTCTCCAAATTAGTGGCTCTCAAAATGCCATCCCCAACATTACCATCATCTAGGAAATTATTAAAATGCAGATGTTCAGGACACATCCTAGATGAAGTGAATCAAAAACTCTGTAATGCTGTCTAGCAATTAGTGTTTTAAGAAGCCCTCCAGCTAATTACAATGCCACTAAAGTTTGAGAACCTATGCTCCACATGTCTATAGTACAAACAGTAGTGACTAGCCACATATGGCTATCGGACACTTGAAACTTGGCTTGTTATAATTGAGATATACTGTAGGTGTAATGTACACACTGGATTTCAAATATTTAGAATAAAAAGAATAATGGAAAATATTTCTTAGTATATTTTAGTATTGATTAAAAATTTATATAATACTTTGGATGTATTAAGTTAAAATAATATGTAATAATTTCATCTGTAATATTTTATATTTTACAAAATGCGATCACCATCAAATTTTAAATTTTACATGTGGCTTCCATTGTATTTGTATTGTACAGCAATGTTCCGGAACATCTGGTTGCTTCAAGTTCCTTCCTCAGTTCTTTAAATATAAAAGTGCACATATCTGTCAATACACATACTGAGGAACTGTTTCCATTTTTGATATCCAAGGAAGTTAGGATCAACTATGGAATCTCTTTCATCTGAACCTTATAACCTATAATTCATTATTCAACATTATATTCTATAGTTGGATGATATTTTAGTCAGCCTTTTCACTGCTGTGACCAAAAGACCTGACAAGAATAATTTGTGCGGAAGAAAAATTTATTTGGGGCTCATGATTTCAGAGGTCTTAGCCCACAGACAGCAGGCTCAATTGCTCTATTCCCAAGTGAGGCAGAACATTATGGCAGAAGAGTGTGAGGGAGAAAAGTGACTCAGGACATGGCCACCAGGAAGCAGAGAGTGTCAGCTCCACTCTCCAGAGACTATATATCTCCAAAGCAAGCCCTGAATGACCCACCTCCTTTAGCCACATGATATCTGCCTACAATTAACACCCAGTTAAACCCTATCAGTGGATTAATGCACTACTTAAGACTTCGAAAACCCAATTATTTCCCCTCTAATCTTTCTTGCATTATCTCACACATGAACTTTTGGGGGACACCATAACAGATGCAAATTGTGAACTTCCTCAGATACCATTGTGAAGAATTTTTACTAATCCTAAGTCTAAGGATGTTGGTATAGCCATACCTCAACATGTTATAACTTGATGGAATTTCTTCTTAGTCCCAGGCAGTATGGCATAGCAGTGATAGTTAAAGATTGTATTAAAATTTACTAATAATACATTTAATCTATATTCAATTTTAATAATACTGTTTTCAACTTTATCTTCATGTGACTTTTTTCTGTTAAAGAAAATCTAAAGTTATTTTATATAGCATTCAAAGAGATATTTTAAAATTATTTTTCTACCTCTAAGTATATCTGTTTTGTAATTTTTCTTTGTATATATAAACATAAAGAGATGATTAAAGGGGTACCTAACACATAGTTACCAACCAACTTTGGAAAGGATTCAGAATTATTTATTTTTTCCTCATATTGTATAATTTAAAAACACAATTTGAATTTTTATAATGGGCTTCTCACACTTGCATAAAACAAACTAATTACTTAGTTTTAACATTGTTATTTTTACTCTTTCTATGATATTTGATAGTACAGAATGCAGATACAGAGAATGAAGGAACAATGTTAGGGAGGTCATATGAGATTTTAGGCTATAAACCTTATTTCCTTTGTACATGTTAAAAAGTGCTACAAGTGGTGAGAGGGAAATACCTAAACATTGCTTCTCTGACAAGTTAGTTTTGCTATTATATCGAGACATGTAACTCTCAGCACAAATTTCAGAATGTTGAATGAGAGTATTTTTGTCAAAGGCAACAGAAAGACTATGTGATTTCCCATGTCCAGAAATGGAAAAAGCAACAGGAGTGGTCAGATAGTGGTCTCCCTAGGTTATATTTTCATAAGTACATACAGAAGATCATCTGGGGATGTCTACACATAATAGCTGAGACTTTTTGCCTGAAATTCTGGAGGAAGTAATCCGTGAAATTTGGGCTGCTTCTGTTAACTTGGGGAACCAGATTCCAATATAGGAACCATTTATTATACTTTTCACTGACTCTTAGCAAATGGACACATTTATATACCCTTAGAGAAAAAACTAGTAGTACCATTATGACATTTAAATGTAAGCAAATACTAGATTGACCAAAGAAATTTATCTTTATGGTCTGGCAAATATCAAATTACCAAAAATCAGCATTTCTCCATCATTTTTATTCATTATTATCTCCCTAGCGAGGCTTACTCTTCCTTCCTTCCTTCTTTTCTTTCTCCTCTTCCTTCTTCTCCTTCGCTTTCTCTCTTTTGTAATTGCCTCTGTTATAGCTCGGATATGAGGATATGAGGTGTTCCCCAAAGTGCCAGTGTTAATGCATTAATGCTGGAATATTTGGAGGTAAAGTGATTTGATTGTGAGTTATAACCTAATCAGTCCATCCTAATTTGAATAGACTGACTAAGTAGTAACTATGAGTAGGTGGGGTATGGCTGGAAGATGTGATTCACTGGGGGCATGCCCAGGAAACGTGAATCTTCCCTGTAGATCTATTACCCTTTCCTCTCTCTGCTTCATGGCTACTGTGAGACGAGCAACTTCCCTCTGTCATGCCCTTTCACTATGATGTGCTGCCTCACCTTGGGCCCAGAGCAATGTATTTGGCTGAGAATGGACTACACCTCTGAACCATGAGCCAAAATAACTGTTTTCTCTTCTAAGTTGTTCTTGCCAGGTATTTTGGTCACAGCTGCTCAAAAGCTGCCTAACACAGTCTCATTTCTTCCATTTAATTTTAAGAATACTGATATAATGCACAGATTAAAGAAAGTTTGCTTAGCTTATTATGATGCCTGCGTAGAAGTCTTTATTAGAGCAAGAGACTGATGGATAGTATTCAGTGTATCAGATAGAAAAAAAAAGTGACTAGCAAAGTAATTTATAAACAAATCAGCTGTTGTCAATATTTCCTCTTTCTCCATAAATTACTCTTCACAATGCTCTTCTACGACATGGCTTTCTCTTTAACAATGCTGCTTAGAAAGTTTAATGAATTTCCAGGTGCTTCAACCATTACTTTCATGAATTGTTTGTTTTGGGCAAATTTACAAAAATTTCACAGGCAGAATTAGTCTTAGGTTACCACAGAATAATTTAGAGGTGTCTAGCTTGGACACAGAATTGTTTAGAGAGATTATGTCTCAGGTGCTACCTATTATGGGTATATTCTTTGCTACATTATTATGTCATTTTAGTTTAAAACAGAGTATATCTAAAAATAATTCTTTCTTTATTTTTCTAAACCACCACCACCCTCCCTAACCCCTAGTAACCACCATTTGAATCTCTACTTATGTAAGTTCAACATTTTTATATTCCATATATAAATATGATCATGTGGTATTTGTATTTCTGTGCCTGGCTTGTTTCATCTAACATAATTCCCTCTCATAGTCCCATAATTTATCAATATTGCTTCAAATAACAATTTCTTGAATAGTATACCATTTGTATATGTAGCATTTTCATTTTCCTTTTATCTGTTCATGTACAGTTAGGTTGATTCCATTCTTGGGTATTGTGAATAATGCTGCAATGAACACAAGAGACATTGGTTTTGACATAGTGATTTAATTTCCTTTGGATATATACCCTGAAGTGGGATCAATGCATCATGTTATAGGCATGGTCCTTGCTATATTATTATGTAATATTCATTTTAACATTGAAGATATCTGAAAAATATTTTAACCAAACTATGTATCATGAAAATTTGTAATTTCCAAGGTGAAAGTCATTGTGCTAATAATAAACATTTTGAATTTTAACAATGAAAACCCATCTTGACATTCAGGTTGAGATTTGGCAAAAATCCTGGAATTAATTGAAATTTGGAGAGCCAAGATGATTGTGGTAGCTATCTCTGAAGTGTAAGTTTACTGATAAAATATCAGACGAGCCATTGTGGAGTATAGATTTTCCATTAGAAATGACTTCCCATTAGTCTATGATGAAATATTTTAAAGAAAATTATTTACAGACATCAAAATAGTATGGAAGTCTCATGTATAAATAATGTTAAGTTCAAGATCTCTCCATTGAGGTAGAAATAAAGGGGTACAGTCACAATATTGCAGACAAAATCAAGCCCACCTCCATGATTGAGAGAGAGGAGAGAGAGAGAGAGAGAGAGAGAGAGAGAGAGAGAGAGAGAGAGATCAACAATTTTGTTTACTGTCTAGACCATTCTTGGGTATAGTTAACATGTTTACAAAAATCATTGGGTTCTAGTAAATTGTGTACCTTAAATTGAATGTAAATAGAGCATTTAAAAGAAATGTTTGGTTAGCTTTTTAGTCACATTTTGAAACAAAAAGTAGTTATCTCTTGTCCTTGAAATAATTTTCCTATGTAATATTTCAGGTAGATTATCTTCTTTGATCATCTGAGTTTTCATTAGACATAACCATTGCCAATTTTATGCACAACCTGAGATATGAGTGTTTTTCTTTTTCATTTACTTTTTAAATAAAATCAGACAATGAAGCACAAAAATGGGTGATTACATTGGGTGTAAGCACTGATTTTCCCTCTTTTACCCAGAAGAATGTGGTATATGTATTATACGCTGTCTTTGTGAGTAAGTAGTACATACCTTGAATATTCACTTGGCATATTAATTATATTCTAATATTTTGATTCAGTTTATTTTAGTTTTTCAAAGTTATGGGATACTTCAAATAATAAGCAAGTCTCCAAAACAAGTGAACCACAATCATTCTTCAGTATAACTCATTTGTATATGTAGAAATATAAATTTTTCTTCATTATTTATCTAATTGAAACCTAGTAATATAGTTCTTAATGCTTCTACATGCTTTCATACTTTTCCCCTAAAATCTCACATTCTCCTGAATTTTATCACTAACTTGCTAATGTATAGTTCTGTTCTAAGAGCTTAGTGGAGTTAAATATGCTTTAAAAATTCCAATGCTTCCAATTGCCTATTGATTTTAAAATTTGAAGAATCAGTAAATCTATAGGAACTGTGTAGTCACTTTATATATTTACTATACAAAACTAAGAATATTTGCTTTTTGAAACATTTCGTAAATTTGCATAATAGTTTTTCTACACTGTCAAATTTTGAGTTTGAAAATTCAGACAATTGCAATAATGAGATAAAATGGAGTGGAAATAAGATGTACTAAGGAAAATCTCTTGGGTTTTAGTTTATCGATCATTTTGCTAGTTAAGCAAGAACACTGTCTTTCTTCGCTGTCTCTCAGTACTGAGGATTGTCATTTTAAATAAATTTGTAAATCGTCTGCAAGTGCTTACTTATGTCTTGGATGCAAACTGCATGGCTGCCCAAACCTCAGCCTTTATAACTTAAATCTTTTCACTGCCTGAACAGCTGGATGAGAACACAGAAACTGGCAAGGAGCCAATTCTTCCCCTTGGAACCCCAGTGAAAACAGTGCCATAGCATTGAGGAAAAAGCAGCAACTGCAGATTTGCTCTATAGCTTCAGCAGTTGCTATTGAAAATCATGCAAGCATTCTGTTTCCTTCCTCCATGCATATTGTCCCATTTATAAATTATTGTCATTTGGAACCTTAATTCATTGCACTAGGATACTAGTTCTTTGAAAGTAATAGGATATTTCTCATGTTAAAACTAATAAAATTTTTCTTGTTATCAGAGCAAGAAAAGTGAGAGATGTACACTTCAAAACTACCATTGATTTCTTCTAAGTTATTGTTTTTCTTATAATTATATATGTATATATCATTTCTTACTTTTGCACAGCATCCTTACCCACTGAATTTTGGAATTTTTATAATAATAGCACAGAGTAGCACTGAATATCTTACTAATAGATTCACTGTCAATTCTATACTTTTCAAAATCCTGTCCATATCATAAAATGAATAAAAATTCCTCCATTTAGCCTATAAAATCAATTCAGAATTTCAAAAATTGTTGCAAGAATAGAACAAAGAATTCTTGTGTACCCTTCACTTAGATTCCTCAAATATTGATATATTTGGGCTGGGATTGTGGCTTAGCGGTAGAGCACTCGCTTAGCGCGGGCAGGACCCAGGTTTGATCCTCAGCACCACATAAAAAAAAAATAAAGGCATTGTGTTGTGTCCATCTATATCTACAATAATAATAATAATAAAATAAATATTTTTTTAAAAAATGTTCAACCTTGGCAGTCATCAAGGAAATGCAAGTAAAACCACAATATACATCTGTACACACACAGCAAAATGGTTCAGATTTTTTAAAAAATGTTTATATATTGCTGCATCTTCTGTTGCATGCTCTTATGTTGTAGACATAATGCCTTTTTATTTCTAATTACTTCTGTATTTCTTTTGAAAGATAAAAGTACATTCTCTCACATAAAGATAGTATATAATCAAAATCAGAAAATTAGCACTGAAACTATTATTATCTAGTCTATAGACTTTTTCAGATATCATCAATAGGCTACATATCAATTATAGCTAAAACAAAAACACAATTTCTTTTTCTTCTTATGTCAGTATCCATATCAAATATGTTCAGGTATTATATCTATTGTCTCCTTTATTTGGAAAGAGGGCTTTTTGTCTTTCATGACCTTATTTTTTAAGAAAGTAGGCCAATAATTCCAATAATTCTATAGAATTTCTCTGATGTCATTTTACTCCAATGTTCTACATTAGAACATTATAAGATAATCAAGAATATAAAATCTTATTTTGACTTTTATTATCATTCTGTTAGTTTAATATCTGTGAACTTTCTTTTAAGACTAATTTCATATAGTCATCTTACTCAAATGAGCAGCAAAATTTTATGTATGCCCACCATGTGACAGGTATTTTATTGTAGGCATCAAGAGTAGTGATTTAAATAAGACTATGTTTACTGTCCCTGAGCATCACATGACTGTATATACAACCATATATTTTTAAGTGTGCTATATAATATACATCTTTCCCTTCCCAATTTTGAGGAGATAATACACGTAATTCATTTGTTTGTTTGTGAGGGTATTTCTAGTAGTTTGTTGTTTTTCCTAAACTTAACATCAATATTTGAGATATAAAAGTAGAAGAAATTCTCATAGTAAATAAATTGACTGGATGTCCTGGTATGGAAGAAGAAACAACATTTAATATATATGAGAAACAAGATTGTAAGACTCAGAATATACTTTTATGATGTTTCCATTCATTAAAAGGATTTGCTGATGATTTCTTACAGCAAAACACTTTCAAATCTATGACATATGCTGTCAAATAGTAAATCATCATTCAATTACTATAACAATTTTTTAAATATTTATTTTTTAGTTGTACACAATACCTTTATTTTATTTATTTATGTTTGTGTGGTGCTGAGGATCAAACCCAGGGCCTTGCACATGCTAGGTGAGCACTCTACTGCTGAGCCACAACCCCAACCCTACTATAACAATTTTAATGTAATGATTCAAAAGAAATCTAAATACATTTAATGTGGTTAAACATTACTTTCTACTCTGAAAGGAAAAAGAAAAAACTAAGTGTACCAAACCAACTGCCACATGTATTAAAAGATCAAAATTATTTACTTGGAAAATATTGATATGTTTGTTGAGACTTTTTAACCATTCTCTAGGGGAATTTAACAATCTCTACCACTGTTTTGCTCTAGAAATTTCATCTTTCCTTGATGATGAAATGAAATCACAGGTTGTAGGTGAGCACAATTTTGAAAATATTTGGCCTACCCTAAACACTATTGTTTATTCCAGTGTCAGGATCCATGTATACTTTCAATTCTGGGAAATTTTCATTCATGATTTTTTTTTAAATATATTTGACCCATTATTCTTCTACCTTCTCATTCTGGAAATTTTGGATCTGTGTATATCTCCAACCCTTCCTTTCATAGTTTTCATTTTTTAAAAATGTTTTCATTTAGCCAGATATGATGACACAGACCTATAATCCCAGTGACTCGTGAGGTTGAGAGCAGGAGGGTTACAAGTTCAACACCAACCTCAACAAATTAAGGAAGCCTTAAGCAACTTGGTGAGACCCTATCCCTAAAATATTAAAAAGGGTTGGGGATGTGGCTTAGTGGTTAAGCATTCCTGAATTAAATCCCCAGTACTCCCCCCAAAAAAGTTTTTGTTTAAAGCTATTTCAAATACTTTTATGCTTAACTTTTAGCCAATTAATTTATTCTTCAGTTGTGTTCTTCTAGGCAAAAACCTATGCCAACACCTTTATTTCAATATAATTTTTGCAAACACCAAATTCTCTTTCTTATAACTATTTACTGCTTATTTACTCATCTATTATCATAATTTCTAACAATATGAAGAGCCTGATCTCTTTGTTTACTTAAGGTATTACATTAATTGTTTTTTAGGTCTATACAGTTTAATCTAATGTTCCCACTGCCCCAGCATGAATATTATCATATATTAGGGTTTTTCTACCAATGATATTGGTTTTCCTTGGATAATCAGTATTTCTGGCTTAAGTATTCATTTAGAGTGGGAATCATCTCTTACACCTCTTTATTTTCATCCAGGGTTATGGCTGCCTCTAATCCATGCTATTAGCATCAGTTGCAACCTTATGGCATCTGAATCAGCCTTGTTTTGAGGGGGAATATCAGTCTATGCTTTAAATTATAATTTTACAACTGCTTTGTTTTCTTTTGTTATTTCATTATATTTATAGAAATGCCTTGCCATTCCTCTTCTTTCTTTAGTGTATAACTATGTGTTCGTATGTGTGTGTGTGTGTGTGATATTATACTATATAAATAATGTCATTGCAAGCTCCCCCAAACTCAAAGTCTAAATGTGAAATCCAAACCGTGTCAATTTGATATAACTGTGCTGTTGTTTTAATTTCAGATTTCAGGCTAAAATTGTCATGACAGCATGCTCCATGGCTTGTGTAATTTTTACAGTTATTATTCATAACATCACTCATGTGTCAATTTTTCTTCTAAATTTCCTTGTGACTGCTTCTAAAAATGAAAATCTCTCCTTCATTCTGTAGTTTGTGGCTATTTTTCTTAGAAGAACTTATTTTGAAAAACAGGAGACCAGGATTCCAGTTAGGCATCATTTTAATGTAATCAAGATGTAGGACATTAAGTAATCTAATTTCCCCATCTTTAAAACTGGGAAACTAATAAGTCTTTCATCAACTTCTGAAGTGAGATAATTTTGATTTGAAATACCAGGTTGTTGTAAGCTGGTTAAGATCCTAGGTAAAATATATTTAAGTCCCAAATAAGTGGAAAGCCTAAAAATCATTAGTATTTTAAGAGTTCTGTTGCAGACAGCTGGTGCTCAGTAATTTTTATTGACTTCACTTGTTAAATATGTTCTGAAATCACTAATCAAAGTTGGTAATCAAAAATTAGTGAAGTCACCAAAGAATGAGTCTAGAAATAATGAGCTATATTAAAAATGAATAGGACAAGAGTTTATGATATCTACTAGATATGTTTGTATTATAAATCTATATACAGCATCTGTCTCTCTCTTGCTAAAATGTCCTTGTCTCATTCACCTCACAGGTTTACAGCAAAATTAAGTAAAACTACAAATTTTAAATCCATGAGGCATGTGATGGACTTTATAACCTTTCCTAACAAATTTGACTGTGTTTCATGTTGATGTGCTTTTTTTCTTTAGGCTATTATTGTTTATTATCAAGTATCCGTATTCCATAGTTTTAGGCATCTGATGTTGTAGATAAGAAATATAGCAGTGATAAAATTGATTATTCGGTGGGGCTCTGGATGCTTCTAGCTCATTTGTTTGTTTTGTTTCTGTATGAAACCATTTAAATATTTTATCTTTGTTTTTTAATATTTATTTTTTAGTTGTATACAATACCTTTATTTTATTTATTTATTTTTATGTGGTGCTGAGCATTGAACCCAGGGCCTTGCAGGTGTTAGGCGAGAGCTCTACCTCTGAGCCACAACCCCAGACCAAATATTTTATATTTTCTATTTCATCATTTTGCCACTATATATCCTTGTGTGAGTAGTTACCATTCATCCTATTTGCCATCTAACTGTAGTTTAATCTTAAGGACAGGCCTTTTTTCAGGTCTAAGAAATATTCTTCCATGATTTAGTTTATTTTCCTCCTCCAAATTTCCTGTATTCTATCACTTTATAAATATAACTAGAGGGGGGCTGGGGTTGAGGCTTCTTGTAGGCAAGACTGGTTCTGTGAAAGTTCCAAGCTCAGAGACAGATTATAAGGGAATATAAGAGGATCCCAAAGTATATACCAGAGTATAGCGGTAGAGCGCTCACCTAGCACTTGCAAGTCCCTGGGTTTGATCTTCAGCACCACATAAAAATAAATAAAATAAAGGTATTGTGTCCAACTACAACCAAAAATAAAATTTAAAAAATAAATAAATCTAACTAGAACAGTATATATATATATACATATTTTTTTTCCGAGACTCAAGTATTTTCTCTTACTTTGCAACATTTATCCATTCAATCTGCCTTGATAAACAATTCTTGGATTCAATGTTCCTTGGTAATTTATAGTTCATTCTATTCTTAAGTAATGTAGTATTATCTTTCCCCACTTTTATAGAGGGGATCGTTAAACCTACTGTTGCTTTAGTTTTACTTTTCATAATATTCTACTTTACCTCAAATATTAAATAATTTATATTTGTGTTCAGCACTGCTTTTAGCATTTCTGTCTCAAGCCTCACCTTTTCACCATAATTTGCCTGGCTAAAGGAAGGAAAAGGTAAGATACTCCCAATATGGGTGTCATCTGACTTTGAGAGCTTACTTGCCTCTTCTGAGTACCAAAGACAATCTGAGCCCTGCTCTTCCTTTCTAGCTTCAATACTCAGATTGGCTGTCAGATTCTCAGCACAAGTAAAGCATGGAAGGGAACAATTAACACAGCTATTCTAAATGAAGTTCTTTAGTCAGTCACTCTGGTATATACTTTGGTATCCTCTTATATTCCCTTATAATGTGTCTCTGAGCTTGAAACTTTCACAGAACCAGTCTTGCCGACAAGAAGGCTCTTTGTACAATTTGGGATCTAATTTCCTTTGTTAATGCCATTACATCTACTTTTTATTTTTTAGAAGTCTCTCAACATTTCCAGACTGATAGTACCTTTCCTTATTTTCCACTGTTTCAATACTTTTTTCCTCTCTGTAATGAATTTTTGTTCACATTTCTTGAAAATTCTTCTGACATGGAATTATCAATTTGGAAAGTTATTATTATAAGTGGTAAACATGCTGTAATGACAGATTTGTTGGTTAGTACTACCATAGCCCATTTGCCCAGAAGTGACTAGGAAATAATCTCCCTTACCACTCTCCACTCCTAACTCTCCAGAGAATCCTTAACAAATGATTTACTGTATAGGTATAAATATGACCGCTCTAACAATCTCATGCCTGGAACAACATGGAGGCATAATTTTCTCATGTTCCCCTGTAGGATTAACCTTCAGTTATAATTATAGTAGCCAGCTCAAGAACATACCCATTGTCACCTGCCTTCCCTGCCTTGTCTCACATCTGTACATTTTAGTATTCACTGTCCTTTCCAAATAAACCATAAACCATGGTCAAATCTCTATATCCACATTCTGCTTCTGTAGATTCAATCAATAATGAACACAAAACATTTAATTTTTTTAAATGATATAAATTTTTAAAATGTAGTATAACAGATACTTCTATGGCATGTACATTATATGGAGTATTATAAGCAATCTATTGATGATTTAAAATATATGGTAGAATAGGCATGTTATGTGCAAATACTACCCCATTTTATTTAAAGGACTTGAGCATCCACAGATGTTTGTACCTATAGTGGTCCTCTGAACCAACACCTTGCATATACTGAGGGATGAATATACTTACACTTAAATCTTTAACTTTGGGGAAACTCAAACTAAAAAAATCACCACACATCAAATAGCTATTGTGTTATAAAATGTATCTAATTAGCACTTATCTAAATATTATTTGAAAAAAATAGTAAGCCAGATATACAGATAGGAAGGAATTATGAATTTCCTTCATGTAACATGGCTATTTGAACATAAAAGCCATAGAAATTACAAAATGCTTTGTTATATGGCATATAACAAAATATTCAAAGTGCTTTTTATATCATAATAGTATGGTAAAATATTTAGAAAATAAAGGACTTTATCATAAAATAATTTTTAGGACTTTATAGTATATTTTTCTCTTAGAAAATTTCAGAGCATATGAGCATTTTAAAAGTGAAGAGAAAGTCTACAATAAAAGCAAAACAAAACAAAATTGAAGTTTTTATTTTGAAGTAATTTGATGAAAATTTGAAATTACTATTTTCTCACCCTAATTTGACCAGAAAACTCTTTCTAATATAATTTCTCCTGCTATCTAGTGAGATCAGTGTTTTGTTGAGTGTAATTCTTATCAATAACAAAAAATATGGTATATTTATCTGTGGATAGCTAACTGACCTATAAAATTATCAGAGATGTTATCTTGCTTTCATTAGCCCAATAATAGTAACAATCACACAAACTGTGGAAACCCAAATATTTAGTTATTGAATTGAATGGCTCCATTTGAAAGTGGTATTGCTTGAGTCCTTTCTAAATTTCATTTATGACTCAGAACAAATTATATTTCCTAGACCCATGGATTATGTGAGATTTTTGATATTTTAGACTAATTTCTTATCTATTAGAAACTTGTTAATATAATGTATGGAGAAAATCTTAGAATCTATGTACATTCCATCAATGACTATAAATAATTTTACAGTTAAAAAGAGAGATCTCTTTGATTAGGCCAATAAATCAAATTGTTAGATATCTATACTTTACATTTCTTCAGGGATTAAAAATAGTCTTTACACATTAATTACTAGATATAATATAATTCTCAAATAATGGTATTTTTGAAGTACTTGTATGTAATTGATAACAAGAGTCATTTCCTTATGCAGGAACCACCTAACATTGGCTTTCAATTTCACTGTACCTTGAACACTGGTGCATAACTTGACTCTGGTTTTGGACAACTGCTTAAGTTAACAGGGATTGTAGTGGAAAGCATTGCAAATCCAAGAATGAGCAATATATATCAAAAAGGATGCATGGGATGGACACATGAGAATCTGAAATGAGATAACCTCTCCTGATATATTCATGACTCTTTATGAGCTTGTTGACCACATCCTGTAATTAAATATCATCTCAGGAAAAAGGAAAGAAAAGGTTATCTCTTCTAATGTAGAAAATCTCATATTTAATGAAAAACTACATACACAGTTTTACAGAAATGATTAGATTTAGCTATGTCCTACTGTGTTGAAGAGTGTCTCAACAAAGATCTCTATAAATTATAGAAATATAAAGAAATATAAAGAAAATTTGTTCACCTGAATTGTGTACTTTAAAGTGTATACCTGTAACATATCCATTATGGCGTGAAGAGAGAGTCGTTCAAAATTGCAGATGACTTTTCCATCCCTTATAATTTTGGAGAAATATATAATATTGAAACTATATCACAGTGTTACATATACACACTTTATCAGTAGGTAATGATACAAACTAGTCAAAATTAAGTACAAAAATTGAAGATGTAAATCAATAGTATTATCAATATATAAAATTATTTTAAATAGTGAAATGTATATTATGTGCAATCCTGATATACAGCAAAAATTAATTGGTGGTTCCCATCTTTCAGTTAAATTCCTCTATAGAGGTATACAGATGAATTTAGCTTGCTAAAGGGCAAACACAAGTATATAGAAGTGGGCTATACTGGACATATTAAGAACACAAAAGAAATACAGGATAGTAAAAATAAGAAAAAATGGTTAGAAATATCTATATTGGAGAACAAAATATTGTGAAAGATGAATGAAATACAACTGAATCCAAGATTTCACACTTAGTAAATGAGTAGACTCAATTGTGTTGTAGAGTTGGGGGAAGCTATGGTTTTGAGGACGATCACAGTCCTGTTGCAGTCACAGGATCAAAACTTTACAGAAAGAAAAAAAATCATTTTAATAGTTTTAGAGATTTAAAACAGAATTCATTAACACACATGTACTACACCCTAACACAATACTTTCTATCAAAGTTTCTCTGCTTTTGTTTTTTAAGTTTTGTTTTTAAGTTCACTGTTCTGCCTCAGGAACAGGAGTATCTGGCACAAAGATACCTCTCAGTAAGTACTTCCTTAATGATGAGTACTGTATTTTATTTCTAAAGAATCTAGATATCAAAGAGTAGAAACTTGCAAGAATCCATTTATTTAGTTAAATAGCAGATATAAATAATCTATGGGGTTAAATTTTAGAAATCAGTGGTGAATGTTGAGAGAAACCATGACTTAAAGGGAGCCTGAGAGTAGCTTCTGGGTCTTAATTATGTTCTGTTTCCTAATCTCAGTACTTAGGTCACAATTTTCAGTTTGCAAAAGTATATCAGGAGTATATTTATAAGCAGTATATATTTATACACTATATACATTTTCAAAAAAGTTGAAATAAATATTGCAAAGAATAATCCAATAATACACTAGCTTAAGATATAAATTATTTTTATTTCTAAAAGAACATCAATATTTGTTATGTAAATTTTTCATGAATCATATATATTGAAAATCTTAAGTTTGCAAATTTCTTAAAGTGTCTTTTGACATTATATATAAATGTATGTATGCATACATATATATGTATATATACAAACATATGCATTAACAAACTAATTTTTCTGTTTTATTAAGAAATCTTTTTAAAGAAATCCATCTATATCTTGAGGTAAAAATATTTCTCAATATTTTATACTAAACCTTTAAAAGTTCTATTATTGATGAATAATTCTTTATATAACTAGAGTTGATTTTGTTTGTATACTACAGTTCTTTTGTATGAATAAGCAAATGTATTAATATTATTTCCTGAATATTCCACTAGTTCTTTAATGATATGCTGCACTCATTTGGTTAAATATTAAATTTCCATGTGTGAACCTATTTCTATGATGTTTCTTATTCAGAAATGATATTTTGAACAAATTGAATTTACATTAAAAGACCATCAGTATGATTCTTCATAAGATCAAGGTTCAAATTAGATTACATGTGAGGTTAATGTAGAATTGTCTCTTTAGGATTCCAGGCTTAAAATATTAACAATAGTACAGCACAAGAAATAACCAACAGTGAAGAGATAACATACAATATTGGAGAAAACATTTGCAAAGTATACATCTGACAAGCACTTAATATCAGGAATATACAAGGAACTCCAAAAATACAAAAGCAAAACAAAAAGAAATACTATTACTGATTGAAAAGGCCGTATACCTAAACACACATTTCTCAAAAGAATATATACAAATGGCCAACAGGTATATGATAAAAAATGCTCAAATCACTGACCATCAAGGAAGTGCAAATCAAAACCACAATGAGATATCATCCTACCCCAGTAACAAAGCTATTGTCAAAAAGAATATATATTAACAAAAGATGGTGCAGGACTCTTGCATACTCTTGATGGGAATGTAAATCATTCCAGCTATTATGGAAAGCATGAAAGTTTCTCAAAAAGTTAAAAGTAGAGCAACTAGGACTGGGGTTGTGGCTCAGAGGTAGAGTGCTCACCTAGCATGCAAAAAGCACTGGGTTCAATCCTCAGAACCCATAAAAATAAAATAAAGTTATTGTGTCTACCTATAACTAAAAAATAAATATTTTAAAAAAATACAATTACTATATAATTCAATAGTCTCATAT
>NW_026000249.1:22177262-22219211 GCF_001458135.2 Marmota marmota marmota | reverse complement strand
TATCATTCCCAGGTACTTGCAGCACTTTTTACAATAACTAAGAAATGAAAACCATCTAAGTGTCTATCAAATGAATTAATAAAGAAACTGTGGTACATATACACAATGGAACACCATTCAGTTATAACAAGAATGAAACCCTATCATTTGTAACAATATAAATGAAACTAGAGATCATATGTTAAATGACATAAATCAAACACAAAAGACAAGTTATCATGTAACAATAATTGTTTATAGAATCTAAAAAGCTGATCTAATAAATTGAGAGTAGAATGGTGGTTACTAGAGGCTGAGGAGAATAAGTGGGGAGAGGGATGGGGTAAAGGTGATCATTAGGTACCAGGTTACAGTAAGATGGGAACAATTCTGGTGTGATTTTTCACAGTACAGTCACTACAGATAATGTACTGTACATTTCAGAAAACTAGAAGAAAGGAGTCTGAATGCTTTCATCATAAAGATCTGATAAATATTTGAGAAGACTTTTTGCCTGATTTAAAAATCTGGCAGAGTAGATATGTATCAAAACATAATGTGTCAAAACACCATTAATTTATACAACTTCTATGTTTTTGCACGGGTTAAAAATAGATTTAATTAATACAAAATAATAATAAGCATTGTTGGTGTTAATATATTTAAGTACTTGATTTCAATGAATAGCGATTTTGCATAAATCTTGGACCCAGATGTTCATGTTTCAGAAAGAGCATATATAAATGTCTGTTGCCTCAAGGATAACATTGGTGAAAAATTCATTCAAATACCAAATATAACTTAAAAATTCTTTGAACAATACACTTATCAGTTTTAAAATAACAAAGCATCAAAATATAGTGCTATCAACAACATGGATCACTCTCCCAAATCCTAGAGAAAACCCTTATATGTTATACTGTCATTTCCATTGAAAAATGTTTTCTTCCAATTATGAAATAAAATATGAAATTGAGATAGCATGAAAGATGCTGAAATTTCTCCCTTAGAATTCTTCAATGTACAGGCATATTTTTTTCACTCAATTTAACTTGGTGTATTTTAACTTGTCTGATGTTCAACAAATACTGATGTGTATCTGACATATTTTAAACGTTACAAATATTTAAACTAAATTCTTAATAAATGTAGTCAGAATATTAAAACGGTATCTTTATCTAATATGGATAATTTTCACTTTGATAAAATTCATATTCAATAAAACAATAAACAAAAACAGAAAAGAAAGATGAATATCTGAAAGCAGTATGCATAAAAACTTAACAGAAGGCACAGATGGCAGTATGGTAAGTGTTCCTCCTAATTGCAGGGAAACCTTTCCTCTTGGGCAAACCATTCTGAAGCTTGTTTAAATGTCTTTCATGTGAAGATGCTTGGGACAACAGAATTTGATTGTCAATTTCCGTAAATCTCTAGATAATTGAAAGGTTATCTGACTGGGAGATGTCAAAGATCTAATAATAATTCCCTTGCAAATGAAGAAACGTGTGTCATGCTATTGTCCTGAGGGTGAACTAATGCAAAAGATGTAGATGGATGCCAGGTAAACATAGTTATGTTGGAAGATATTACATAATTTCAATGATAACATGATGTTTTTGTAACTTGTACTGAAGAAGTAAAAGAAATCCTGACATTTAAATCATTGTAAGGAAAAAACACTTTCAATTTTAGCTGTTCTTTTGCTTTTACAGTTTCCTTCTACATCTACCTATGTGAATATGGGGCACTTAGGAAAGATAAACAATAAAATTATGTGCATTTCCTTTAAAACTCTATAGGCAAAGAGTTACACCAGGTAACATTTTGAAGACACAATTTTCTACAATTTGATAAGAGTATTTCCTCTTGCTTTGATTCATCATTCACACAATTAGTGTAAATAGTTACATTGAAGTCAAATGAATTCCCATGAATCTAAGTATAATAAAATGTATTTAGAAACCTACATTATTTATTTTTAGAATAGTCAATGTACTAAAAAGTTCAACTGTATGAATACTAACATATATGTTATTAATATTAACATATATTCACAGAGTTGCACTTTTTAGTACATTGACTATTCTAAAACAACTATAACATATGTATGCATGTGTGTGTATATATAAATTTATATTTATATATATCTGTTATTCAAATAAAATATATATTTTTCTGTAAATTCAGTGATAAAATGTCTTAGTGGATTGGCTTATAGATTTGAAATTATTGGTTATTAAAGAAAAAATTATGAAGCTGTATGAGCTATAAAAATTATATAGGAAATGAATTTTTTCACAAACGTGTAGGTATGGTCTTTCTAGACATAGGATAGCACCCTAAAATTTTAAGGAAAATATTACCTGTATTATAGTAGAAACCCTGGAAAACATATCATTGTTTAAATCACACAGGGAAGTAAAAAATGACAAATAAAAAATTTCTTCTATTATGTATGCTGAAATATAAAATTAATTGTTGGCAACCACACTTTGCTATAGAGCATTAGAAGTTATTCATCCTACCCAACTGCACTTATACATAGGTTAGCCATCCCTTCTCTGCCCTTTCTAGTCTCTGATAACTACTATTCTGCTCTCTATTTCTATGAGATCAACTATTTTAGCTTCCACATATGAGTAAAAACATGAAATATTTCTCTTACTCTACCTGACTTACTTCACTTGACAAAAAATATCTCATCAAAGAAAAGCCTAGGATATGATAATTTTCCTGCTGAATTCTACCAAACATTTAACTGTGATTCCAAGATGGCCACATGGAGATGCACAGCACTTACCTTCTCCATTCCAAAGAAAAACAAAACAATACATGAATAGCTGAATTTCTAGAAGTGTGACCATGTGAGATTGCTGAAATTCAACATGGGAGAGCTTGGAACCCTGTAATATTCAGATACATAGGATGGCAGCATAGAGAAATGAAGTTCACCAGAAACCATGACTCTGGCTCCTCAGCTAGGGGCACTCCCCTCTTTAGGGAAAGGGTGACAGGAGAGTCCTAGCAAGCACCATCAGTGTATACAATGGAAATCTTAGCTACTGGAAATTTCTACAGTTATCACAGGCATGTATCCCAGTTAGGGGAAATACCAAGAGTCCACAAAGTAACTGGCTTTGGAGAAGGAACTCAAATTTTCTACCCCACCAATCCCTAAAGCCCAAGCTGCTATATCTCAGTATCATACCAATAAGGACTCTATTGACAAATTCATACTTTCTATGGATCAGAAACTTTTGCATATCCACATTCCTGGCATTACACAGACATTTTACCACAATAGCACAGGGGACTGCAACCTCACATATCCAACTTGACCAAGTAGAGGAGCTGTGATGCCAGCACCCAGGCCTATAGGATATCCTGCCTTACAGGGAGAAGGTGATTCAGCTAAGAGGATAGGTACAACTTTCAAGACATGATAGACTTTGGACTTGTCTTCTTGGACCTAGAGAAAGGTGAGTCTCTTGTAGGCCAGAACCACCACTAGAACTAAGACTGGATACTGTGCTCTTCCACTACCTTTCCCCACTATGGCCAGCTACTTGCAGCTCCAACACCACTGCTGGGAATTAGGGAAGTTTCTGCAGGGCTCACTCTGCAGCTGAGGCTGCCAGGTCCAGAAGATCTTTCTGCTGAGCTCACTACAGCAGTACCTAGGAAATGTCCACTTTTCTCCCAAAACCATAATTCCCTTTTTCAGGGTGGCCATAGAATAGACAGCTCACCCCACTGCTGTGTTCACAACACCCTCCTGGGCCACAAGACCATTATCACTCCCACATGGGCCCCAAAGACCACAGTGGGTCTCTCCAGCTATGCTGCCACACACACTGTATCCAGAGGTATCATTATAGCCAGAGAAGCTACAGGGAAACCACTTACAGTGCTCATATGGAACCAGAGACATTATTGTCTACCAAACCAACACCTTAAGGCATATCTCCCAGAGAAAACATTTACTACTGTTAAAGTCACCTTATACAAGGGGTAGGGTTAACTGATCTATCAGATATGTAAATCTCAAGGTAGTACTATAACAATTATGAAAAAAACCAAGGTAATGTGATACCTCCAAAGGAACACAATAACTCTCTAGAATGTGTTTTAAAAATAATGAAAAAATGCCTCATAAAGAACTTTAAATAATGGATATATGTATATAATCAATGAGAATCAAGGGCAAACAGGCAAACAGATGAATAAACTTAGGCAACAAATTTTTAATATGAATGAGAAATTCTGAAAAGAGATATCTTGGAAAAAACAAATAGAAATATTAGAAACAAAGAATTTAGAAAATCAAACTGTAAAATACTTCTGAAAGCCTCAACAACAGATCACATGAAGCAGAAGGAAGAATATCTTAATTTAAGACTGCACAATTATAATATTCTAATCAGACAAAAAAGGAAAGATAAAAAGAGAATGAAGAAAGCCTCCAAGTCCTTTAGGTCACCAATCAATGAACAAATATTTGTATTTTGGGGATAATTAAATGAAAAGAGAAGGGGATAGACACAGAAAACCTATCTAATGAAAAAATATCTGGAATTCTTCAATCTTGATAAAGATATGGGCATTCAGGCACAGGAGGCTCAAAGAATTCCAAACAGACATGATCAGAGAGATTCTCACCATGGCATATTATAGTCAAACTGTCAAGGACAAAATTCTAAAAAATTGCAATAGAGAATTGTAAAGTCACATTTAAGGAAACCTCTGTTAGACCTTCAACAGATTTCTTAGCAGAAACTATACAGGCCAGGAGGGAATGAAATCACAGGCTCCAAGTTCTGAAAGAAATTAATTGTTAAACAAATATAATAAACCAAACAAAACTATCTGCCATAAATGAAGACGAAACAAAGACTTGTGAAGATAAACAAAAACTGAGATTGGCCTTATAAAAGAGGCTTAATTTAGTCTATATCCAGAAGCAGCAGAAAGCCAAATAACATCCTAACAACACATAAAATTATAAATACCACTGGAAGGAGTAGATGTAAAAAGAAACACAGAAAATAACCAATCCTTACCAATACAACAAATCATCAAACCACAGAAATGAACAAGATAGGAAGAATATAAAAAAGGATATTCAAAACAAACAGAAGTATAACAAAATAGCATAATAAACTCCTCGCTTATCAATAATAATCTTAAATATAAATAAACTAAATTTCTCAATTAAAAGTTACAGACTAGTTGAATGGATACAAAAGCAAGACCCAATGTTTGTACTGCATAAATGAAACACACTTTGCCAATAAAGACACAGACTGAAAGTGAAAGGATAGAAGAAGTTTTTCCATGAAACTGGAAACCAAAAGCAAGTAGGCGTAGGTATATTCATATCAGTTAAAATATAGTTATAGACAAAATATCTCAGAGATAAAAAGGGTTACAAGAATATATAAATATTCTAAATGTATACTGATCTATTGACAGAGCACCCAATTTTAGAAAATAGACATTATTAGATCTAAAAGGACAGATAGGATCTACTATGGTAGTAGTGGGAGATTTCAACATTACAATGTAATCAATGCACAGATCACCCAGACAAATATAAAATGGAAGCATCAGAGTTAGACTATACTGTAGATCAAATGGACCTAACAAATATTTAAAGAACTTTTCATGAAACAGCTGCAGAATACACAGTATTTTCATTAGTACATAACACATTCTCTATAGTAAAACATATATTAGGATACAAAACCAGTCTCAATAAATTCAACATAATTGACATCATATTATATCCTTTTTCTAATCACAATTGGATAGAACAAGAGAAGAAACCTTGGAAATCATGCAGATTCATGGAGACTGAACAACACAGTAAAGAAATCAAAGTGAATATTAAAACATTTCATGAAATAAATGAAAATAGAAACACAATATACCAAATATGTGGGATACAGCAAAAGCAGTACTAAGTAGAAATTTAGAGCATAAAGTGCCTACATGAAAAAATAGATTTCAAATGAATAACTTAAAGATGTGTCTCAAGGACCTAGAAAAGCAAGAACAAATCCAAAGTAAAAGCAATAGACGAAAGAAACAGCAAATATCAGAGCAGAAATAAAGAAAATAGAGATTTAAAAATATTAAAAAAAATAAGTAAACAAAAAAACACAGCTTTTGAAAAGATAAATAAAACCAATAAAACTTTAGCTACAGAGGATATACAATCAATCAACAAATACATGAAAAAATGCTCACCATCTCTAGCAATTAGAGAAATGCAAATTAAAACTACTCTAAGATACCATCTCACTCCAGTAAGATTGGCAGCCATTATGAAGTCAAACAATAACAAGGGCTGGCAAGGATGCGGGGCGGGGAAAAAGGTACACTCGTAAATTGCTGGTGGGACTGCAAATTGGTGCAGCCAATTTGGAAAGCAGTATGGAGATTCCTTGGAAAGCTGGGAATGGAGCCACCATTTGACCCAGCTATTCCCCTCCTCGGACTATACTCAAAAGACCCAAAAAGAGCATACTACAGGGACACAGCCACATCAATGTTTATAGCAGCACAATTCACAATAGCTAGACTGTGGAACCAACCTAGATGCCCTTTTCAATAGATGTGGATAAAAAAAAAAAAAGCGTGGCATTTATACACAATGGAATATTATTCAGCTCCAAAAAATAACAAGATCATGGCATTTGCAGGGAAATGGATGGCATTAGAGAAGATTATGCTAAGTGAAATTAGCCAATCCCTAAAAAACAAATGCCTAATGTCTTCTCTGATATAAGGGGAGTGACTCAAAATAGAGTAGGGAGGAAAAGCATGAGAAGAAGATTATCACTAAATAGGGAAGAGAGGTGGGAGGGAATAGGAGGGAGAAGGGGAATTGCATGGAAGATGGAAGGAGACCCTCATTGTTATGCAGAATACATATATGATGATGTGAGGGGGAAGAAAAAAAAGAGAGACAGAAAGGTGTCTCAGTAGATTGGGTAGAGAGAGATGATGGGAGGGGAGGGAAGGGGAGGGGGGATAGAAAGGGTAGCAGAATACAATAGACACTAGTATTGCTGTATGTATATACATGGCTGTATAACCAATGTGATCCTGCAACCTGTACATGTGGAAAAATGAGAATTCATACCCCATTTGAATCAAATGTATGATATGTCAAGATCATTGTATTGTCATGAGCAACTAATAAAAAAAAATTAGGTACACTAATTGAGAGAAAAAAGAGAGAAAACCCAAATAAATAAAATAAGAAATAAAATGGAGACATTCAGTGATGCCACAGAAATACAAAGGATTCTTAGAGATTATTATGAACAACTATACATCAAAAAATGATAAATATTGAAGAAAGGATAAATTTCTCAAAACATGCAACCTACCTAAATTGAACGATGATGAAGTTGAAAACCTGAACTAACAAAATTTAACAATATTTAATCAGTTCTAAAAAGTCTCCCAACAAAAGAGAGTCCAAGACGTGATGATTTTATTGTTGAATTCTATCAAACTTTTAAGGAAGAACTAATACCAATTCTTCTCAAATCATTTCAAAAAGTGGGAACACATCCAATCATGTTCCATGAGGTCAGCATTCACATGATACTGAAATCAGACAAGGATGCAACAAAAATAAAACTATAGATGAACATTTCTAAGGAACATAACACCTAAAATTCTCAACAAAACATGATTCATACTGGGATAGGAAGAGGGAGCATGGGAGAAATAGACAAACTCTGGATAGGGCAAAGGGGTTGGAGAGAAAGGGAGGTGGCATGGGGTTAGAAATGATGGTGGAATGTGATGGTCATTATTATCCAAAGTACATGTATGAAGACACGAATTGGTCTGAATATACTTTGTATACAACCAGAGATATGAAAAATTATGCTCTATATGTGTAATATGAATTGTCATGCATTCTGCTGTCATTTATAAATTTTAAAAAAATGAGCAAATTGAATCTAATGAAACATTAAATAAATCACTGTGATTGTGTTGGATTTATCCTAGTGATGGAAGTGTGGTTCAACATATGCAAAACAGTAATCATTATACATCGCATCAAACAACGAAAGACACCAGGCTCGGTGTTGTATGCCTGTAATCCCAGCAGCTCCAGAGGTTGAGGCAGGAGGATCGAGAGTTCAAAGCCAGCCTCAGCAAAAGTGAGGCCCTAAGCAACTCAGTGAGACCCTGTCTCTAAATAAAATACAAAATAGGGCCGGGGATGTGGCTCAGTGGTGGAGTGCCCCTGGGCTCAATTCCCAGGTACCCCCCCACAAAAAAAGAAGGATGACAAAGATCATATGATTATATCTCCATAGATGCAAAAAGTATATCCAACAAAATTCAATATTTCTTCATGATAAAAAAAAAACTTTGAAAAAAAAATTAGTCATAGAAGGAACATGCCTCAAAATAATAAAGGCCATATACAATAACAATGCCTACTTTCACCACTTTGTTTCCACATATTAGTCATAGTCAGAACAGTTCAACAAGAGAAATCACAGCCATACAGATAGGAAGGGAGAAAATAAAATTATTCCTGTTTTAAAATGATATTCTCTATATAGAAAAATCCAAGTACCTCACCAAATGGCTATTAGAACTGATAACATGAATTTGGTAAAGCTGAATGACATAAAATCAGTAGCACTTTTATACACCATTAATGATATTGAAGCAAAAGAAATCATGCCAAGCATGGTGGCACAGATCTGTAATCCCAGCAGCTCGGGAGGCTGAGGCAGGAGGATCACAAGTTCAAAGCCAGCCTCAGCAACAGCAAGGTTCTAAACAACTCAGTGAGAGCCTGTCTCTAAATAAAAAATACAAAAATAGGGCTGGGGATGTGGCTCAGTGGTTGAGTGCCTCTGAGTTCAATCCCTGGTACCAAAAAAGAAAAAAAGAAATCATGAAAGCAATTCCATTCACAATAACTAAAAATAAAACATCTAGGAAAAATTCAATGAAGGAAATGAAATAGTTATACAATGAAATTTATAAAACTCTGAATAAATAAAGAAGACTTAAAAAATGGGAAAGAACTACAATGTTCATTGATTGAAATAATGAATATTGCTAAAATGACCACAATAGAAGTTAAATGAATGAAACTAGAGATTATCATGCTAAGTGAAATAAGCCAGTACCCAAAAAAGAGAGGTTGAGTTTTTTTCTCTGATATGTGGATGCTAACATACATTAAGGTGGGGCAATAAAAAAATTAAAAAGAGACGAAATTAAAGGAACAATCTACTTATGTTAGTATCAAAACCACTAAAATACTTAAAAATAAAAACTAAAGTGGTCCAAGATTTATACAATGAAAACTTAAAAATACTGCTGAAAATAGAAGATATAACTTTTAACGGGACATACAGGTTTATGGTTTGGAAGACATAATGATGTTGACATGTCCATATTATCTAAAATAATCTATAGATTCAATGTCATCTCTGTCAAAATTTAAATGTCAGCATGTGTGGTGATGTATGCCTGTAATTCCAGTGGCACAGGAGGCTGAGGCAGGAGGATAGCAAGTTCAAAGCCAGCCTCAGCAACTTAGCAAGGCCCTAAGCAACTTATCACAGCCCAGGCTCAAAAACAAACAAACAAAGCAGGCTGGAGATGTATCCCTGGCACCAAAAACAACAAACAAACAAAAACCTCTAAATGTCAGTTTTTGAAGAAATAGTTTTAAAAAATCCTCAAATTCATATGGAAGCTCAAAGGACTCACAGCACAACAACCCTCAGTAAGAAGAACAAAGCTGGAAGTGTTGCACTTACTGGTATCCAAACATATTACAAATCTATAGTACTCACAACAATATAACACTGGCATAAAGACAAACATATAGACCAATGAAATATAATAGAGAAGCCAGAAATAATTTCTCATGCATGTTGTCAAAGGGTTTTAAAACTAAATAAGTGTGAAAGGATGCTTTATTCAACAAACTATAGTAGAGAAATTGGAAATTCACATGAAAAAAAAACAATGTACCCTAATATTATAACATGTAAAAAATTTAAATGGATTAAAGACTTAAATGTAAGACCTGAAACTATCAAACTCTTAGAAGGAAACAGGGGAAAATATTCATGACATTGAGTTTGTTAGTGATTTCTTGAATATGAGACAAAAGCACAGACAACTGAAGAAAAAAATGGACAAAAAACAAAACATTAAACAGAAAATCTTCTACTCATCAAAGGAAACAATCAAGGGTCTGAAAAGTGTGAGGATCAAATATCTGGTAAGGGATTAATATCAAGAATATATAAACAAAAACACTATGTGCCAGAAACAAATAATCAAATAAAAAATGTGTGAGAACTTGAATAGACA
This sequence comes from Marmota marmota marmota, assembly GCF_001458135.2. Lineage (NCBI taxonomy): Eukaryota > Metazoa > Chordata > Mammalia > Rodentia > Sciuridae > Marmota > Marmota marmota. The sequence goes on along the minus strand of NW_026000249.1, from coordinate 22,208,852 downwards.
TTTCTACAAAGATGCTATACAAAAGGCCAAGAAACATATGAAAAGATGCTCAATCTCACTAAGTATCAGATCAATGCAAATCAAAACCATAATGAAATAACAATTCACCACTAATAGCCATAATGAAAAATAATTAGTTGGAGAACTTGGAACCTTGTTTACTGTTGGTGGGAATGTAAAATTATTCTTCCACTTAGGAAAACAATATGGAACTTCCTCAAAAAATAAGATTAGATCTAGATTCAAGAATCAATCACTCACTCTCTCTCCCTCATCTTTCTCTCTCTATTATTGTGGACTAAACCCAGAGGTGCTTTACCACAGAGTCACATCCCAACTCATTTTTTACCCTTTGAGACACAATCTCACTAAGTTGCTTAGAAACTCCCTAAATTGCTGAGGTTGGCCTCAAACTTGTAATCCTTATGCCTCAAAAGCATGTGCCACCACACTCAGCAAGAATCTCTTTTCTGGGTATAGATCCAAAAGAACTATAAACAGAATCTCAAAGAGATATTTGCACAATAATATTTATTGTGTAATTATTCACAACAGTCAAGGTGGATGTATCCTCAAAGTGGTATGAATGAATCAAAGAAAATGTGTTATAAACATACACAGGTATATTATCCAACTTTCTAAAAGAAGGAATTTCTGTAATATGCTACAATACTGATCAAACTTAAGGACATGCCAAGTGAAATAAGCCAGTCACAGAAAGACAAATACTGCATGATCCCAGTTATATGAGGCATCTGAGGTATCAAATGCTCAGAACCAGAGTACAATGGTGGCTTCTGGGGCTTAAGGGAAGAGGCAGTAATGATTCCTTGTTTGGAGGGTGTAGAATTTCAGTCATGCAGTGTGGGGAGAAGGGTTCCAAGGATTCGTTGAACTATGATATGCAAGACTTGACAACTGTATTCAGAAAATGTTAGAAGAGTATATTTTATATTATTTTTGCCATACTGAAAGTAAGTAAAAGTAAATTTAAAAGTGTATGTGATATGCATACAGATTACTGAGACAATTTTTTTAAAAAAAGAAATGTGCAAGAAAATTTCTTTGTAGACAAAAATAAGGCTAACACATTTATAGATAACTAGTAGAAACCCTTTCTTTGATTCTAAATAGCTAAATGAGTACACATGGTTCTTAGCCATTGAACTAAAAGTCCAAAGGGAAAAATGTGTCCTAATACAACAGGATAAAAATATTGTTTAATCATGTTAAAGGCAATATTAAGGAAATACTTTTATCTGAACTAAGCTGAAGATGAAAAGAAAATAATTCAAATGGGACTTTCCCCAAGAATCTTAATGCAAAATATGAAGTTCAACTGTGTGAGTGCTGAAGCATTAGATGCTGGCTGCTTAAGTCTACATATAATTCAAAGTGAGCAGATGTAATTATTTAATGCTAATTTTTAATCTTAATACCATAACATAGCTAACTGTTAATGGGGAAATATCCTGGAGTTTCTTAGGAATTAGCTCAAAGAGAAATACTTAATTGGAGTTAAATCTGATGGCAGAACATATTGTCACATTTATCAACTACTCTGCAGAGAGATTCTCAGCTTAGTTGCAGGAAAAAAGAGTTGGAGTTTGGATCACGGAACATGGATAATTAAGTGGTTTAATAATGATGATAATAATATCTAAAATTCCAAGAGCATTTATTCTGTATCAGGCATTGTATTAACCCTTATTTATACACAACTCGTCTGTCCCACTTTCAGATGAAGAAACTGAAAATTAAAGAGGAAATAACTTCCCAAAGGTTATTTATCCAATACAAGCAGATTTTGAATTATAGTTTGTGATTTTAGTGGTACATGGATATTGGAGAAAAACAGACAATTATTAATAAATTTGGACTGATTCCTTAAATTCTCTGTTATATTTTCCTTATCTGTAACACTGAAATAAAACTATCACCTGTGCATAATGCTAGTGTAAGGAAATCCATAGCACAATATATGTGAGAGGCAGAGAGTAAGCATTCAGTGACGTACTCATGTTTTTTGCTGAGATCAAGAATCATAAAATTTAAAAGCATCTCCAAAGACTTTTGAAGTTGAAACAAACTGAAAAGGTATTTCTAAAGTAAATGTAATATTTTCTTGAAAATAAGGAACATTAAGGAAAATTAATTTAAAAAATACAATGAAATCCAGAAAATATACATTGATGTCATTCTAAATTGTCAGAAATTAGTGAAAAATAGTGAGACAATTTAAAACCATTTCTAAATTTTATCTGATAAATTTAAATATAAGTTTTTTTTCATGTATATCCCAGATATTAGCACACAATAGATTCTGTTATTAGACAAAGGTAAATTAGTAAAACTTGTAAATGGCTTATTTTCTACTGTGCTTTCCTTAAATGGTGCCTGAGATTTCTGACATTACCACATAATAATAATATGGTATGAACAGACTGCACAAATAAATGAGAACAATTTTTCCTTCATAAGGTTCTCAGGAGCCTTAAAGCTATATGTCTACACTGAATGAAAATAATTTACATTTGAAAATTATTTGCTTTGTTCAGCAATCCAGACAATTTATACTTAGGGTAGAAATATCTCCGTGTGAAGATCAAGGGGCCATGTACCTTTTTTAATCTTAAACAAGGTAAAAGAATTGTCACTGTATTTCACATGGGTCCATGTGATTTCTGCCTCAAATATAGGGTTTAGAAGATTCTCACCCTTTGATGAAATACTGCTTGTGTTTTCTCACAGAAGTTTGGCTGTGGGTCAGAACCTTTTAACACCCATAATTGGTCATTCAGTCAAAAAAGCAGCTATGAAGATCAAATTGCTTTGAGTATTAAAGATTCTCACCTTTGTAGGTAGAAATATTTATGGAGTATAGGCAATATCTATATTTTGCTTTTCATGCATTAGACTCAAGATAAAGGCTCTGTAAAAGATCTTTAGCTTATTTCAGCATCCTGAAATTTCTACTTCATGATTTGAAAGAATCAATGTATGGGATGGTACAAATAGGGAAAAGAATCCTCAAGCCTCAGAATATTCAGTATTTGTGTCAGTGAATAAAGAAAAATAGAGATGAGTGAAACCCAAATCTCAGTGGACTTTGTTTGAATAGACTTTGAAGCTCACTTTACTTTTTTATCAGACAAACAAGAAACAATCAAGTACCTTAGGAAGAAAAAAAATGGGTTTTAAAGCTTTTATATAGTAGGAACAAAATAAGAAAATATTTAGTATAGCTACTGTTAAGTGAAAATATAATACCAAGCCAGGGTTTTAAATGGCTACCACACAACCATTAAGATGACCTACATTTTTTCTAGACAGACAATAAGTATTCAAGTGCAATAATTCTAATTTCTTGAACAACACACTAGCACAAAGTATTTTTCCTCATTAGATTTTATAAAATTAAATACACTTGTGTATTAGGTTCCTAAGTCTGCTGTAACATGGTGTCATAAACTATATTTTTTAGTACCAGGGATGGAACCCAGAGGTGCTCAATCAGTGAGCCACATCCTCAGTCTAAAAATAAAAATATTTTTTTAAATCTTGAGACAGGTTCTAAATTGCTGAGGCAGGCCTTGAACTTATGATCCTCTTGCCTCAGCCTCCCCAGCCGCTGGGAGTATGGGTATGTGCCACTGCACCTGGCACAAACTGGTTGCCTTAAATTAAAAATATACACTGGGAAGTTTAAAAAGAGTTGAATTGTTAAAAAGACCATATATATGTATATTTCTTTTTCCATTTACTGTTCTGCTGTTTGTTATGGAGGCTAGAAGTCTAAGATTAAAATGCCCATAGGTAGCTTGGGATCTGAGGCAGGAGGATTGTAAGTTTGAAGCCAGCCTCAACAACTTAGGCCCAAAGCAAATTAGCGAGACCCTGTCTCTAAGTTTTTATATATATATATATANCCTCTTTCCCTAATGTTTGAAAACAATATGGGGCTGGGATGTGGCTCAGTGGTTAAGTGCACCTGGGTTCAATCCCTGGTACAAAAAAATATACCCATAGGGTTGTTACGGTTTGAATGTGAGGTGTCCCCCAAAAGCTCATGTGTGAGACAATGCAAGAAGGTTTGGAAATGATTGGTGGGATGTGGCTAGAAGAAGTTGTTCATTTGCAGTGTTGCTATGGAGTATCTATTTTGTATCTGGAGAGTAGAGTCTCTCTGTGCTTGTTGATCATCAAGTGAGCTGCTTCACTCCACCACAGTATTCCACCATGATGCACTACCTCACTTGAGCCCCATCCCCGAGGAATGTAGCCGGCCTTCTATGGACTAAAACCTCTGAAACTGTGAGCTCTCAAATAAACTTTGCCTCCTCTACAATTGTGCTGATCAGCCCTTTTAGTTGCAGCAGCGAAAAAGCTAACTAAAAAGTTGTTTACACCTGAGATGGTGAAGAATTTATTCTATGATTCTCCCCTACTTTTTGGTGGGTTGCTGGCATTTTTGCATATACCTTAACTTGTAGAAGCATTAACCTCTTCCTAGTCTCCATCTTCACATGATGTTCTTTCTCTGTGTCTTAGTTTCCAAATTTGCCAGTCTTATTGGATAAAGGTCCACTATGATTACTTCTTTTGAATTTCATTGCATCTGTAAAAATTCTGTCTTCAAATAAGGTCACATACTCAGATCCTAGCAGTTAGAACACCAGGGTATCTTTTTTGGGGGGACACAATTCAACATATAACACCTTGAGACCTACCTGGTGCTATTTCTAGGGAGAACTGAAATGCAGTGTGTATCAGACCATTCACTTATTTCCATAAAGCATGGATAATTCTAGAGATGATAGGACAGTCAGACAGTTTAGAAGAATTGATCAGGCATCCTTAATCAAGGGCTTTATTTCACAGTTCCAAAAGAGATACTCTTTCCATAATGAAGGTGGATAGGTCTCTAAAATTGGATTTTGAAAAAATATAAATTGAGGTTTTGCTTCATGTCATTGAGATCTTTAGAAATTCCTGGACACTTTACATTATTACAAGGATAGGATAGGGCATCTGATCTTTCTATCAAACTTTTTTTTTCACAATGTAAAATAACATATCAAAGTATTGTCTGGGATGTTTATGGCCTAGGAAGTTGAAATTTGGAGGGAAATACCTTGACCTTAGAATAAAGAATCCTTCCCTTTACTTTTATCTTTAAATAAACTGCTGCAAGCTATAAAACTTAAGAGTAAAAAAAGAACTACAAACTTTTTTATACTCACATGCTAAAGAGTTCAAAGGAGTCAGCTGAAAAGGATTCCCACTGGATAAGTGATGACTACTAGAGCCTACAAGTAAATAAATAATAAATAAACACAACTAGACATAACCAACTGAAATTGAGTTTTTAAATAGAGCCATGATGTCATGATGAATTTTTAAAAGACAAGATATTTTATAAAGCATCAAAAAATCCATTATATTGATTAAATCATGTTGTTAATTAAATTTGGTGATCCTAAACTATAAATATTTCACATTCCATAATATGTTAACTATATCCCATAGTATCAGAAAAAAATCTCGCCAAATCTCAGACTAAAATGATATGCTTAAGAGATCTATGACATACTAGAACTTCACTTTAAGGAAAAGTAAAAGTTGTATTTCTCACATTGCACTATTTAAAAAAGAAACTCAGTGTTTGGTGAAGCTTATTTGTATCTTAGAGACAGCAGATACCACAACTGAGGATACTGCTATATTTGGGGGGGGGTGACCTAGAAAATATCCAGTTTTGAGTGGGATCTAGGGTGTCTTATTCCTTCAGACAGCTATAAAAAAAATGTCATAAACTGCACAGTTTATAATCAACAGAAATGTATTTATCATAGTTCTTGAGACTGAAAAGTCCAAGATGAAGGTGTTGAAAGATTCAGTGTCTTGCTGGGACTCCATATCTTGGTTCATAGACTAAATCTTCTTGCTGTGTCTTTACATGATATTAAAGATGAACTCATTTATGAGGCTACTAATCCAAATCTAATCATCACCTAAAGTCCCTACCTCTGAATACCACCACCTTCGGGGTTAGGATTTTGACATATGAATTTTTTGAGATACAAATGTTCAGATATCAGCACAGGGAAGGAAAGAACTCTCTTGTAGGCCCAGGACACAATTACAAGCTGTTTTTTATTTGGGTCATATGACCAAGAAGATCTAATGGTGCTAGATGTATATAAGATGCATAAATTTCCTGTGTGGAGTCTTTTGTAGGGCCATGTTAGAGATATTTAGTACATCTCTAGAATAATAGACTGTGCCTTTCTTGGAGGAGAACTAATCTTCATTTGAAAAACAATTCATTAGGAAAAATACAGCATCTGACCATAAAACCCAAATAACCAAGCAGTCTCACCTATTCACTGAAAGCTTAATACAATCTGTTCTATAAAGAAGGAGATGCCACATTATATTCCCATGGACCATATCCAGTCTGCTACCTATATATGCAAATAAGATTTTATTAGAACTCATCTATACACATCTACTTATGCATTTTTTTACCATACTATAGTAAAGGAGCAGTTGCAACAGAGACTTTATGGCCCACAAGACCTAAAATAATTATTCTCTGGCCGTTCGCAGAAAAACAATGTGGTTTTCTGTGCACTAAGGCATAAGATCAGAGATAGTAGCAATCATAATGCATTTTAAAGTAGAAATTATACATTCTTACCAAGGATTGAGCAAGACAAGAAGACCTGTGAACTTGTAATCTAGACTCCAATGGCTCTCTTCTTTTCTCCATCAATGCTTCTTATTCAATCCATGGTGGAGGGTATTTAGTTGCTGGAAGAATAAAGTACACTAGTGTGGTTCACAGAATGTGAATGAATCTGTGGGAGTATGTATGTGAGAAGTTTTGTGTCTCACATAATTCCAACCAGAGAGGTCCTACCACAAAAAAAGTAACTCAAGAGTCAGGTAAAGACAATGATTCACTCTACCTTTCTTTGTTCTTGGATTTCCCCATCAAAACAAAATGGAGGACTCGTATGAATACTAATGTGTCACCTTACTCTGAGCAAAAGTCATATAGCTCTAATTGCTGCTAAGAACCCAATCTATGGGAAACACACATTATTACTGGGTCTTTGAAAATGTAAATTGTTCCTTAAGAAGTCAAGTTGGATTTTTTTGGATCTTCTAATATAGAATCATGTCATCAGCAACTAGTGATAGTTTGAGTTATTCTTTTCCTATTTTATCCCTTTAATTTCTTTCATTTATCTAATTGCTCTGGCTAGACTTTCAAGGACAATGTTGAGTAAAATGGGTGAAAGAGGGTATTCTTGTCTTGTTTCAGTTCTTAGAGGGAATGCTTTCATTTTTTCTTCATTTAGAAAGATATTGGCCTTGGGTTTAGCATAGATAGCTTTTACAATGTTGAGATATGTTCCTACTATCCCTAGTTTTTCCTAGCATTTTGAACAAAATTCCTCCAGAAACCTTCTAGAATAAATGAATTCATAAAGTAGCAGGATATAAAATTAACATCCATAAATCAAATGTGTTCCTATATATCAATGACAAATCCACTGAAAGAGAAATTAGGAAAACTACCCCATTCACAATAGCCTCAAAAATATTTGGGAATCAACCTAACAAAAGAGGTGAAATACCTCTACAGTGAAAACTACAAAACTCTAAAGAATTTGAAGAAGACCTTAGAAGATGAAAAAATCTCCCATGTTCTTGGATAGGCAGAATTAACATTGTCAACATGGCCATACTACCAAAAGCATTATATAGATTTAATGCAATTCCTATTAAAATCCCAATGACATCCTTCACAGAAAAAGAAAAAGCAATCATAAAATTTATTTGGAAAAATAAGAGACCCAGAATAACCAAAGTAATCCTTAGAAAGAAAAGTGAAGCAGGAGACATCACAATACCGGACCTTAAATAATATTACAGAGCCATAATAACAAAAACAGCATGGTATTGGAACCTAAACAGATACATTGACCAATGGTACAGAATAGAAGAGACTTAGGCAAACCCACATAAATACAGTTATCCCATACTACACAAAAGTGCCAAAAACCTATATTGAAGAAAAGATACCCTCTTCAACAAATGGTGCTGGGAAACCTAGAAATCCATATGTAGCAAAATGAAATTAAATCTCTATCTCTCACCCTGCATGAAATTCAACTCAAAGTGGATCAAGGACTTAAGCACTAGAACAGAGACCCTGTGCCTAACAGAAGAAAAAGAAGGCCCAAATCTTCACCATGATGGCTTAGAAACTGACTTCATTAATAAGACTCCTTAAAAGTGCAAGAATTAAAAACAAGAATCAATAAATGGGATGGAATCAAACTGAAAGCTTCTTCTCAGCAAAGGAAGCAATCAATACTGTGAAAAGAGAGCCTACAAAATGGGAGAAAATCTTTACCACATGCACGTCAGAGCATTAATCTCTAGGATGTATAAAATGAACAACCCCCCCCAAAAAAATCAATAAACAGGTTATGGAACTGAACAGACACTTCACAGAAGAAGAAATACAATCAACAAATTTATGAAAAATGTTCAACATCTCTAGCAATTAGAGAAATGCAAATCAAAACTACATTGAAATTCCATCTCACTCCAGTCAGAATGGAAATTATCAAAAATACAAGCAACAATAAATTTTGGTGAGGATGTAGGGGGAGAAAGGTATACTCATACATTGCTGGTAGGGCAGCAAATTGGTACAACCACTCTGGAAAGCAGTATGAAGATTTCTCATAAAACTTGGAATGGAACCGCATTTGACCCAGTCATTACACTCCTATGTTTATACCAAAAGAACTTAAAATTAGCATACTAGAGTGACACAGCCACATCAATGTTTATAGTAGCTCAATTCACAATATCTAAATTATGGAACCAGCCTAAGTTCCCTTCAGCAGATGAATGGATAAAGAAATTGTGGTATATATACAGAATGGGATATTACTCAATGTAAAGAAGAATGAAATTATTACATTTGCCAATAAATGGATGGAACTGGAGAATATTATGCTAAGTAAAACAAGCCAATCCCAAAGAACCAAAGGCCAAATGTTTTCTCTGATATGCAAATGTTAATTCACAATAAAGGGTGTGGGGAAGAATAGAGGTATTTTAGACAGAATGGAGGGAAATGAGGGGATGGGGTCTTGGGGTAGGACTGATAGAATGAATCAGACATTATTGCCCCATTTGCATATATGATTATATGACCTGTATAACTCTACATCATGTATAACCAGAAGAATGAGAAATTATACTCCATTTATGTTTGATGTGTCAAGATGCATTCTACATGTATAACTCCTTAGAAGAAATAAAAAGTTAAATAAAAATAAATAAAAGGAGGTCCAGTTGGACATATGGTAGTGGGGAAATAATATGAAATCCTTTCTTCCCGAGAGATGTTGTCAGTTATTCATTTTTTAAATTCATATGTAATACACAAATGAATTTGCCTATCCCACTGAGTGCATGTACCAGAATCACTACTTGAAATTTGACATAATTTCTTATCTATTGACATAGCATACTACTTCACATTGTCTTGGAAAAAAAGGAGACAAAGGAGAAATAAGAATGGGCTTATGTCCATGGCATTTGGGGGTCTTACCATGAACTGATCACCCAGCAGCGGCTGGCCTGAACATATGGATAAAATAGTAGTATACTCAAAACTTGGTTGAAGTTACCAGTTCAGGATGACAGTTTGGATTTTGAAGTACTGTCCTTCAGAGTGTGGTATATGCATTGAACTGTTGTGTGTGTATTTTACTAGGATCACACAATTACTATGGTGTATGCATTGAACTAGAATAATGGTCTAATGCTGATACACAACAATGTGGCCTCAATATAGAATAAATGTGTTTTGAACTAAGAACCAAACCCCCTTCAACATCACCTCCAATAACAGTTTGAAGAATTTGTGTTTCTAGAAATTCTAGTTCCTGGGGATGGAGTTTAGGGATAATGAATATTTCATTTGAGGATACTTGTTAAAATTTTATTGTACTGTAAACTGTCACTAACATCTGACTATTTTTGTTTTTTCATGCCAATAAATCAGAAGACACAAGAAAAGATTTATGGTACTAGCTAATTGACCTTTATAATCATTAGGACCAAAGCTTTGCTCAAATACAATGGGGATAAGGAGAATTATGTCTGAAATCTGGGGAATTATTGAAGCATTTCCTAGTATTGCCTCCCACTACATTTTCTCCTACTGCAGTGGGATAAGGGTTCCTTCTATCAGATAGAAACTCCTCCACCTACATGGCTTCTGTCATCCTACAAACTTCTCATCAAGATATCCTGTCTCCTAGATCTTCTAATCAATGTTTCATTTCTTTCCCTTTCATAGCCATATTTGTTAAGTAAGATGTGTATACTCCATGTATACATGTTATTTTCCCTCATTACACTTTAACCCACTGCTTTCACCAAATTCATGAATACCTTCTTAGGGATGCACATGATAGACATATTTCAGGCTTCCTCTGTTTGAAGTCTTGAAGGTTTAGGAAACTTTGATCCCTTCCTGAAACATTCTTTCTTCAGTTTTCCTGACATCTAATTTTCCTGGATTTCCTACTCCCCTGTTCTTAAGAATGCCCAGAACTAGGCATATAAAAAGCATGCCATAAGAATTTAAATTAATAAGTAAATATATTAGGTTATTAATGTCACCATTTATTAAATGTTCTCTCCTATTTTTTTTGCTCTTTATAAAGACATGATTAATCTATGTCTAGTTATACGAATCCTTGTTGGGTGCAAAGGAATTCAAGTGATTCCTTGGTGCAGTATAAAAGATGCATACATTTGGTTACAAGAATTTATCCGTATTGAATTGCTAATTCAGCAAAGTTTCTAAATTATATTTCTACATGTTCTAATACTTCATATTTTTAAAAATCTGTAAGACATTCCTCCTGAATTTTAACTTTATAAGCTAAAGAATCATCTGTATAACTATAATTAATCATCAATGTACAAATATTTGAATGGGACAAGCAAACTTAATGCATCATTTCTAAAGACTGTGTATACAGAAAAGTGAAAACATACATAACACACATTAAAATATTGTTTGTAATCCTACAGATAACTTATTTTCATCCTTTCAAGCATGGAAATTTATCCTCTGAAGAAGATTCTACAAACCCCACAGAGATTGTAAGTTGAATAAAATGGACTGAATTTTCTGAGAAACTGTTAAGATCCTTTTTTGTTAATAGCAAAGCAGCAACTGAAACTGGCTCTCCACCAGCACAGACTATAGTGCTCCACTCCTCTGTTCTACACACAATGCATTAACAACCATTTGCTATAAAAGACCTAAACATATTTTTAAAACAATGGCCTGGAAACTTTGGAAGGAACACCATGGGAAGCCACTAAGGCTACCATTAGCAGTGAGATAATGGCCTACCAGCATCCCAAGCAACAAAAAGCAGCCCAGCGTGTAACTTATGGTCTAATTTGATCATAGAGATGGAAGAGCAATACATTTCTGAACCAGACCCCATAAAATGAAGCATTTTATGGAAATATCATATTAATTCTAGGAGAAATTTGTGCTTTTCTAAGATGTAGCTTTTGGGGTTAATGATAGTTAACACTTATCAAATAACTAACTATTGCATTAAACTAATGGGTCATTTACTTCAGATCATGAATTTGTTAATAAATTCAGATGACTTGAGATTAATTCCTAGAAGCCACATAGATGCACTTCATCCAAGAACTCACCTAGAAGCAAATAATATTAGCAAAGGCATACAACCAAGGGGCCTTGAAATTGAAATGAAACTGGGTCCAGGAAATTTTATCTCTAAGATATAAATTTACAATAGGATTTCTTCCAAAATTTTTGGCTTGGTCTAAAGTTGTAGTTAAGGGACTAAGACAAAATTTATTCAAAAGCGCATCTAATAAATATTCTGTTCTTTTGAACCCTATATTCAGTAAATTAGAAGCAAAAACCTTTTCAAGCCAGTATATAGTTTAAGTCTGTTCATTTCTATGATTTAAATCTAGATCTTTTCCTGCTACATAAAACTCACATTCAGTTTATTAAAGAATGTGTAGGAATCAGATCAGTTAAGGCTGTGTGACAATTTAATATTTTTTTTTTTGGTTTATACTAAGGATAAGGAGATTAATAATATTAATAATTAATGTTTAATCAACATTATTTGAACACTCACTACATGCAAAATTTTATGCTGAGTTACAAGGATTGCCTTATTTAATTTTTTACAATAACATTATAAAATAGGTAATATCAGTCTTTATAGATAAAGAAAGAAAATTTCATTTAAGTAACTTGTATAAGGTTATAGAACCAATGTGTGTTCAAGTGGAGTTTCAACTATGGCTATTTGAATTCCAAACCACACTCCTAATATCTCTATTGATATTATTTATGTACTTCTGTTATACATGGGATATTTTACAATAAAAATTATAAAAAGACCACACTGTCATTGGGCATGGTGGCACATGCCTATAATCCCAGCAGCTCAGGAGGCTGACACAGGAGTTCAAGGACAACCTCAGAAACTTAGCAAGTCTCTGAGCAACTGTCTGTAAATAAAAACAAAAAGAGCTGGGGATGTGTCTCAGTGGTTAAGCATTCCTGGTTTCAATCCCCCATACCAAAAAAAAAAAAGAAAAGAAAAAGAAAGAAAGAAAGAAAAAGAAAAAAGAAAAAAAAGAAAGGAAAAAAAAGCACTGCCTTTTCATAATGTTGACTGCTTTGCTTTGAATGATATTTATAAATTTAAAGGTATTCATGTGAAAGTCCCAATAGGACTTTTAAGATTATTTTAATTGACATATCATATTTGTTCATATTTATGGGGTACAATGTAATAATTCAATAAAATGTGTGTGTTTGATAAAATCAGGGTAATTAGCATTTCACTCTCCTTAAACATTTATCATATAGGCTTGGAATCTCTGTAGTCTTCTAGTTATTTTGAAATGCATAATAAATTGTTATAGACTATAGTTATCTAATTATGCTGTGGAACTAATTCCTTCTACTTAAATGTGTCTTAGTACTGTTATCTAATCTTTCTCTATTCTCCCTCCCTGCACTCTTTCTGGTCTCAAGTGACAATTTTTCTACTTTCTACTTTCTGCTTTTGTAAAATCAACATGTTTAACTTCCACAAATGAGTGAGAATATGTGCCATTTGTCTTTCTACATCTGACTTATTTTACTTAACATGATGTCCAACAGGGAGTTTCAAAATTAATAAATGATTCTAGATTTATATAATAGAATAAATTGATAAGAAAATCTGAAGTTATATTAGAAAACAACAAGAATAAATAAATAAATCATATAAAATTAAAATATTATATTAGGGTCAGAGTAATTAATAGTAATGCATGTGAAACTTAGGAGAAGAATATAAAATATTACTTGAAAGATACTTTATATGTATGCATATTTACTACATATAGTAGGAGAAATAACCTTCTACAACCAGAGACTGAATTCAGTTACCTGACAATTTTGTAGAATAAAATTTATTTCCTTAGGGAAGAGGGTTTTTTTGGCTTTTAGTATGGCTAATATCTTAATAGACTTTTTCTGTTGAAAAGAGAGTAACCCTTCTCTTTCTTTACCTACAATGCCATCATATATACAAAATATTTTTAAAAAGAAAGGGTTAATATTTTAGAAAACATCAAGAATTTGAGAGTTGTTTCTTGAGTGATTAAGGAGAAAGGTGCCATAAATGGAAAGTACCAATATCAGGATTAATTTACAGTTAATTTGCAGTAAGAGAATATGTTAGATCATGGTAGGAAGCTAGATACTTAGTTATAGTTATAAATAGTGAAAAATTTCAGTTGCATATAAAGGATGCCAACTATCAATGAAAAATAAAGACTGATAATGTATGTTAAATTGGTATTACAATACCCAAAACATTCAGTAAAACTGATAACTTTGGTTGTGTTTGGTTAGTAGCATTTTGCAAGGAACAAGGGTAATACATAGCTAGTACAGATCAAAATGGGACAATTATGGTGAATAGATGTTTCTAGTCAATGAAAATAGTACAGTGTTAAGAACAATGACTCTTTTGATGGGCTAATTGGAATCAAATCTCAATTCTTTACTTGATTACTATGTTGATTTAATTAATTTTCTCAACTTCAATGTGTTCAGTAGCCACATTTGTAAAATAGGGATGATAATGGGGTTATTGTGACTATAGTGTGAGCTAATTAATACAAAGAATTTATAAAGTGATTGCCACATACTAAGTACCTACTAAGAGAGAGAGAGATGATACTATTGTTGTTTTAACAATAATAGTATTAAGAGGACAACAGAAGATAACAGAGCAAGAAAAAAGAGAGAAGCAATTCAAGAATAGACCTGAAGAGACAAACTCTGTTTTGCCAACAAAACAAAACAAACAAAAAGAGGAGGGAAGTGCTCCTGAAATATCAGGGATAGGAAAGCTACACTTGATGTAGTATTACCTATGTTACGTGCTCATCAAGCACTATATCCCTTCTGCTTTCTATTATAGGTTAAATTCCCTGGAATCAGACCTTGAAATATTGTTTGGGTTGAATGATATTGAGCAGGATCAATATCTACAAAAGGGAGAGGAGGAAACTGGGATTAGGCAGTGAAAGAAACCCATGTTGTGATTCTTCCAATTAATTTTGTTACAATTCTCACAGATAATTGCATCCCCCCTCACCAATAACTTAATGTCATACATATATTAGGTTATATAAAACATAAGGCTATTTAAATAACAATCTGGTCCTTCCATCATGTTTTTGTCATAGTCTGGGCCAAAATGATGTTACCGATTTTCAAAATTATGTTACTCAGTCTAAGGGCAAGAGTGATATCTGTAAGTGTGGAAGATACATCCTCAAAGCATGTATTTACTATTCTCATCAGTGTGGTGCTTCATTCTGTATAGTAGGAGGTGCATCATTTAATGATTTTTTTTGTTTATCCAAGTGTGTTCCTAAATGTGTGAGAGATATAAAATTCACTCTTGAAACTTCATTGAGTTTTTCTTTCCCCTATTGAGAACATGGGTATCACTAAGGCTTTCTGCATACTAGCTATGTCTTGGTTATCTAGACTTATGAGCAAGATACAATAGTGGATCAGTGTGATATTCTGTGGGATTTTCAGAAAGTTCAACTCTCTTTGAAATATACTATGACAGAGGGCAAATGAGTTAACATAAACCTGGAGCAAAACTATAAATATTCATTTTTGCTCTTCCCGTGTGAATGAAAACAATTAGAAAGAATTCATTAACTGTATTAATGGCCACAAACCACAGTCCTGAGGCCATAGTGATCTGCTACATGGCTATAATTTAGGCAGCTATTTGGTTGAATTTGCTCTAGTCTTACTATTGATCCTGGTCTTGGAGATCAGAAAGGGCTCCTTGTTCCTGGGTGTTGAAGATTAAATACCCATGAAATGCTGAGACAACTGCAGAAAGCACGTTTTATTTAAGAAAAGGACAGAGATAGACTTCTCTGAAGAGAAGAGGCCCCAGAACTGGATGTCTGAGGTAGGGGGTGTGTCTTGCTTTTTTATAGACCACAGAGCCCCCTCTCTAATTATTGCCTTCTCTTTCTTCTCCATGTATGTGCCTAAGAGCAGGGACCTGGAAGTTAATTGTTAGCAACCCAGAGTGCTGAAGAGCACAATTGCAGAGGTTAACCTTGTGTTCCCACCATTCTCATCTATCTGTCCCATTATTCTATTATCATTCATGTTCCATACAGTTTACCAGATCAGTAAATTAAATGCAGATATTATGGAGATAACAACCCTGAGTCCTTTCTATTTTGAAAAGAAGACACTAATTTCTGCCATATATCCCTCCATTCAGGTGCAAAATTGTTTTTTTATTTATCATGTTAAGTGATGTGGGGGCATTTCAGAAGCTTTTTCTTAGCTTTTCCCATTATGACAGCTCTTTCTTGTACAGATCAAGTACTCTATATGGGAATTGTGTTAAGTCCCAAGTATATCAATCCTAATTACACATCAATTTACATGGGAAATGACCACCAGGTATATTTATGGACACAGTGTATCCACTGTAAGCCAGACTGCAGGCAGGTGTCTTAACTATTCACCATATGCCCTCACTCAAACTAGAGGGGTGTGGAAAATGATGTAGGGCCTCTTGGTATTATTATACATTTAGACTCTGTTTAATAGCTCTTTTAATTGGTTAATCTTTTAAAAAATTTTGGTTGTAAATGGACACAATACCTTTATTTATTTATTTTTATGTGGAGTTTAGAATTAAACCCAGTGCCTCATATGTGCTTCCAGCCCAATATTTGGTTATTCTGTAAGTTATACTGTGGGAGGGGATGAAGGCAACCATTATGATATGCACTTCCCAAGGCATTACATTTTTTTTCCTCCTGGAGAACATGATTCCTTTCAGTTAATGTTCCAAGGCTGAAAACTAGCTTATGTCTGAAATTGATGCAGTGGATTTTGATATTTTATTTCTTTTGATAGCAAGCTGGGAAATACCCTGGTTGGCTGCCAGTATATATATGTCCTAGGTACCCCATGATTTCCTAAGCTTCTTAAAAGGTCACAACTCCTTGGTTGCCACTCCCAAACTTCTGTCATATAATGATCGCATCTACCATGCTTTTGCCAATTAAATGTCTCCACCTGATCCTACTGATGCAAGTCTTATCATATGCATTGCTACAAAAACATAAGACGATAACACAGCTCATAAATAGAATGGTAAGGGAGAAAGACTATTAGAAGATTGGTATTTAGGAGGTATCTTAGGAGATTCAAAAAGAGAGTTATAAATAATTTTAAGCAAAGTATTTTCTAAATCCTTAAATACTGTATATCCCAAAGTTGATTTGTATGAGTGACAGTGAGCATTAAGATAAAGGCATCATCTTGGTTCCCACTTTCACCATTTACCTATTCTATAATAGAAAGGCCTCCGTGTTATTTATCTTTCAGTCTGTGAAAAAAAATACTGGTGAAAAACAATTTAAAGGAGTTAAAGATATATTTTGGCTCAGAATTTCAGAGGTTTGGTCAGTTGGTACTGTTGTTTCTGGGCCCCAGGTGAGGCAGAATATCATGGCAAGGTTGGTCTAGTAGAACAAAGCTATATGCCTCAGGACTACAAGAAAGACAGATAGGGGCCTGGGCCAAAATATACCTTTCAAAGTGAACAACCTTTTCCAACTAAATCCTACCTCCTAAAGTTTCCTCTACTTCCCAATAATACAAAATGCAGGGGACTAAAACTTCAACATGAACTTCGAGGGACATTCTAGATCCACACTATAACATCCTGGCTTTTTAAATTTTATTTTTAACTGCACATAAAAACATAAAATATGTACATATTAGTGGCCTACCATGTAATTTATTGATACATGTATGCATTGCATAATGTTTAAATCAGGTTAAGTATATTTATCTTTGCAAACATTTATTATTGTTTATGGTGAAAACTTTAAAAATCCTTTCTTATAGCTTTCTGAAATGTATGCCATGCATTACTATCTATAGTAACCCTACTGTGTGATAGTGCATCAGAACTTCTTGCTTCTATCTAAGTTTTCTTTAACTAATCACATTAGAGTTGCCCAGTGGTATAAATGCCTATAGATTTTACAACAGAAAAACTAAAAAATGCTCTCTATGTTGAGAAAATTAATACTAATAATGACAAGATATGAGACTGGTTTGCAATTTGTACTATTTCCAATTCTTTGCTTTCAACAAAACCAAAGGGGGCTGCAGTTAGTGACCTAATAACTCAAAAAGAGTACAATGTATTGAAAGACATTGCTATAACCTAACTCTATTATTATCTACTTATGCTTATGAAGAAATATACTCAGTACATAAATCTATGAAAATGAAAAAAGGAAGCAGAATTGATGTTGCGTTTTGACTTACTCTAGCAATAAGCAATATAAATCTACAGATAAATAAACCAACTGAAAAAGCAAAAAACATAAATCATCCATCTCATTTAGAAATAAACTGCTGATAATTTTTTACACTTTAGGTAGATGCTTTTCTTGAAATTTATAAAATATTGCTTTGTTTTGCTTTGATATATTATGTACAATTAATATTTATAGCTGGTAAAAAACAGAAGGAAATTTAGTATTTAGAAGTTTGTGATGACAGAAAATTTACAAAAATAATTTCAATGTAGATTCATATTATTTTGCTGCACAAATGTAGATTACTATGATCAATTTAAATAAGACTTTAAAATACAAAAATGTATTATATTATGATTATGTGGAAGAAGTATAATGGATATGATTATAAGGATAAAACAGATAATAACAAGATTTCTGATTGTAAAATAAGAGTTTGTGTATGCATTACTTTTCATGATTGTTTGGTTATAGCAGATCATTGTGGTATTTGGACGCTAAGAGAGACTTTGAAAAATGTCATTGTATATAATATGTGCAAAACTACATCTTTTGAAACTTCTTAAAAGTAATAAAAACACATTAGAATATAAATGTATAATGTCTAAAATATTTTAAAATCCATTTAACATGGATATGAATAAAACTTTTGTGAAACTGAAAAACAGAAGGACTGAGCCATCAAAGAAAAACATGTGCCTGCCTCTGTGTTCCAATTATTTGAAGTGTTTGTAGTGCCCTTTAAATACTTAAACCTATTCTTCCTGTATCTTTTCTATTTTGCATAATACAATTCATTTATTACTATTCAATTCCAGTATATAGTTAGCCTTGTGTAAGAACATAGACATTTCCTGATTAGGTTTTATACATGGCTCAATGTCACTGATAAAACCAAACAAAATGTAACTATAAACAAAAAGAACTATTATTGTTATAGTATTCTATTTTTAAATTCCCATGCATAAATAACTTACATATTTTATATTACTTATATGCATCTTTGTGAATCTATGTCTTTATGTATATATATGTGCCTTCCTATAATAGTCTATTTTATCTAAGCAATAAAATAATAAGAGATATTTTCATTATTTATAAAAAATTCTTGATTGCTCATAAATTTTGAATAATTATACTTGAAAAAAAATTAGCAGTATTGAATAAGAATAGTCAATGATTATCAATCAGATACAGGTGCCCCAACTGAGATCTTGTTCAAATGCAAAGGCCACACCTGCAAGCTAACTTATAGAAATATTAATGAGAACCATCAAGGCCTATTTCAAATGTAAAAGACCATGAGGCTCAACTGTACAAACAATTCCTTTGTCCTAGAGGTTAGAAAGATTAAAATTCAAAGGCCAATGCCTGTTTTACATAGGTTTGACTAATGATTTAGGGGCTATTTTCAAGGACTGTTCAACATAGATTTTTATCAAAGATTTTGGTGCTGTTTACATATGAAA
Source organism: Marmota marmota marmota (assembly GCF_001458135.2). NCBI lineage: Eukaryota > Metazoa > Chordata > Mammalia > Rodentia > Sciuridae > Marmota > Marmota marmota. Next base: position 22,189,371 of record NW_026000249.1, on the reverse strand, counting down.
GGGTAAAGTTTCTAAGCTGCAAAGCCTGAGTTAAAATGTAAAGGACCAGGCATTGTAAACCTGCTTCAAACTGCAAAGCATGGGTTAAATTCCCGAGGCAGTTAAGACAATGCCCTACTGGCCATTTAGTTGATTTATGGCCTAAGATCCTGTGCAGTCCAGCACGTACACACCTCAGGGCCTAAACCAATCAGTTTAAATGTAACCCCCACCTTAAGAATGACCTATCACCCCAGCCAGCCCTGTTCCCGCCAACGTATGTACTAATCAAGTCTAAGAATTGTTGTTTAACTTTCCCCCAGTGTATGGTGATTTGTTAAAGGAGACTGTGGTGTATGTAAAGTCCCTGCCCTCCCCAAAAAAGTGTATTTAAGCATTGTTCAACCCCGGCTCTGGGCTCTGGACTCTGGGCTGTTTTCCCTTCCTGAGTGAGCCTAGAGCCTCAGCGCGCTGAATTGGATCCTCAATAAAAATCCCCGTCTGCTTATTGCATGAAGCCAGTCTCTTGTGGTCTCTTCCTCCAACGTTTTGCCGGTCCCTTACAAATACATGTCTTACACAGATTTTGACCAATGATTTTAGTGCTTTCTTCAATACTTGTTTTACATATATTTTGCTTTGCAATCTATGTTTTGCATAGATTTTATTCCATGCTCTACTCAGAACCATATAAATACCTAAACTAACACACCAAAATGGGTTTTTCTCTATCAGGTTTCCTCTCATATAGAGAGAGTTCTCTCTCTTCTTGCTTAAATAAATCCTGCTCCATTTACTCTTACCTTTAGGGATCATCTGTGGATTTTATTCTTCAAATTTGTGCTACAAGAACTCAGAAGGAAATTGGCAAAGCCGGGAATGTAGTCTCATCTCAAAACTCTGGTTTCAATATCCTACTACATTTTCCAGGCTGGCCTCAATCTCCTAGGCTCAAGCAATCCTCCTCCCTCAGGCTCCTGATATACTTGAATTTTAATAAATACTCCAGAACTTTATTTATTTTAGAAGATTATCTAGATAAATTAATATAAGTTTCAGCTATTTTACTGAGAATTTTACTAAGTAAACTATAAATGTAATTTATGGTAGTTCAAGTTGGTTTTTAATATATTAATTGCTCAAGTAAAGAGAATGGTCCTCAACTTTTATTTACAACATATCTTCATGTCAAGATTCCCTTCACTTGAATGTGTCTCTGTATAACTAACTCAGTCCATGTCTGTGAAGAATTAGCAGCATTCAGGTTAGCTCAATATTAACATATAATACCTTTTCAGAAATTACATCCAAGTCATTTATCATTTGTTTTAAAGCCAATTCAAAAAAAATTGTCAATCAATGTTTTATGTTTAGAAGATTATGTAGATAATTTAATATAAGTTTCAGCTATTTTACTGAGAATTTTACTAAGTAAACTATAAATTATGTGGAAAATCATTTGTGTTTATTACAAGTTTGTTTAGTGATTCTGGATTTTTAATGTAACTACAATTTATCCAAATGAAAATAATCTTCACACCACCTGTTTCATCAGTATGGAAAACTCTGACACCATGACTTTTGTCCAAATGTTACAGACTCCATATGCTATCTTCCTTTAAGCTTCTCCTAATGCTTTGCACCACCAATACTGCCCCACAGCCAAAAATAATACTTCCTCTAAAAATCTACCATTTTCCTTGAATTCTCAAAGCCTTAGTTTTTATCTGCAAGTATTGCTTTCTATGCAGACTTATAATATTTATACACATATTCCATATGTTAGTCCTATAAGATTTGATGGAAAAAATTATGTCAAACTAATTTATTTTCCTGAAAACCCCTGAGAAACCAGCCTCTACCTCAGAGCAAAGCCTGTCCAAGGAAGGGGGCGTGACCCTTGTCCTTGGAAAGACCCACAGAGCACTCCTAGGCACATACCCACCCTGCTGAGTTGTTTTATCTACAAATAACAGGAGAGATCTGCTGTGCCAGGTGTCCCTGACTCAGTCAGGCTAGGTGGGGACCCATAGCAACCCCTTAGCAGCCACCAATCAGCATGAGGCAGGGAAAATACCTGGGATACCAGATGACCCTCCCAGTAGTTTATGGTGGTTGATAACATGTTGGGAAACCATATAGTTCAGCACTACACCCCTCTTGGCTTAAACCAATCAGTTCAAAGGAATCCCCCTCTTGTACTAGCCAATCACCCCTACCCAACTTGTTCCCTCCAGTGAATATGCTAATCATGTTTTAGAGTTGTTTTATGATTTCCCTGTGGTGTGTGATGATTTGCTAAGAGATGCTATGATGTATATGAAGTCCCTGCCTTCCCCAAAGAGTGTATAAAACTGCTGAAAACCCTGGGCTCAGGACCTCCCAGCGTCACAGTTGCTGTGTGTGCGCGCAGAGGACCGAGCTAGCTCTCAATAAATGCCTCTTTGCTGCTTACATGGATCTTAATCTCTGGTGGTCTTTAGGGGGTTCCAGAACTTGAGCATAACACCCCAAAGGACACTGTAATGTAGTATTGAAACTTGAGTTTTGAGATGAAACCAGATTCCCTGCTTCAGTTGGCGGATGGAGTTTGTGCTAGCTGAAGATCGCTGGAACGGAAATAGGTTGCTTTAGTGTTAGCAGCTACACACAGCAGGAGATATCTACCTACATCAGCCCCCAGGGTCATATCCAGTAAAACCTAATTTTTTCTGCTACTTTGAGCAGCATGTTGCAGCTCTTGGTATCACAGTGAAATCCCCAGCAAATCATTGCCAATTTATTTCTGGGCTCTTGTCTTGCAAATTTGAAGAATAAAATTCACAGACAATAACAGAAGGGAAGAGTAAACTGAGTAGGATTTATTTAAGTGAGAAGAGGTACAATCCCTGTGATGCAGGAGTGAACCTGAAAGCAGGATACCATTTTGGTGTGCTAGTTTAGGGAATTACATGGGTTTTGCCAAATCCTGTTTTCAACTACTGGGAGGGCAACTTGGTATTTCAGGTATCTTTCCCTGTTTCACTCTGATTGATTGTTGATATTGTCCAAATTAGGCCTCAAGCATTCTTTTGGTCTTTCCAGGACAATGTCAACAACCAATCAGAGTGAAACAGGGAAAGATACCTGAAATACCAAGTGGCCTTCCCAGTAGTTGATAACAGGATTTGGCAACTCTGCAAGTTTAGCATATACACTCTTGCAACCCCTTGTGGCCTAAACCAATCAGTTCAAATGTATCCACCAATTGAACTAACCAATCACCCTTACCCAACTTGTTCCCACCAATGGAAGTGCTAATCAATGTTAAGAATTATTGTTTGATTTTCCCACGGTGTGAAATGATTTGCTGTGTAATTTAGTGACACATAGAATATCTGCAAAAAACCTATAAATCTTCATGAACTAAGGATCAGAACTCACTCCTCAGACTGCTGCATTGGAAATGGTTTTGAGTCCAGGCTCGAGCTTGTAATAAAGGCTCTTGTGTGATTGCATCGGATTCAGCTCCTGGAGGTCTATTTGGGTCCCACGAATCTAGCATTACAAGAATCCATCAAAATCTATGTAAAATAGGCACTGAAATGTACCAAAGTCATTGGTCAAAATCTATATAAAACAAGTACTGAAAAAAAGTACATCAAAGTTATTGCCTTTGAGTTTCAATCCTTCCTGGAACTTCCATTCTGTTCACCTCCATTTTCTATTTTCCCCACCCATGAGACAAAGGGGTATTCCCACAGGTGAAGCCTCATAGTCTTTTACATTTGAAAAAGGCCTTGAAGGTGCCCCTTAATGTTTTTATGGGTTATCCTGCTAGTGTGGCCTCTGCCTTTGAATGGTGTCCTTTATCCTGACTGCCTGGTCATTTTATTATCTATTCTATTCTCATTCACTATGACAATACTGAGTTTTCTAGTACATTAGTAAAAATCAATAGATGAATAATTGTTTCCATTCCTGTTAAATTTCAAAGGTACCCAATATTTTTCCAAACATAAATGCTAATTATAAGAATATATATTCATGGCATATTTTATTTCAAATAATCCATACTTTACTTCTTATATTTTGATTAAGTTATATAATTCTCCTCTCCAATATTTTTAAATAATTACTTAAGTACTATTTTAGACCTAGACAAATATGTAGAAAAAGTAAAACATCAATTTTCCTAGAGTTCCCATAATCTTCATTAATTATTGCCATCCCTTAGGAATCTAACAGAGTTCATTCTTTCCAACTAGCCTTATTAAAAAAAATCTCTGCATCATACAAAATATTTATGAATAAACAAAATATCGTAACTTCTCAGTAAATTTATCAAATAATTTCTATAATTATGAAAGTTTAGGCAACATAAAATAATAATAGCATTGTTACTATTATAACTAATACATCTAGGAAGAGTTTTCTATATATAATGCTTTATAATATAAAATTGTACATATGCTTTATACAAATCATATCATTTTATGTTCATAGATATCCCAAGTACTATTACCATTTTCATTTAGCATAAAAAGAAAAAGGCTCACGAAGTCAAAACCTCTCTCATCTCTTTGATTTCCTTGATGAGAAATGTTTACTACATCATTCTGGCTACCTGCTCTACTGGTTTACTTCTCCATAGTGGGGAAACCAGCTATCAGGTTGGGAAAGGTAAACCTATGTCTGAATTTATGAATTTGATGATGCCAATGAATAAAAATTACTAAATTTTGCCAATTCAATCTCTACCTTCTTTCTTAAACTCTTTTCCCAGTGAGAAGTAAATATCCTCTGTGAATCTTTCCTTCAGACTTGAACTTTTCCAGCACTGGACTGTGCTAACATCTAAACCAGTATATCAAGAATATTATGAAGTTCATTATTACCATACATCTAATCCAGACTCTCTAGTCCATATTTTATTAGTAATTAAGCTAATATATTGATGTCTATCTGCCAAACTTTTTTGACTCTCTTAATTTTTGCTATCTCTATATAGACATAAAACTATAGAGGTTACAAATAACATGGGAACAAAATCACGACCCAAAGGCTGAAACTAAAAATTGTTCCTTCATGGCCTTATACTTTTGAAAATATTCTCAGCTAAGCAAGACTTAACAGAAATCTGAAATTTCATAATTGTGGATAATTTTCCATGAGAAATTCCTGTTTAGATTGTTTTCTTGTGTATACTATTTAAACCTTTATGACTTAAAATGCACATCCTATTTTGTTTTGATTTTGAATGTTAAAAAAATAATAATCAAACAAAATACCAAAGAAAGTAGACCTTTCAGATACCTGAGATATTGAAAATGTTTTTTTAAACTTAAGTTTCCATGTTGATCAGAATAGCTCAAAATACTAAAATATACAGATCCCAATATATATAAATATACATTTAACCAAACTAGAAGTTTATTTCACACTCTCTTAAGTGTTAAATGCTGGGGTGGTTCTCCTCACTAAGCTCCAATGAGCACGTCTCTTTCTATTTTGTTTCTCTACCATTATCTAAGCCACTGCTCTCTGATAACATATTTAGAAACGATGAGAATGTAGCATTTATACTCTGAAATGTGGCTAGTATGAACAAGAAACAAAATTATTGATTGTATTTAATCTTAATTATTTTAAACTTAGATGGTCACTGGTGGCTAATAGCTACAATATCAGACAGAACACATCCTAAAAGTTATCATCATAAATATCCATTCAATGGGAGGAGGAAAAAACAAATAGAAGGAGGTATTTTGTTTCCAAAACTTTGATCCAGAAGTGGCACTCATGTCCACATAAATCCCATTGATGGAAAATAATCATATAGGCATACCCAGATGGGTACTTGCAAATAAGAACTTATTATTGCCAGCTGCTCTTCAGTTATAGCTATATACTGTGAAAGAAGGAATATATTATATTGACCAGCAATAAGCTCTATTATACATGACTAGAAATAATTTTTAGATATTTTTTGGCTAAAATTTGTTAATAAAGTAGAAAAGTTAGAAGTAGAGAATTAGAGAAGTGAAAAATAGTGATGGTGATGGCCATGGTCTTTCTGTATTTTTCTGGCCTAAATAAATAATAAAAGAAATAGAAAATACACCAGAATAGAGAATTGATAAAAAGCTCAAAATAGCAAGGGCATCTAGAGTTTTCTGGCTCTATTTATGAATCCCCTAAGGAAAAATAATCCCATTTCTGTAATAAACTACAAGAAGATGGCTGGATACATTTGATGCTACTGAATCCACTAAGTAGTCATGAAGTTGCAGAACTGACAGAAGCTGTACTTAAGCAAAAGGACCCAGTAGTATTGATATCCCAATACATAAATAGTATGAAAATAGATGTTTTCACAAAGGAAGAAGTAGTAGCAGAGCAAGAAAAGAGCCGAGGAAGTTAAAAAGACATGTTTAAAGAAAGAAGACTGGATATTGGGATATCAGGAGACTCTTGGATCATTCACTAACTAGTAGAGTGTATGAGATAATTTACCTCAAGCCAATTTTATCTTCTTTAAAATTAAGAGTATTAATATTGCCCATGAATCAGAATCCTTTCAGTTACACATGATATAAAATCAGCAAAGGCTAACTTATACAAAGGAGGCAATTTGTTAGTTCATGAAACTTTGTAAACCATTCTGTGGTATTTAAAAAGTAAAACTATATCATCAGGATTATTTCTCTCTCTTGGTATTCATATTGATGAGTAAAGTTGGTAAAGCCTAGGTTATACAGCTATTTCATTGATCAAGAGGCAATTTATTATAATTCATAGCTCAATGAGACCCATATACAATGGGGAAAGATAATGAATGGAAAAAAGAAAAGATGACCAAAAAAAGGATGTGCAGTAACCTAAATGATCTTTATAGATCTTTATAATTATAAAAGTCTGAATTCATTTATGCATTTGACTAGATAAATTTTATCTGACAAATGTACTGGTCATGTTCACAGGTGTTCAATTTATTTAATCCAGTCCTACATGACATTTACTTGCTATTGCAAGTGAAAGAATTGATTCATTACACTCTAATTTTCAGTTTCAAAAGGGCCTTATTTTATATTATATCTCTTGGCCTAAATATGCTAACTTTCATATGCTATCACCTTCTCAATGTGCTTAATTTAACATCTATGCTTTATTAAAATACTAAAATCCTAGTTCACATTTTCTTTTACTTGGAAAATGAGCAACTAAGAAGACATTTATGAGTGGTAGAGGCAGTATGATAACCTTATCAGGATCAAAATTATTAAAAAAACAAAAGCTTGTGAGATGTAATATAAGGATGCTGTCTTTTATATTACATGCTCAAACACTGGAAATTCATTCTTAAAGCAAGGATATTTTCTATTATTATTAATTCACTCATTCAATAACTGTATGTTGAACAACTGACAATGATGCTCAAGAATAGCACTGAATAAACCTGAAAGTAATCTCTCCCCATCATGGAGCTTTAATTTAGTGGGCAAAAGAGTAGTAATGTATTGTTATCATCCTAATAGATGTAAACCCAAATTCCTATAGGAAACATTCAAGAAAGGGATAAAATAAAATTCAGTGTAAGATGCAGTTACTGGTATGCCTACGGCTAAATTGGAAACTGTATACCCCAACCCAAGATATTCAAACAAATTTTATTTTTAAACATTGTATCAGGCATATAAAACAGCTACTGGGGAAATTGCATAATGATTTACCAAATCTAGATTCTTGCTTCATATCTGAATGCAAACTGCAGCATCAAAATGCAGGCTCTCCTTGGTCAGGAAAGTAGATGTCATTTACCCTAACCTCCTCCAATGTAACATCTCTATATGACAATAGACTTTCTCTAAACATCTTCCCTTAGGTGAAGACAAGCCTCCTTTCCTTTCAGATTAGTTAAAAAATGGAGACATTTTTAGGACAGAATTCATCCAAAAAGTGAAGCTAATCACAAAATAATCAAAACAGAAGGTTAAAACACAATGTAATTGATAAATTGAGAAAAAGCACCTATTCCTAAAGGAACAAAAATCTAGCCAGAATTTGACTTGGCTGACACAGTTTACTGACCACAGCAGTGCAATTCCTCTCCTTGTCTCTACCTTGTCTGGACTTGATCCAGCTATTCAGATTCTCAGCCTGAAATATACTCAAATTTGCTATACTTCTATGCCTCTTATAAAAATTTTAGCCCCTCTTAGATTCTATTTAATGTTTTCTTTCAGCTGTAATCCCAGGTTGTCTACATTAGCTTTCAGCTGTTCGGTGATTTGGTACAATAGCCCCACTGGGTCCTAGCTCTTTGAATGAAAGAGAGGGTGCCTATGGTAACTACAGATGTCTATTTAGGATTCAGACAATTATTTATTAATGTTAGTTTTAGTTACTTGGTCCTTCTTAGTGATTCTTATAGATTCAGATATCTGGACAACCATGATCACATATTTTTCTCTCCCTCTATCTGGTTTGCATGCAACATATTCATGAGTTATTTCATAAGACATACCATATCCTTAGGGAGAACTCTTGTCTCTTCAGCTGTTATCCTTAATTAAAATTCATTTCATGTTTTCCAACAATAATACTCCATCTTACGTATTTTGAAGTCTAGCTTTCAAACTGAGATCAAAGTTGATAATTAGTAGTAGAAATATCGAGATGTAAAACTTGTCATATGGACCAGAAGGTAGGTACTAATTACAAATATTGTTAGTACCAGTTAATGCATATATTCAGAAAACTAAACACCACTACTTTAATTACCATACCAAATTTAACCTTAAATATAAGATAGTCCCTCATGTGGAAATGATTTATAGCTGGATCTCCTCTGCATAAAATCATCAGTAAGTGGTCTTCCCCACCAATGTTTCCTGCTAAACAGTACCTTCCCCAAGAATCTTGTATTTGTCTCTATTCTGTACTTTCTTGTTAGAGAGATACATGGTCACTTGCTGTGATCTGCTCTGCTCAGACCATTTTTCTAGCTTCCTGTAACCTTTCAAGTAAGCATTATTCTCTGTTGATTCCCTACCAAGCACAAATCTATCCCAAACATTGGTACTACTGAGAAAGTTTCTGTTACTGCAATTGGACTTTCCTCTCTGAAAATATATTCAGTCCTTTCAAAAATATAGAGTTAAGAAATACTCTTAAAAGATGACATTTTTCTTCTATGATTCTATACATTTATAGCACTGTAAATGAAACCGTCTGTTTACTAACTGTCGTCAAGGCTTCACATTGGTTCTCTCACAAAATTTAGTTTAGGAGTGGTATCTAGGCAGTTGTTGCATATCAATTCTTGCTGCACTCAGATTCTTATACATTATAGTCTAGCCCTGAAACACTGTTGGATCACAGATGCAATATGATTATACTCACATGTTCAAAGAAACCAGTTTCCATATTTGATCTTCCTCATGTTTTTGTCCCCCACACAATGACACCTTTCATAACACAGGTGAATATGGTTCTATTCATCTCCTCTTACAGACAGGGCTCAATCTTATTGCTTCTGAGATTCCAAAACCTCCTCAATTCCAGTTTTGATTATGGGCTACCGTTCTGCCTTGGATATAGAGTAAATTCCTTCTCAACATTTTAGTCAGACAAACAGTTAAATTCTCTTGCTCACCTTGGAGACATTGGGAAATTTCTTGAACCCTATATCCTCCCACCCTGGCTATCCCTTCAATCAAGTTCAGTTCATGAATATCTAATTGGACTACTTTATTTAACTATTTCATTCTATGATTTAAATTTTTTTTAAATTTGTTTTAATTAGTTATACATGACAGTAGAATGCATTTATGTACTTTGATATATCATACATAGATGAGATATAATTTCTCATTTTTTTCTGAATGTACATGTTGCAGAATCATATTGGTCATGTAGTCAATTTTTTCTCTGCTAAAGCTCTCATCCTTTGCCCAAATTTTCCTGGTCACATAGGATTGCAATGCCTAGCAAAAGATCATCTTTACCATTTCTGATCCCTAGGGCGGATCACATCTTTCACAGGTCTCTGTGCAGTGTGGGGGGTAGGAATGTGTATTTTATTGTCAGCTTCTACTTCTTCCCTCCTTTGTTTTTTTCCCCAATCTGGGATTCAACACCTGGAAATTTCATTCCCCCACCCCTTTGTTATAAGGCCTCCTCATACATCACATCCTCCTTTTAATCTGAAGTCACTCACTTTCATGATTCAACTTTAGAGGTGTTAAGTCATGGTCTAATTCCACAATGGAAGAAATGTATAAGATATAGTATATCCAGTTAATTCATCAAGCCTGGTTCTGCAATTGTTAAAAGTGTGAGATTTAGAAATCCTTTCCCACCTCTTCACAAAGGTTATTTTTCCCTTATTTTGTGAGAACAGTCAAATTTTAGGTCAAATATGTTATTTTACTTCTTTATTCTCAGTGGTACATACTCCCTTGTTGCCTGTCTGTACATTTGAATGACAAACTTCATGATTCAACCTTGGAGGTGGCTGAAAAGGAAGATGACTTAAAGGGAAGTGAAAATATATCTGTTGAAATGTGAAAGTATTAGACCTACTTAAAAAAATATCTGCTACACATATTTCTCTAGAATGTCCTGATTAGAAGTTTTACAGAAACTAATTTCAACTACTCTGAAGTGTAAAATATTTTCAATGATATGATATGGATTTGATTTTTACTTTGTTGTTCATGATCCAATAAGACATGCATTTCAAATTAGCTTATTTTATTTCCCCTGAAGGAATTCAGGGCATTGTCTAGAGAAAGGAAAAAATACTCTGTTTAGGAAGTCAGAAAGAGGAAGAGAGGAAAAGAGGGAAGAGAGGGGAGAGAGGGTGAGAGGGAGAGAGAGAGGAAGAGAAAGAGGGAAAGAAAAGAAGAAGGAGGAGGAGAAGGAAGGAAAAGAAGGAGAGAAGGAGGAGGAGGAAGAGGGTAGGAAGGAAGGAAAGAAGACTTTTAAATAAAATGTGATCTTCTTTCCTACTCAAATTTTCCTGATTCAAGGATTTGATCAATTAATCATTTTTTTTTTTTGTGGTGCTAAGGATCAAACTCAAGGCCTTGAACATACTAGGCAATCACAGCTCTACCAATGAACTATACCCCAGCCTTCTGATAGAGCGATTTGAGCCTATCTATTCTCTATATCTCTTTCCATTATGTAAAAAATGAGCTCCAACACTTTCAGCTTAAGATGGTCAAATGTGCATAACTATTATTCTCATTTTATCCCATTATATGAAAAATTATTTAATAGCTGGAGAAAATTCCACAAAAGTGAACTTGATATGATTCATCATGTAGAAAGCATCTTCATTAGCCAATCTGCTCTACACAAGGAAAAACAGAATGTGTTAACTTTCTTGATATTCCGGGTTAGAAATTACTTACTTTGAAACCACTGCCACCATAAGATACTCTGTATAATGACAGGCATTATACAGTATAGCAGAGGCTATATATTTTTTATACATATAGGTTAATGCTCCCCAAATGCATATGTAATATACCACAAAATGATAAATCTGAAGCCATTATGCCAAATTAAATATTCTTACATATGTACAAATAATATCCCTTACATCATGAAACTGATTAAGGGATGTAATTGTTAATTTAAGTTATTTCCAAAGGAATAAAAGTTAAAATGATAAATTCCTTTAATGACATGTGCAGGCTTTTAAAGTACCAAGATCTAAAACTATAGTCAGCTTACAGAACAGACTATAGTTTAACAACATAAAACTTTAGTATAAAATATATTACTCTGACACTGATTTGATCACTTTGGGACCCACGTGGTAAATTTTATGCCCAAGATTGAAAACATCTGAGGAATTAATTTGTGAAAAACAAAAGAGTTCCATATCATTTTACTGACTTTTTCAGGCTTTCATGAACATATCTATTTTCTTTAACTTCCTGTGACATACATATTTATATGCATATCCACATATATGTGCAAATTCATTAATTTCTTCATTAATTTTGCTGAGTATTCTGTCAAGCCTTGAGGAACTGGTAATGTCTCACACAGAATTTAACTTAACAAAAGGGAAATACTTTATATATATATATATATATATATATATATATATATATATATATATATATATATA
>NW_026000249.1:22117148-22176412 GCF_001458135.2 Marmota marmota marmota | reverse complement strand
ACCAATAAACACAATAACTGTATTTTGTGATAACATCCAGAAATGAAATAAATGGGATGTTGAAATATACAGAAATATTACAGTTAGTGATAGACACTCTGAGCACATGACCTTTGAATTAAGACTTTTCAAAAGAGACATGAAAGGGAACAATAGAAAATTTTGAGAAATTGCAAAGATCAGAAAAGAATACAGTTAAATAAACTGAAGCAATATCTTAGCAATGCAAGTTTTATAGAAAAAAATTACTACTTTAAAACTTTTTAAAAGTTCAGATTATATAGTTAAGAAATTTGACCTCATCTGCCACAAAAATTAAAATTAAACTACATTTTAATTGTGTTTTTACCATGTATAATGTCTAAAACTTTGTGAACTTGTGCTGCATATATACTTATTTTTGGAGCCCCTAATATATTCTCAAAATATCATACTAGGTGCTAAGAATCAAAAGAGCAAGAAGACAGATACATCTACTATTCTCATTAAATGAATATACTGGTGAGGGTAGTAGTATTTAAACAATAAGCAAAACCTCATCCATTCTTTGAAAGAGGGACAGGGTATAAAGGAAATCCACTACAGAGGCATCCAACACAGTCCAGCAGATTTTGGAAATACTGCTTTAAGATGAAGTTATTTATTGTAGAACAAGGAGAATCTCTGGATTTAAATTATTTTATAATTTAAATTTTCTTAAGTTAACAAACAAGACATTTTTAATGGCCAATGCAAACAGTAGTGTTCTAATAATTCAAAATATAAATTTTTACTGTAAATAGTACAATTTCTAAGTTGAGACACTAAATTTATACAGTTTTGGCCAGATGCAGTGGTTTATGCCTATAATCTCAGGAGGTTGAGGTAGGAGGAACACAAGTTTGAGACCAGCCTCAGAAACTTAGTGAGACCTTGTCTCAAAATAAGAAATAAAAAGGACTAGAGATGTAGTTTAGTGGCAAAGAACCTCAGGTTCAATTTCCAGTACCAAATAAATACATTTTAAGTAGCTTTACAATCATGCTTATAAAATAATAATAAGCAAACAGATCTAAACACATTCTAATATTTTAATGTATTTCCTGGAAATCTTATCACTATCAAGATCTAATCAATGAAGCTGCTTAAAATCTGCAGGAAATTAATGAAAGTTTGTTTTCTTGTGCTCTGTAACTTTATATTATTAATTAGTAATGGCCTTAAGTTCTTTTCATGACACCCATTTTCCCCTAAACAAAATTTTGATTAAGGGCTTCTTTACCATTTTTAAATTACAAAGTAAAAAGTCATCCGTCTAACAGAAAGTCCCTCATTATTTTTGTAGACACCCTTAGGGAGTATAAGATTAATAGTATCCTATATATTTAGATGTGCAATTAGATATCTTCTTCCTGCAATTTAATTCTCAAGATTCTTAGTGATAAGAATCATGCATCACAAAATAATTTCTATTGTTTTAAAAATTAAGACATTTGTACAGATATATAATAAAAGTACTTTAAAATGTATATTGCTCTACATAAACCTATAAGTTTAATGTCTAATGTGCTACCAATATATAAAATGGTAAGATTAATTTGAGAATAGAATGAAATCTTTATTGTCCAATAACTGGACATTTGTTTAAACACCATATCTATTCATGTATTAAACTGCCCAATAATCAGCATAAGTCCAGGTAAATAGGTGGTTAGAGAGGCTAAAAACAGTATCCATATGCTTTTTAACTTAAGATTAGAGAATGGTATCAATTATTATGCTGGTACATACAGACAGTAATAAATAAAAGGAAGGAAAAATACATCTAAGCTAAAGAGCAAACACAAGATATAGCCCATTTTCTTTGGCAGCTTGCAGAATATGAGTCCTGCTAGGTAAGTTTCCCAAGCAGGAACATTACCTGGGAGTATTATAGAAAGAAGGAATCTTAGTTCATGTCCAAACCTACTGGATCACATTTTAACAAGGTCCTAAGTTATACCTATATACATTAAGTTTGAGAAGTGCCTGTTTAGAGGCTGCTTCAGGTGTAATTAACATTAAAGGCTCCATTAAAAGCTCTTTTACTTTGTACTCAATGTTTTTCTTTACTTCTTAAGGAGTATAGAAACTGTCTAGTTATCATTGCCACATTTTCTTAATGAATGCTTAAATTACAAGTACATCGTCATATACAAGCTGATAAATGTAAAGAAGGACTTTGCCTTCTCTCTTCATAAAGTTTCAGCCTCTCTAACTAAAAGAAGAAGCAAAACTGCAACATTTGGTCCTGTAAACAAATGATGCCACCTTTCTGTGGGATACCACATAATGTTCTAAAGTACAATCTTGAGGTATAATGGCTGCTTTGTGGAAATACTTTCACATTCCTTTCTTGCTGCAAGACACTTCAGCTAAATGCAGAAAAAAACAAATTTCTGCTTGATTATCACCAGAGAATCTAACACCTGCAACTTTAGATACCTCTGTTATCCAAAACAAACTGCCTTCCCCAAATGCCTAGGTCTAAAAATTAGTGCATTTGAGAATACAATTTTAAAACAACTAATGAGAAAGTTAAGTGAAAAGAGTTGAGTAATTTTACTAGGGGAATTTATTTTCTGTAAATTAAAAATGTTTGTATGTAAAATGTAAAATATAAAATACAATGGTTATGTACCTTATTGTTTTTTGATGATGGTGGGGCTACTATTCATGAATAACAAAATGAGTCCTCAGAAAGTGATTTAGACATATTTTTTTCTATACAGATATATCTAACACAAAATGTCACACTGGTGACTACTTTTACTCCTGTGAAATATTAGGCACGCAATTATATAGAAGTTTTTGTCTCCCCTGGTAGTTCATAAATTTCTGCAGGGCACAGAAAATACTTTCTTATCCTTCTCTACTACCTCTCAATAAACATTCAAAAACATTTTTTGATAAATATATCTTACAGGATAGCCCAAGATTTCATCAAATTACTCATAACAGCACACAATTTAAAACTTATGAACTGTTTATTTCTAGAGTTTTCACATATAATAGTTACAAAATTTATATATAATTTTTTTTGGTACTAATGGTTAACCTCCAGGGTCGCTTAACACTTGAGCCACATCCCCAGCCATTTTATTTTTTTTTTAATTTTGAGACAGGGTCTCACTAAGTTGCTGAGGCTAGCAGCTCCATTTAATATTTTTATGCTACAATGTAAATGTAAATGAAAACATGGAATGAAAAAACATGGATAAAAAGAACTACTATAATATACATAAACTATTTGTGTATGTGTGTGTGTACATGTATGTATATGTATACAAAATACACACATACATCTTATCTCCATATATGAATAGACAGATAATTTTTACATATACACATAAACATATATGTAGAGAGATACAGAAGGATGAGGAAAATGAGGAGGAGAGGAAGCACACTGCATTCAAATGGCAAAAGAAAGAAGAAAAATGGGGAAATTCAGGATGAATATAGAAAATGGAAAACATCTGTAGGTGATATGAAGAGGAGACTGTAGAAAACGATACCAGAAACTGAAGACAGATTAAGAAGCACCTATAATTCCTTGTAAAGAAATTAGAATGCATCCTGAATGCCAATAGTTATCAAACTTGAGTATGCATCAAAACCACTTGTCCACTTGCAATTTTCTAGTTTCTGATCCCATGTATAAAAAGCTAAGATATTTCAGAAAAAAAAAGAACCCTCTGGCACATGCAGTGGGAATGTAACACTTTGAAATAAGTCCAGATTTCTAAGATCTTCTTAACAAAGGCTTGCCCTGGAGGGAAAGTATTTTACTAGAGCCCAACTAACTTGGCTTTTACTAGAACCTAATCTATCTGGTTAGTAAACACTGATGGAACAAAAGGGAAAAATAAATTGTAATAAAATATAGTATAAGACTTCAATATTCTTACACTACTGGATAGGACAATCACACACAAAAAATCACTAAAGAACACTAGATTTGAATAACACTGTAGACCAAATGGATATAACAGACCTATACAGATTATTCCATGCAACAGCATAAAATTACACCATTTTTTTCTCAAGTGAACATGAAACATTCTCCAAGATAGATTACATGTTACTTCACCAAACAAGTATGTTTTTTTTAAAAGAAGATTGAAATTATAACAAATACCTTTCTGACAAAAAGCAAGAAAACTAGAAATTGGTATCAGAAGGAAATATGGAAATTCACAAATAAGTAGAAATTAAGCAACACATTTGCTCAATCATAGAGTCACAGAAGAAATCAAAAGAGAAAATATCTCAGAAAATATCTTGAGATATAATAAAGCAAAAATACAATATACTCAAAATTATGATATATAGGTAAAACAGTATTAAAAGGGAAGTTTAAAGTAGTTAGAGCCCACATTAAAAAGATCAAACTAACTGTGCCATTTAAGGAACTACTAAAAGAAAATTTAGTCCAATGTAAGCTGAAGAAGGAATTATAAAGATTAGAGCAGATATAATTGGGATAGAGAATAGAATAAAATTGATAAAATTAAGGGTTATTTTTTTTAAGGATTAAAAAAAATCTTTGAAATTTTTACTAGACTAAGACTGAAATAAATTCAGAAATGTAAGAGGAGATGATATAGCTGATGCCAGAAATGAAAACAATAATAAGAGACTGCTATGAACAATTATCTGCCAGACTGAATAACACAGAAAAATGGATAAATTCCTAAACTCCTAGAAACTCATAGTCTACTGACAGAGAATCATGAAGAAATTTTAGAAAATTTTAATATACCTCTAACTATTAAGCATATAGAATTTGTAATCCTAAACCTCCCAACAATGAGAATTCTAGGACCAAATGACTTTGCTTGTGAATTCTAACAAACATGTAATGAAAACTTATCAATTCCAGTCATTTTCAAATATTTGAAATGGAAGGAGTCTATACAACCAAAATAATTTACCGTGATACCAAAGCCAGACAAACTAAACTAAACTAATTCATAATGAAAAACTCTCAACACTAATATTAGCAAATTGATCCCAATGGCTACACACTAAAAGGAACATACATCATGATCAAATGAGATTTATCTCTGAGATGCCAGGATGATTCAATATATGTAAATGAAAGTATATGATACACCATGTTAGTAGAATACAGGATAAAATCACAAGATCATTTCAATAGATACATAAAAAGCACTTGTAGAAATTTGATATACTTTCATGATAAAAACTCTCAAGAAACTAAGAATAGAAGAAAATTACCTCAACATAAAAAGGTAGTGTATGACAAGCCAAGAACTAACATCACACACAGTGAGAGCAACTGGAAGTTTTCCTCTAAAATCAGAAAGAAAGCAGGCATGCCCCTGTCAGCATTTCTATTCAACATAGTACTGGAATCTCTAACCTGAGTAATTAGGCAAAGATCAGAAACAAATGTCATACAGATCAAAAGGCAAGAAATAACTTTGTCCCTATTTACAAGTGACATGATCTTTTGTATAGAAAATTCTAAAAAATATATCCAAAATATCCAGTTATAACAAATGAAACTTCAGTAAAATTACAGGATACAAAAATCAACATGTGAAAAGTTACATTTCTATGCCCTAACTACAAATTATCCAAAATGGAAATGAAGAGAATAATCACTTTTACCACAACATCAAAAAGAAAAAGTACTTAGGAACTAAGGACTGAGTATAACAAAGACTTGTGCACTAAAATCTACATAACACTGATGAAAGAAGCTAGACAAATAGAAATACATTTCATGTTTTTGGATTGAAGCATTCATGTTAAAATGTCCATACCATCCAAAGCTGTCTATAGATATAAAACAACTATTGTCAAAAACCTAATGACATTTTTACAGGAATAGAAAAAAAATTCTAGAATTCACATGAAGCTGCAAAAGACACAAAAAAGCCAAATTAATCTTAGAAAAGAAGAATGATACTGGAAGCATCATACCTCCTGATTTCAATATACCTTTCAGAGCTGCATTAATTAAGGTTACTGGAATAAAAACTGACAATAGAATAATGAAACACAATAGAGAGTTTAGAAATAAATCTATGCATATATAGGCAACTGAGCTTCCAAACAGGTGCCAAAAATGTATAATAGTGCAAAAATAGTCTCTTTAACAAATGGTGCTGGGAAAACTGGATATCCACATATGAAAGAATGAAATTGAATCCTTATCTTACACCATACACAAAAAATCAACTCAAATTGGATTAAAGCCCTAACCATAAAATCTGAAATTGTAAATCTCCAAGAAGGAAACACAGCAGAAAAATCTTTATGACATTGGTCTTGGCAATGAATCCATGGATATGAAACCCAAAACACAGGCAACAAAAGCACAAACAGGCAACTGGGACACTATCATCAAATTCAAAGCTTCTGGACCATGAAGGAAAAAATGAAGAAGGAAAAGGTAACCTGAAGACTAGGGGAAAATAGTTGTAAGCCAATTTTGCAATAATGAATATATTTCCAAACCATATAAGAAATTCCTGCAACTCGAAAGCAAAAAAAAAAAAAAGTAATAACCTAATTTTAAAATGGACTTAAGATTTTAATTGATGATTCTCCAAAGAAGACATATGAATGACCAACAGGTTTATGTGTAGATGTTCAAAGTCACTAATCATTGAAAATTTTTAGGTAGTACCTTGACAATTAAAGAACATTTTAGGAATGTAAATATGGCCACAGTGTGCAAAACAAATTGAGGGGGGGATAATATAGGAAGAAATTTTTTAATTTAATTGATAGAATTAATAGAGAAAATGGAAAAAGAGATAAAGTGGTAGACTCAATGGCACTTTACCAATCAGATGGATGTAGGAATGAGTGATCTAAAAGGGAAAAATTAAGTGGTTTTCAGAATGGGTATGTCTGGGTTAACAATTCTGCTTCAAATACTTGAATAGAAAGAGGAAAGAGATATGGAGAAACAACTGGAAAGAAGATAGTATGGGTTTGGTTTTTAATGTGAATCAGAGAAAACGTACATGCTAGGTTTCAATTTTTAATCACATTACTCAATGCAGATGACTTTGCCCATGTATAAAGAAATGAACCATTGCCTTTTTAAGAGTGTACATTTAACTTCTCTTTTATATATTCTAAGAGAATTAAAGTAGAAAGGTACTTGATTTTAAAGCTACAAGATAAATTCCAAATCCCATGACTTAATTAAGACAGACATTCATCTATCTTGTATTCAATATCCAAAATACCATTGAGTTTCTCTTCCAAATGATCTCCTTATATATATATATATATATATATATATTTTTCCTGAAGTCAAACTGCAACATTCTGATAGATGTAAAGGATGCATTGTTGTTTAACCACTTTATCTGTGTTGGCCAATTTCATCTCAATTGGAGAACAAAATCCTGCATAACTGCTTGACAAAGTCTGTATTTAATTGTGTATTTTGTGTTATTGTTGTTAAATCTGTCTGGCATAGTGCAGTGTTCTAAACACAATTATATCAGTATATATGGTTGGTTCAAAATAAAAGATCTCCTTTTAATAATCACTGCATTCTTGAAAAATGAAAACTAAGCCTTCGACCTTCTACACTGCTTAACTTCTCTAAATAATTTTCTTTAAATGACTATATGTTACCCTTTTGTTCATGCTCTGCACTCTGTTCATTTTGTATAAATTACAAATACATCAAGGAATCCAGTGAAATTCTCAGTGTCCTAATGAAGGTCTGATTTGTATCCAGTGAGTCCTGGACATGTGCACTTATGTTAGTAATTAATTATCACCTTATCCTTAGCCTAAATAATTCAGCTTACTCTTTTTTCTGGTGATTAAAGCATGGCCTGGATTTAACCAAGATCTATACATATGAGATTACCATTGATGTCCAGTAGTTTTCTTTCAGAGAAAGAACCACAATATGCACCTAAACAATTTTCTCTGGAGGTAATCTAATATTTCACAATTGTCTTTTGTGCCATTATGTTTAACATATGTTTATAAAAATTGCCTTGTTTGACAATACATAATACAAAAGAATGGGTATCCTTATGTTTATTACATAGGAAAAATGGAAGAGTCTCAAGATTGTTTATCCAATTTCACAAAACTAGTGATGACTATAAAACAAGAATTCCATATTCCAGGATTCTTTGTGGTCCACTGTACTCTCTCTACACACTGAGTAGTAAAACTGGACTGTCATAATGTAGTAAGATGTTGGTGAAGGTTGGCTGCTTGTTTATGTCATTAGAATTACTGTGTGGTTACTGGATCAATTTGATTTATGTCTCACTTTATTTTGTGTGCCTAAGGGCTACTGTAATGATTAATCACAAGGAAAAAGAACATGTTACTTTAACTTTGGCAAAATATATTACATACATACTAGATTACTTTTCACACCTCAAATGTCTTCATTTTCAAGTTTAATCACTTTTTAATGACTATTATATCAGCAGTATTGTATGCATTCAATCTATCTTCTAATAAATTAATTTAAGTCTGCCATGGTAGGGTCACCTCTCATTTTTTCAACAAAAATTTAAATGTCTCATCATTGTTAGCATCTCTCAACTACATATTTCTATGATAACTTGTAATTTTTATTGCTCTCTAAAATGCATAGATGGATTAACATGAGAATATTCTCAAATTAAAATTACATAGGATAGATATAATCAACATTAGACAAAGTCAAGGAACTTGGATTTGCTGCATATGTCACATTTAGTGTCTGGAGTTGTTTTATTTCCAGTATTCATGAGCCTGGAGCTGGCCATAGAGGAAAACAAGAGAGATTTAGTGTTCTTTTCATATTTTCCCAAGATATGAAATCATACCCGATCCCATCTGCCTTTTGAAATATGGCATCTATGTTGTGTGCTCTGGGCTTTCTTTTCCTGAATAATATTAGCAAGACTACTTAAATGTGTAGGTTCATACAAAATAAGCAATGCCCAATGATAAAAGTGTTTTGTGCAGAAGCACTCAGTTCCAATACAGAAAAATCACTAGTAATCTATAGAATAAGAAGAAAAGCACACATTATAAAGTAGGTACATGCCAGTTATCCCTTACCTCTCTCATTACAATATATTAGAAGCTTCTTAGAAGCTATCATATTTCTTAAGGAGGTAAAGTGAGGAATCAATACATTACAGCAAGGTGAAGGAAGGTATTATTATTTTGTTCAATTAAAATGTTAAGTTTTGTGAATGTACAATTACCAAAAAAGTAAAACTCAGTATGCCAGAACAAGTATTTGGGGACATTTCAGGAAAATAAATGTGGCAATTTCACTATTTATAATGGTGAGGATATGGAAATTTCACCAGTAAATATGTATCATTTATTCAAATTACCTTATTATATATTGAATTCAGATAATTGATTTGTCAAACATTTCTTCTATGCAATGGCATTAAAAGGGTCTCATCAAACTGCAGATGTTTCCAGCAGAGTCAGTTTAGAATCACTTAAGTTCTGAAGTTTATCCTCCCAAAAATGTTATAAAGGCTGAATAATAGAGCCCTTCCTGGACTGCCAATAAAGCTTAACTTTAACCAAATGAGAAAGGGCTAGAAAAAAAGAAATGAACAAATCAATCTACCTTGTGGTGAGGTGACTGGTAACTGAGTTGCTTAATTTGAAGAAACAATGTGAAACCAATAAACAACTATAATTTTCATCTTTTTTGAGAGAGAGAGAGAGAGAGAGAGAGGGAGAATTTTAATATTTATTTTTTAGTTTTTGGCGGACACAACATCTTTGTTTGTATGTGGTACTAAGGATGGAACCCGGGCCACACGCATGCCAGGTGAATGCGCTACCGCTTGAGCCACATCCCCAGCCCCGTAATTTTCATCTTAACATGTACAAGTTGCTACATTCTGACCATTGGTTTCCTGTGTGCATCTTTTGATTAGAATGAAGAAATGCCTCTTTCCCTACTCTACCCCTCTCTCCCTCTCTTGCTTCCCTTTTCCATCTTTTATTCTTTCCTTCCTTCTTCCAAACTAAGGACAAGGTAGGCTTTACTACCAAAATAAATAAATACTAAAATCTCAGTGGTATAATAACCAAAGCCTTATTCTTTCTCATAATACATGCCAATATAGGTTGGGTGGTTTGCCTGTGTGGTACTGGTTATTCGAAGTGGTGATTTAAGGGTCTAGGTTCCTTCTCTCACATGACTTCCAAAACTGCCATGGTAAGGAGAAGAAATAATGTAGATGAATTATACAGGCAGTTTTGTGGCCAAGCCTTGGAGTGACACTTGACCCTAATTTAGGTATTATGAAGGCTAGGAAGCAATGGTTCATCAAGAAAATGAAAATGAAAAAAAAATAAGCAATTACATAGCATTTTCTGTGACACAGCATCCTCTCACCCATGATTTTACTTTATCTGTATTATATTAGGCCCATCTCACAAAATAATAGTATATATTATTTTCTAATAGTTGGTTACCACTTTGTTGGAATTAGCCCTTTGCAAATAAATGTATGAATGGATGTAAGAAAAAATAAACAATGAATATAAACAACCCCAATACATTTTCACTCTTATATCTTCTAGTTTTCTTAATTTAGGTTTTAGACTCTGTATTTTACATTAATACACAAATTAATTATGATTATTATGTAATTCCTTAAGAACAATAAAACATAATTTTTAGTACTTAATGATCATATCTATGATCCTGTTGGGACAAAGGGATGATAGTTATCATTTATTTATGTTTCACTAATAGCCCATCAAAAAGGAAAACTCTATGTCATATCTTCTAGTAATTACCTACATATCCATATGCTTAAACATGTATTAAAGCCATGATACTATACAGATCCCTCAGATATTATACAGATTCATCCAGACATCAAATGGGTCATGTCTTACTGAGAGCAGGTTTTATAGGATCTGATGAGGTGAAGAAACAAATAGAAGAGTATGAAAACAGAAGTAGTGTAAGGGAAATATATATGTAAACTCCTATAAATTTGATTAAGCAATCATGTAAAAAGAACATTAATACTTGGAGAATTTCAATTGTCCATCAATATTGTCAGTGTAACTAGATAGAGTGTATATGGTTGACTAACAAAATGAGATAAAGAAGATCTAATTATCTTTGCAGAGGAGCCAAGGACATGGCAAAAATTTGCACAAGTAGACTGATATTGTGAAAAAAATTCAACTATGTACGCTTAGCTCCTGGTCACCATGGCTACAGCCTGGCATTGTATTCATATTATAATGAGAAAAATACACATGCTGATGAGATTATCAGTAAATAGAATAGTAGCCAATACTTTAGTTCCAACTTTGAGGGTTTTTAGGAGAAAGGGGAAATTTCAGGAATAGAAGAAAGAATAAAATCATAGGAAGGGGGTCTTGAAATTATAAATGAAAGGCAATTTTAAAGAGTTTGTGTGCTTATTAACTATAAATCCATCAGCTCTTTCTTTCTCTAATCTGATATCCAGATGAATTCAGTGTTGTGCTTATCACAATTGCTCAAACTTCCTACTCAGTAGACATTGCTTCCTGAATGATATTCATACTATCTCTGAGATATATCCTGAATAGATTTCAGCACATCAAACACTTACAGAAGAGTCACATTAGCTATAGCATCATCATCTCTAAGCTGAAGGATTGCAGGAAATGCAATTAGTCCCTCTTTTGAATATCCATAGCCTATTCTCTTTTCTCTCTCTCTGGCTTCCACAGAGTCCCCTTTTAAAAGTTCAGTCATGACATGCCATTCTGTCATTCAAAACTCTTCAGTGACTTCTCATTGAGCACAATGAGAAGCCTTTACCATGGCTTAAGTTTCCACCTGATTTCACACCTTAAAACCTATTTAAAGTTACTCTCTACTTCTTTCTTCAGAGATGGCTATACTCAAAATGCAATGGTCTACTTGTTGTCTTCTTCAAGGAGACACCAACAACATAGTCACCTTAATCTCTGCACTGGCTCTAACTCTACTTGTAATATTCTTTTGTCAGATACTCACATGGCTGACCATCTTGTTTTATCATGTTCTCTTCTTCAATAATTTAGCAAAGAGGCCATTTGTGACCTCACTAAACAAAATGGTAACACACCTCTGGCAGTCTCTATTGCATTATTCTGCTCTATACTGCTTCATCTATAGAAATCACCATTTCATACATTTAATAAATTCTACTACATTTTTGTTTGTCTTCCCTATGTAGAATATAAACTATCAGAATAGGAATGTTTGGCATTTTCTTTATATCACTACAACTTAGAAAAGACCTAGCATGTAGAAGACATTCAACACATCCCCATTAAATGTAAAATTAAATGCAAAAGCAAATGAATGGTTGGACAAGTAAAGCTTATTTTTCTTAAGTGGTAATGTTTAGGCTATCTAATGCTACTTAAAATCCACACTAAAATTTGGTGTATTAAAACATTTTCTTCTTGCAAAAATTGGTGTGTCAGAAATTCAAATAGGGCCAATGGTGACTACAGAAGTCTCTCTTTTATAAAATTGATTTTGAAAAAAAAAATAAATGACAGGGGAATGCATTACAATTATTATTACATGTATTCAGCATAATTTTTCATTTCTTTAGTTGTATATAAAGTATGTTGACACCAATTTGTGTCTTCATACATGTACTTTGGATAATGATGTCCATCACTTTCCACCATCCTTGCTAATCCCCTGCCTCCTCCCTTTCCCTCCCACCCTTCTGCCCTATTTAAAAGTCTATTGATGGTGTTTATCTGATACATAGCCTAATCTACTGGATTGGCTTCATTTATATCCATTTCCTTGACTAAGATAGCTAGAAGGCTTGTTCAGTGGATTATGTCAGTGGGAACACCTAGATACAGCCTATCCAGCATGATCACCACTGGGCAGTCTAAGTACTTACATGGTGACTCTGGGCTCCAAGATCAAGTATTCTAGCAAACAAGAAAGAAGCTACCTGTCCTTTTATAAACCAGCCTTAGAAGTCCTATAGCATTGCTTCCGACATACTATATGGGTTCCAATTTCCCAAACCAACCCAGATTCAAGGGTAGGGTACACATACATTCAATTTTTTTCCAATGAAATAGGCATTAAAGAATTTGTGACTAAGTTTGAAAAACCTCCTAGATGGCTTTTGTAAGTCAGCTTGTATTTTTAAAAAAATTTTTTTAGTTGTAGTTGAACACAATATCTTTATTTATTTTTATGTGATGCTGAGGATCGAACCCAGTGCCTCACATGTGCAAGGTGGGTGCTCTACCACTCAGCTACAGCCCCAGCTCGTAAGTCAGCTTATATTATAGGCAATTTTTGTCACATGCTGCTTTGAGAGATTGACTTTATCCAAAGTAGATAAATTAGGTGATAAGAAATGTTAACAAAAAGAATTATTTGATGTTGGGCTCTGAAGTGATAACTTTCTCCAGTACTTTACATCTTCTGTGTACCACACTTTCCTGTATCTCTACAGAGTAAACTGACCTAAGCCAGCCAAACGGTATGGACTGAAATGGGCCAGGGTTGAACTACAGGAAGTCTTACATATGTTTCTAAGCATAATGAGTATGCTTCCATACAGACCCATTCATTCCATAAAGAAACACTCCATGGTCTGTTTGAGGTTATGAGTTATTATTTTTCTGATAATAAGGTAATATATGTTAAAGTTGGGCTATTGTATTCATTATCAACAAAATCATCATCATTAGGACTGGGGCTGTAACTCAGTGGTAGAGCGCTTGCTTAGCAGGTGTGAGGCACTGGGTTCGATCCTCAGCACCACATATAAATAAATAAATAAATAAATAAATAAATAAATAAATATATTGTGCTCATGTATGACTAAATAAAATATTTAAAAAATCATCATCATATCATTATTGGTATGCATTTATATGTGAGGAATTCTTAGATGGGAAGACAGTGGTAAGATTTGCCCATCAAATTTCCATTCAACTTTAATAAGAAATCAGAGCATGATAAGAATCACAAAATACACTAATTCTTTAAGCTTGGGAGGCTAAGGCAGGGGGATTGCAAGTTTGAAGCCAGCCTTAGCAACTTAGTGAGGCCCAGAGGAAATTAAGGAGACCCTCTCTAAAAATAAAAAATAAAAAGGGCTAGTGAGGTTGTAGCTCAGTGGTAAAGAGATTGCTTAGCACATGTGAGGCACTGGGTTTGATCCTCAGAACCACAGAAAAATAAGTAAATAAAAGGTTTTGTGTCCATCTACAATTAAAAATATTTTTTAATAAATAGAGTTGGGGATATGGCCCAGTGGTTAAGTGCTATTAGGTTCAGTCCCTAGTACAAAAAAAAAAAAAAAAGGAAAAGGAAAATACTGGAACTGAATGCTAGTTTACTATGTTACCTCATAAAGCCAGCAAGGTAATTATCCATTTCACATAATTATCTTCTAATATATACTTTTTTTGGTACTGGGGATTGAACTATTTTCTGATGATATGATTCTATACCTACAAGACCCTAGATGTGCATTAATAGATGAATGGATAAAAAAATGTGGCATATATATATACACAATGGAATACCACTCAGCAATGAAAGAGAATAAAATCATGGTCTTTGCAGTTAAATGAATGGATTTAGAGAAGATAATGCTAAGTGAAGTTAGCCAATCCCAAATAATCAAGTGCTGAATGTTGTCTTTGATATAAGGAGGCTGATTCATAGTGGGATAGGGAGAGGGAACTTGGGAGGAATAGACAAACTCTAGATAGAGCAGAGGGGTTGGGGGGGAAGGGATGGGGCAGGGGGTTAGAAATTATGGTGGAACATGATGATCATTATTATCCAAAGTACATGTATGAAGACATGAATTAGTATGAATATACTTTGTGTACAACCAGAGATATGAAAAATTGTGCTGTATATGTGCAATAAGAATTGTAATGCATTCCATTGTCATATACAAATTTTTAAAAAGCAAAAAAAGACTTATTGTGGAGGTTACTGAGCAGGTTTACAGCTTCTACTGAAAAAGGTGGTAGAATACAATACTATCAAACCATACAGACACTAGACAGCTAGAGATAGCTGGCTGTTATCTAAAATAATGTTTAGGTTACACTTTGCTCTAAAATATGCCTTTAATGAAACAAATTATAGATAGATGGTTTAAAAATTCCAGCTTAAAGAAATGGGTGATTTCAATGGACTATTTGTGTGAGATAAATACTTTATTCAGTGATGTATCTTCTGATGGTCTCTAGGCCACCTAGACCCATTTATTGTTGACCCAAGTTTTGCAGTTGAGGTGTAGTAGGTCCTATCAAGGCACATAAGTTAACTTTTTTTTTAAGGTTGGTGTCTGTTTTTACCAACTAACCACACCAGTCACCTTCAATGCAACAATTTTAAACTTCTCTCAAATAAATTTTATAAAGTATAACATAAGAGAAAATTTTAGTAACCACAGATACACAGGACATATACTATTTACTCAGCCCACTGATTTTTGCATGCTTGAAAGTAGTATTTGTGATTTTCCTAATTAATTGTTCCAATAAAGTTAGAAAGTTTTCTGGAGTCAAGATAAGCATTACAGATTGATTCCCATATAAAGCAAGTCCTTCAAAATTTTCTTGCTCTACAACATGAATGATCCTTATCCTGAACCTAGTGGAACAAAATTTGTCTGTCTATTTACATGTCACACAAATATTAATATAAACATTTTGAATATTTGAAAATTGAAAAATAAATCAATTACATGTGTTTTTATGTCAACATTTGGTGTGTGGAGTCAAAAAGGTTTTCCCCAATACCCTTTCTGCTGAGAGTATCTATTCCTGTTTAGGGCTTTAAATTTACATTTAAATCTATGTATACATTATAAAAAGATTCAATCAAACTAAGTAACATACCCTTCATCTTACCAAGTTAACAATTTTGTGGCAAAAATGTTAAAAAATACATTTTAGACACCAAGCCGGACCCCTGCCTGCACCTGTGTGGACCCTGCTGTGGGCAGGCTCCCCATCAACCAATGCTGGGCTCCCCAGCTGTTTCCATCTTGGGACACTGCTACTACTGCCATATCCCCCTTCACATGGTAGTCTGCACCTGGGGACACTGCACAGGGTCGGGAGTTAGTTGCCCACTCCACACCATAGTGCTGCACCTGAACACACCATACAATGCCACCACAGGGCCCACCCTTGTGGCCTTATCTCCGGAAGTGGTTGCCTCCATTTTGGGACATCTTCACTGCCATCTTGGTTATCTCCACTGCCACCATCACCATCTTTAGTTGGGGCAACTTCCATCTTGGAACACTGGCTGGGACCTAGAAGCAATATCAAGGTACCTATAGTCCCCTAACACCACCTCCACAGCCACTAACCAGCACAGCATCTGTAGCTACATGGCTAGCCTATAGCTCCTGAAGCCTGGTCCTGATCTGCCAGATACAGATCAGCTCTCCACAATAGGTGTGCATGCCCCAGAGATCAGCCCACAGGACCTCCAGAGAGACAGGTTCCTGATTGGGAAGTAGAAATGGAGGGGGCATGAGACACAAAGCTTAGAGACTAAATTAGAGACCAGGAATTGTGGGGAATACAGGCAATCTTAGGGGCTAAGACCAGGTATCCAATCACATGAGTGGGCCTTAAAAGAAATCCTTAGGGTACAGTCTTCCAATGGGGGCCAGCAAGTGCTATACCCCATCTCCAGGAGTTCTCCCTCCAAGATCAACCCTCCTGCACTAATAACCTTCACCACCCTGTTGGCAGAGATAATAGCAAACAACAGACAATCCCACCTACTGGATGAGAAGGGAAGCAGGGAAGACACTAAACCCCAACAAAAAGTCATTCAATTTTCCATAGAGAGTTTTTCTTCTTTCTTTGTCTCTCTTTTCCTATCTTCACATCCCCAACACTTGTAAAATTAAGTACTTTCCATGCATTTGGCTACTGAGGACTGGGATGTCTGAATAGTATATTACAGTTTTAGTGTATATTCTTTTATCATTTATTGTTATAATTTTTCTTTTTCTTGTTATTTTTGTTTGTTTTTTGTACTCTCTCTTTCTATTCTCTTCCCACTTTAATGTTGCCCAAGAATCTCTCTTTTCTCCTGCTACCAGCCAACGTCTGATTTCTTATACACACTTCCTAAGATCTAATACCTCTATATCCTAATATCTCATCCTACCCCACCCCTGTTCTTTCTTTGTCCACCATTAGAAACTGTAGACCCTTTCACAAACCTATTATTTATATTGTAGATTAAAAACATATCACTTCTGTCTATTGTGAAAAGACTGTAAATGTATTAATAGGAGCTATTTGGTTTAATGCATATTGTTTGCACTGAGGCATGTTAATATTGATCTTCCCCTTAAAGGAGAGGTATTAGAAATCTGCAGGGACACTATAAGTCTATAGGGTAGAAACTGTAATAACTCAGTCCCACACTGCTAGAAGGGAAGACACACAAACAACATGAAAAAAAAAAACAAGGGAAGAAAGTGCCCCAAATAAAGATACTACATTATCAGAATCTATGGCCAGCATAGTAGAAAAAATTTCAGAGAAGGAGTTCAGGATGTACATGATTAAAATATTCTGCTAACTAAAGGATATATATGAATGCAAACACAGGAAACAAAAGATCACTTTGATTTCAATAAAGAGATAGATATTCTGAAAAAACAAACAAACAGAACTCCTTGAGATGAAGGAAACAATAAACCAAATTAAAAACTCAATAGAAAGCATCATCAACATACTATATCACTTGAAAGACATAACCTCAGACAATGAAGATAAAATATATAATCTTAAAAATAAAGTCTGCCAATCTGTAAAGATGGTAAGAAATCATGAACAGAACATCCAAGAATTATGGGATAATATCAAAAGACCAAATTTAAGAATCATTGGGATAGAGGAAGGCATAGAGATACAAACCAAAGGAATGAATATATCTATTCAATGAAATAATATCAAAAAATTTTCCAAACATGAAGAATGAATTGGAAGATCAAATACAAGAGGGTTAAAGGACTCCAAATGTACAAAATCACAGCAGACCTACAGAATGGCACATTATAATGAAAATGCCTAGCATGCAGAATAAGGAGAGAATTTCAAAGGCTGCAAGAGAAAGGAATGTGATTACATATAGGGGGTTACCAATTCGGATGTCATCAGATTTTTCAACACAGACCCTCAAAGCCAGGAGATCATGGAAAAACATATACCAAGCTATGAAAGAAAATGGATGCCAATCAAGAATCTTATATCCAACTAAATTAAGCTTTAGATTTGATGACAAAATAAAAACCTTCCATGATAAAGAAAAGTTAAAAGTATTTACAACTAGAAAGCCGCACTACAGAACATCCTCAGCAAAATATTACATGAAGGGGAAATGAAAAAGAACAATAAAAATCAGCAAATGGAGGAACTACACCAAGGGAAAATCCAGTCAAAGGAGAAACCAAGTCAAGTTAAAAACCCAAAACACACCAAAATGACTGTAAATACAAACATGTCTCAATAATAACCCTAAATATTAATGGCCTACACTCACCAATCAAAAGATATAGACTGGCAGAATGAATTTATAAAAAAATACCCAACAATATGCTGCCTTCAAGAGACTCACTGCATAGGAAAAGACATCCACAGACTGAAGGTGAAAGGTTGGGAAAAACATATCACTCACATGTTCTGCAGATACAAACAGGGGTTGGCATCCTCATATCAAATAAAGTAGATTTTAAGCCATAACAAATAAAGTTAGTTATAAGGGATAAAGAAGGACATTTCAGGAACTGGGGTTGTGGCTCAGTGGTAGAGTGCTCACCTAGCATGTGCAAGGTGCTGGGTTTGATCCTCAGCACCACATTAAAATAAATAAATAAAATAAAGTTATTTTATCCAATTACAACTTTTAAAATATTTTTTTAAAAAGATGGACATTTCACACTGTTTAAGGGAACCATACATCAGCAAGACATAACAATTGTAAATATATATGCCCCAAACAATGGAGCATCTACATACATCAAAGAAACTCTTCTCAATTTCAAGAATCAGACTACAACACAATAATACTGGGTAAATTTAACATACCTCTTTCAACACTGGATAGATCTTCCAAACAAAAACTGAATATAGAAACTATAGAACTCAATAATACAATCAATAATTTAGACTTAACAGACATATACAGAAAATTTCATCCATCAATGAATGAATAAAATTTCTTCGCAGCAGCACATGGATCCTTCTCTAAAATAGACCATATATTATGCTACAAAGCTACTCTTAGCAAGTACAAAAATGGAGATACTACCCTGCATTCTATCAAATCACAATGGAATGAAATTAGAAATCAATGATAAAATAAATAATAGAAACTACTCCAACACCTGGAGACTAAATAACATACTATTGAATGAACACTGGATAGCAGAAGACATCAGAGCAGAGATTAAAAAATTCTTAGAGGTAAATGAACAATGATACAATATATTGACACTATGAAGGCAGTGCTAAAATGAAAGTTCATTGTATTGAGTTCATTTCTTAAAAGAAAAAAAAAATGTCAACAAATAAATTACCTAACAGTACACCTTAAAGCCCTAGAAAAAGAAGAACAAACCAACACCAAAAGTAGTAGAAGGCAGAAAATAATTAAAATCAGAGCTGAAATCAATGACATTGAAACAAAAGAAACAATTAAAAAATTGAGAAAAAGTTGGTTCTTTAAAAAAATTAATAAAATTGATAAACCCTTGGCCACACTAACAAAGAGAAGGAGGTAGAAACTCAAATTACTAAAATTTGTGATAAAAATGGAAATATCACAAAGGACAATATTAAAATAGAGAATATAATTAGAAACTATTTTGAAAATTTATATTACAATAAAATGGAAAATCCAGAAGACATCAACAAATTTCTAGAGTTGTATGATCTACCCAAACTGAATCAGGAGGATATACACAATTTAAATAGAGTAGTTTCAAGCAATGAAATAGAAAATGCCATTAAAAGCCTACCAACAAAGAAAAGCCCAGGACCAGATGGATTCACAGCCAAGTTCTATAAGACCTTTAAAGAAGAACTAATACCAATACTCCTCAAATTATTCCATGAAATAGAAAAGAAGGGAACCCTTCCAAACTATTCAGAGGTATCAGAGGCCAAGATTACTCTGATACCAAAATCATACAAAGAAATATCAAGGAAAGAAAACTCCAGATCAATACATATTAAAAGGATAGTGCACCATGAACAAGTGGGGTTCATCCCAGGGATGCAAGATTGGTTCAACATATGGAAATCAATAAATGTAATTCATCACATCAATGGACTTAAAGATAAGAATCATAATCATCTCAAAAGCAAAAGCAAAAGCATTTGACAAAATACAGCACACCTTCATGTTCAAAACACTAGAAAAACCTGGGATAACAGGAACATATCTCAACATTGTAAAAGCTATCTATGCTAAGCCACAGACCAACATCATTCTAAATGGAGAAAAATTGAAAGCATTCCCTCTAAAAACTGGAACAAGACAGGGATGCACTCTATCACCACTTCTATTCAACATAGTTCTTGAAACTCTAGCCAGAGCAATTACACAGATGAAAGAAATTAAAGGGATCCAAATAGGAAAAGAACAACTCACTATCATTACTTGCTGAAAACATGATCCTATACTTAGAAAATCTGAAAAATTCCACCAGAAAACCTCTAGAACTAATAAATGAATTCATCAAATTTCCAGGATATTAAATCAACAGCCATAAATCAAATACATTTCTGTATATCAGTGATGAATCTTCTAAAGAGAAATTAGGAAATTTACCCCATTCACAACAGTCAAAAATTATAAAAAAAAAAATAAACGACTTGGGAATAATTATAATGAAAGAAGCGAAAAACCTCTACAATGAAAACTACAGAACACTAAAGAAAGAAATTGAATACGACTTTAGAAGATGGAAAGATCTCCCATGTTCTTGTATAGGCAGGATTAATATTGTCAAAATGACCTTACTACCAAAAGCATTATACAGATTTAATGCAATTCCAATAAAAATCCCAATGATATCCCTTATAGAAATAGAAAAAGAAATCATGAAATTCATTTGGGAAAAATAAGAGACCCAGAATAACCAAAGCAATTATTATCAAGAAGAGTGAAGCAGGAGGCACCACAATACCAGACGTTAAACTATACTACAGAGCAATAGTAACAAAAATGCATAGTATTGGCACCAAAATAGACTTGTATACCAATGGTCCAGAATAGATCACATGGAGACAAACCCACATAAACACAGTTATCTCATACTAGACAATGGTGCCAAAAACCTATATTGGAGAAAAGTTAGCCTTTTCAACAAATGGTGCTGGGAAAACTGGAAATCCATATGCAGCAATATTACTCAGCCTTAAAGAAATTAAATCTCTTTCTCTCACCCTGCACAAAACTCAACTCCAAGTTGGACAAGGACTAGGAATTAGGCCAGAGACTCTGCCCCTCTAAAAAAAAATGCAGACGCAAATCTTCATCATGTTGGCTTAGGACCTGACTTCCTTAAAAAGACTCCTAAAGCACAAGAAATAAAATCAAGATGAATTCAAACTAAAAAGCCTCTTCTCAGCAAAAGAAATAATTAATGAAGTGAAGAGAGAGCCCATAGAATGGGAGCAAATTTTTACCACATGCACATCATATAGAGCAAAAATATTTAGGATATAAAAAGAACTCAAAAAACTTAACACAAAAAAAACCAAATAACCCAATCAATAAATGGGCTAAGGAAATGAACAGACCCTTCACAGAAGATGATATACAATCAATCAACAAATTTATGAAAAAAGTTCAACATCTCTAGCAATTAGAGAAATTCAAATCAAAACTACACTAAGATATCATCTCACCCCCGTCAGAATGGCAATTATCAAAAAAATCAATCAAGAGCTGGTGAGGGTCTGGGGAAAAAGGTATACTGATTTATTGCTGGTGGGATTGCAAAATGGTACAACCACTTTTGGAAAGCAGTATGGAGAAACCTTAGAAAACTGGGAATGGAAACACCTTTTGACCCAGCTATCCCACTCCTAGGTCTATACCCAAAGGACTTAAAAGCAGCATTCTATAGTGATGCAGCCACCTCAATTCACAATAGCTAAACTACAGAAACAGCCCAGATGCCTTTCAATAGATGAATGAATAAAGAAACTGTGGTGTATATACACAATGCAACATTACTCAGCCTTAACGAAGAATGAAATCATGGCATTTATGGGTAAATGGATGGAGTTGGAGAATATCATGCTAAGAAATGTAAGCCAATCCCAAAACAACAAAGGCCAAATGTTTTCTCTGATAAGTGGATACTGATCCACAGAGTGGGGGATTATGGAAGAATGGAGGAATTCTGAATGAAGCAGAAGGGAGGGAGGGGAAGGAAAGGAAAGGGAGTGGGGGGGATAGTAGAATGAGATGGACATTATTACCCCTATGTATGGGTATGATTGCACGAATGTTGTGGCTCTACATTATGCACAATCAGAGAAATGAAAAGTTGTACTCCATTTGTGCAACAAAAAAATAAAAGTAATAATATTAGAAAAATTTTAAAAATATATTTTATTAAATACTATATGATCTCACTTATATGTGGAATCTATAAAGTTGATATCATGGACACAGAGAGTAGAAAGTTGGTTACTGTAGACTGCATATGGAGGAAGGGAGAGGGAAAGAAAAAAAAAGTTACTCAAAGGGTACAAAGTTCTTTTTGAAATAGAGGAATAAGATTCAGTGATCTATTGTACTGCATGATGACCACAGTTAATAATAATATATATTTAAAAATTGTTTCATAAAACTTTTAATTCAATTTTTGCTTTGTATCTGTGTGTCTTATTTTACATGTATGTACAATACATTTCCTATACGAGGACATAGAAATATTTGAAAGAATCTATAAATCCACAGTAATACTTTGAAAACTCCCAATGGGTATTATAATATTTAGTTCTTATTAAAAATATTAAACACTCATTGATTAGACTCCACTTAATGATTTCCTTTTAGTTAGGAACATTATTCTGACTTATAATAATATCAGATTCATTTTGAATGAATTAATACAACAAATAAAAGACAGCATAGATTAGTTTTACTCATCCTTCTTATAGTCCACCAAATTAATTGTGTGTGAAATTTAGTAAGGTGTTCTGTCTAAAGTGAAATTATTTAATTCAATATTTTTATTTTTATTTTTTACCCTGGATTATTATTTTTTATTATTATTTATTGATTTTTTTACAAAATAAATGAGCACAATGTATTACAGTTCTTATTACACATATACAGCACAATTTTTCATATCTCTGGTTGTATATAAAGTATGTCAACACCAATTTGTGTCTACATACATGTATTTTGGACATCATTATCCAATATTTTTATTTTTAAGCACTCATTTATTACTAAAAGACTTTCCTATTTAAATTTGGATAATAACAAGTATTTGATTAATAAAGCAACCATTGAGCCCAAATCCAAAGTTTTGTGTATGCAGTAATCTTTCATATTATCTAGAAAAAAAAACCCTCACTACTGAAGATCATGATCTGACTTTCATCTTTTTAAATAATGTGACTAAAAAAATGTACATCTCTTCTTGGTATAATGCCATGATCTCTTTACTGTCAGGATTTCTGGAAGCATACTTTTGAAGGATTTCTCAAATGTTATTGAATTATAAACCTAAAAGAAGGATCAATGAAGAAATGTGATTAGGACCACTTTGTATCTAAAGACAAATATGATACTTGAATTGAACTGATGAGAGACACAGTGGTTCTCACCGTACTACTTGAATCTTCTTCATGAATTATTCTTCTTGTGTACCATTTTAAAACACAAATAAAATCATGGCATCATCCTTGGCTCTTGATTGTTCCACCCCATCCCAAATTTGGAAGCCTTCAATGGCTTCTTAGTATTTTCAGGATATCAAAATAAATTCCTTAGTTTTGTGCTTTGATACCTTTTTGTTGGACCCTGTATGTTCCAGCCATATCTCTTTCCATCCCAATTCTTATTTCACACCTTTCTCTCCAGCTCCACTGGACTCCTTTTAATCTTTCTTAATGCCATAGACCAGACTGTGCTAAATCCTCTGTCCCACTCTCCAGTCAGGGAGATGTGTTGAATATTATCCCTACATCTTGCAATATTTTCTGTTTCATTCATTCTTTTATCCACCCACCCACCTACACATTCATTCATCCACACATCTGTTCAACAGTTTATCAGCCATCTTCTATGTAATAGTGAGTGTGATAGTTACTGGAGATTATGTACAGAGTTCAAGGTAAGCAAGTATGTGCTGACAATGCTTTAGAAACTTTAAGAAGACCAATTTAGCTGGGTTGGGTGACAATGAAAGTAGGAGGAGATGAAGATAGCAAGAGAGAAGGTAAGGGCTGACGATGTGATTCTTATAGGCCACAGTATAGGCTTACAAATCTTTTATTTAGAATGAAATGGGAGTCCCATTTTGCATTTTGAATAGAGATCAACATCAGTCTTATATTTTAAATTAATTAGCTCATGAAAATTTTATTATCTGTAGAGGGGAACCTTCAGATTGATGTTTTCTGATTAGTCTATAGTGAGGATAACAGTTGAAGCATGGGACTCCACGATACATTTCAAATTTTTTGGTTGATACACTGTAAGAATATTTTATATTTATATTCAGAATATACAAATATGAATGTGTACATGTTAATATAAGTAAATAAATAAAAGTTACAAAAATAAATGCATACATTGTACAGTTCCATATTTTCTACTATATCCTATGGCATCATTTCACTGCTCTTTATAAGGCATTATATCATTTTTGTGACTCAATAATGTGTCATAATCCAGTGTCAAACATATGAGTATATAGGCAATAATTCAGGAGACTGCTGATGATGATTTGAATCAAGGAAACAGCTATGGAGGTAGGGAAATGTAAGAGTATTCTGGATGTATTTGAATGTGAAGTGTGAAAGAAAAAGTGAGGATTGAAGAATGATATTGTCATATTAAAAATTAGGATATTGGTGATGTTATTCACCATGATGTAGAAGGCATGTGGAAGAGCAGAACTTGTTAAAATAGGTAGAAAGGACAAATAACATATTTTATATACATCAAGTTTGGAATATGTATTTTGTATTCATTGGAAAACCACGAGTAGCCTGTTGGCTCTAAAAGACAGGACTAAGTTTGGAATATGTATTTTGTATTCATTGGAAAACCACGAGTAGCCTGCTGGCTCTAAAAGACAGGACTTCTGAAAAGGAATAATTCAGTTACTTAATTCTTATAACACATCTTAAATGAATCATGTCTTCCCTGACTTCCCTAAAGAATCCAACCGTGGCTTTTAAAAGCACTGAAGCAGCCTATATCTACCCTTGACAGAGCTGCAAGTTTACATCTATATAATTATTTGATCAATACTTTTGTATCTCTCCTGAAGAATGGAATATTCCATTAGGACAGGAATGTTTACTTAACATTGTATTATCTCACTGTCAAGGACATACCAGATACT
This sequence comes from Marmota marmota marmota, assembly GCF_001458135.2. Taxonomy (NCBI): domain Eukaryota; kingdom Metazoa; phylum Chordata; class Mammalia; order Rodentia; family Sciuridae; genus Marmota; species Marmota marmota. The sequence goes on along the minus strand of NW_026000249.1, from coordinate 22,150,754 downwards.
CAATATCCTTATTGCATACATACACCCAAACAGAAATAAACAGGCTAGAATGAAATATTAGAAAAATCAGTGCCAATCTGAATGTGGTAAATCATTTCTGTCTATTTATGATGATTTGAGTCATTGTGAGGCTAGATCCACAGTATTTGAGGGTGCAGTATTTTATGAGGCCTGGGAATAGCTGGAACAAAGTCAGTAGGAAAAGGGGGTAGTAGAAAATAAGCTCCTTAAAAGAGTGAAACTGATTCAAATGTGAAGCCTTGGTGATTGGCTTAATGATTTGAATGTGGCTAAAGTGATGTGTTATGTACTGGGTTAGGCCATTCAGGGCGATATAGATCCTCCCAGGCTTCCTCTTCTTTGACCTTCATCTTGGACCTCAATCACTATGTTGAGAGAAATACAAAACAAAAAACAAACAAACAAACAAAAAAAACTCCATGGCAAGGCCATGTATAAATTTTCTGACCAAAAACCAGTAAAAGTTGCAACTAATAGCCAGTATCAACCAGCAAACACACAAATGAGGAAGTAATGATTCCTTAGATAACTCTAATCCTCAGCCCTTCAGCAGCTAAGATACCATGTAGAAAAATGATCATTTTTTCATTTCAAATTCTTCCCAAATTTGCAGATTTAAGAACAAAATAAATGAGCCACTACACGTTGAGGTAGTTTGTTATGTAGTAAAATATTTCCAGAACAACTGGTAAGTGAGAAACATTAATTTACCTACTAGAGATGTGAAAATTAAGAAATAATGTATATGAGAGTAGTTTGTAAGTCAGAGTTCTACATAAATGTAAGGAATTATATTGAGTTGTTGTCTCTATCGAAATTATAATACACAGCACATATAAGGGACACACATAAGTATGTGATAAGTGTCATAAGAATTGTTTTAAAAAGGTTTTCTAAATGGGACTTGGGTTGTGGCTCAGTGGCAGAGCACTTGCCTAACACGAGTGCTAACTTTATTAGAGAAATATATATATTTATATATTAAAGTTAATGGGGGGAGCTGAGCACTGGCACATACCTTTTATCCCAGTGACATCAGAGGTTGAGGTAGCAAGATCCTAAATTGGAGGCCATACTGGGGAACTTGATGAGACACTGTCACATTTTTTAAAAGGTCTGGGGATATAGCGAAGTGGTAGAGTGTACTTGGGTTCAAGCCCCAGTACCAGGAGGATGGGGGAAGAAACTAAATTGGAAGAGACAAATTCTACATGTGACCAAAATGATATATGGGAGTTTATACAACCAATACATATTTCTCTGAATTACATATATATCTTTGGATTTGTATTTAATTAGTCTATCTACACATGATTTAAAACTGGACAAATTTATGTGACCAGAGTGAGGTCATTCCAATACAGAAAAATTAGCCTCTGTACATCTATAGAGATCTCATTCCACCATATGGTTTTATACATAATAGTTTCACAAACTCAACATTTTCCCTGAAATATAATCCTGATTGGCACAGCAGAAACCTGTTAACTAATGCAGAATATATTAATTTCTTTTCCTTTTTTTCCCCTTCATCACCTACCCATTTCCCTACTGGTAGTATTACTTCCCAAATTCCTGTCTCAGGAGCTACATCAATTCTAGCAATGTCACTAATTTTTTATGTGACAATAAAATTTCTGGATTTCATTTTATCAGCAGATTGGAATAAGTTACTTAGTACCTAAATTCACAAGCAGTTCTAAAAGTATAATTTTGTGGAGACCTAGTTTTGCCAGCCATGCCTGATTAGACAACTGAGAAAGAAGAGTTAAATTATTTTTTTGGGGGGGTAGTTATGAAGTCAAAGTCCAGAATAGAGTACAACAGAAGGAAGCAGACTAGTTTGAGTGAAAATTTGAAGCCAAATTAATAATCCAAAAATTAGAGCTGGAGACAGTACTGATCTCTTCAAAAGGCCTACTCAAATAAGAAATAAATTTGACATAAGCCAAGTGTAGAAAGAACTGTCGATCATTCATTTTTATCTCAGAAGGAGGCCAAAAAGAACAATCACCAGCTTCTTCTACAAATTGATCCATTTTGCAAAATATGATTGAGTTCTGCCCAAATCTTCTTCTTACCACACTGAGCTTCATTTTTTCTCCTTTTTCCTATGTGACAGATTGTATTTCCAAGAATTTTGACAGCAGTATCTTAAGTTCTGTATGTTCTTCCCAAACCTGGGAGTACCCAATTAAGAAGTAAAGTTTCTTTGCCCTTCCCTACCTCTAGGACTTGACATGATGGTAACAAGGATGAGAAAAATTAACCTCCTTATAAGATTCAACCTAGGAAACTGATCTTGAGCAACAAAGAATATGAGAGTATTTTTGAAAGTTAACAGAAAAGTCTAACGCCTAGGTTTTAGTTTTTTTTTTTTTTTCACAAAGGCGTTATCATGCATTACACTTTCTTCTTTTTCAGATAGGCGTTTACTTTCCCAAGAAAGTGCCATTTGCAAACACAAAACAAAATCACAAATGCCAGTTCTTCTGAGCAAGTTTAACCCCATGAAAACTTTTTTTTTAATCTAATGTTTTTTCTCTCTTTATTACTCCTTTGGAGTATGTACATGCTCCTGTGTATGTACATGCTCTTGTGCTTAAGTCATCTGACATCTCTGAAAATGTACAACTTCAGGTTCTTACTACTATTCCACAGATATCCTTACATTTAAAAACCCAAGTCATCCACCACAGCTCTTGTCACCAACCCTCTGTCCTCCTCCAATCAACCTTCCCCCCCTCAATTCTTCTAAATACTTGTAACTTCAAATCAGATCTTTTGCATGTACTTTCTGCTCTTTTCATTTTAGAAAACTTATTTCCCAAAGAATATGGAAGAATGACAAATTTATAATGTCTAATACCCATATTTGGTTGGAAAAGTCAAATATATTAAGTAATGAGTGGGAAGGAAGTATGTCTTCTATGTCTATTGAAATCTCATACAATCTAGTTATTTAGCAAGCATTCAAATAATTTGACTGATGGAAGAGAGCAACAAAGAATATGAGAGCATTTTTGAAAGTTAACAGAAAAGTCTAACGCCTAGGTTTTAGTTTTGATAGATCCTCCACACAAGGCAACATTCCCTCTTCCCTAACACTCACCCAGTCTGAGGACACACCAGAAGACAAGAGAATGCTTAAATTTAGATCATTCTAGTAGTCAAAAATTTCAAAGAGATCCCTAAAAAAATAAGTTTGGAAAGAACAAGAAAATGTTGTGATTCAAATTATCCTTGATTGTGTTGAAAATGTTTCTAAGAAAAATTTGCAGAACCCATGACAGCAATCTAAAAATAAAAACTAAACTTCCAGTCTCCTAGGGAAAAATGCTTTCTTTGCATCCCTAAAATACATATATTTCTAACTATGTTTTCTAAAATATGTCTGTAAAGAGAAAAATAACAAATAGCCATGTTGATTCATGAAAGTTCTCACATGCAATCAATGGATATCTATATAAAGTGATGACACAGCCTAAAATGTAAAACTAAAATATCATTCAGCATTGTCTCCTTAAAGAAAACCACATGAAACTCCATGGAAGGCATACTCTAAGTGTAACAGATATGTCCTTATATTTGAGAGCCTCTAGGATACAATGATTCATTCACAAAGGGGTGGTGTTTCAATTAATTATGCCATGTGGTTCCCATTCTGTTTGGGCTGTTCCAAAAATAAGCGATGTTGCTGGTCATCTGAAACCCTTTGACATGATATTATGTGAATGTATTTTATCTTCCCAGTTACAAATTCATTCTGTTATGGAATTCTGCAGGAGTCTGTGGAGTCCCTTTTTTTAGAACATATTCTAAGTGAAAAATACCTGAAATTTCTGTGAGCCAGTTAAGGAGTCACCTAGATGTAACTGGCTCAGCTACAGAGAGGTATGCTAACCTCCTTCACCTCAAAGTTTATGAATAAGAAAATGTTAAGAAATCTATTTTTCATATTTGTTGAAATAAATAGAGGAATGTGAACTTAGAATAAGAAAGATTGTAATAGTTTCCTTTGCATTGCTTGATCATCTTCAACAGACAGATTCCAGGAGGACTTCAAACTAACTTTTGAAGATATTTTTAATAGAATAAAATAATGAGCAATATTTCCAGCCACCCACTCTCAACTTTTAGAAGCTTAAGCAGCTCAGAGACTCACAAAATCTTGCTTCACTTTTAAAATGTCATGGTTTTCCTTTTGTCTGTTCATAAACATGTTTTCCTATAGTTGCTTATTCAAACCACATACAAACTCTATATACAGCACACTCTATATTGGGTTTTAAGTTTTTCAGAGAGGGCAAAAATATTTAACTTGCATGTTTCATATAAAATATTTCAAACATATGTCAAAATATTTATATGTAATTTTAATCCACCCTCACTTTAAAAATGGACTTTTACATGGAAATACTTAAAGAAAATATATAAATCATAAGTGTACAACTTTGTTAATTTATACAAAATTAACAATGAGAGCATTTACCATTCAGATCAAGAAATAGGTATTACAAGAATCCTGAAAGCTTCCCTGTTGCCTGGTCCCAGTCATTATTTCTTCCCTCCAAATATAACCATTTTTTATCATCTGTCACCACAAAATAGATTGATCTGCTTTTTGAAAAATTTATTTTTAATCAGCACATAATTGTTTAGGTGGTATAATGTGATATTTCAAAACTTGTATTCATTATATAATGACCAAATCATGCTAATTAGCATATGTATCACCTTTTAATTTTAAAATTCATTTATCCATTGAAGGACACTTAAGTTCACTCCATATCTTGGCTGCCATGAATAATGCTGCAGTGACTATAGGAGAACAGAAAATTATGAGCATCATGCAATATGCAGTTTTTCATCAGTACACTCTATCAATGGTTTTTCAAGGCAGTTGTGTCAATTTTCACTCCCATAAGCACTGTAGTAAAGCTGCAATCACACCATAGTTTCATCAATATTTAATATTTTCAGTTTTGCTGTTCTTTTATCTTGATTGTTGCCATTATAATGGGTGTGAAACTGTCTTGCTTTGCGGTTTTAGTTTAACTCCTTGATGCTTTTACAATGTTAAAAGACCATTTCATATTTTGTTAGCCATTTTGATATCTTCGTTGGTGAATTATCTTTAAAAATCTTTTGTTCATCTTGTTACAACTGGTTTCCTCTTTTTTTAACTGGTATGATTATTTTATTTTGGATATGAGTTTTTTTTTTTTTTACATATACACATAACATTTCCCACTCTGTGATATGTCCAGTCTTTTACTGAGGTCTTCTGATGAATAAAACTTCTTGTTTTAATAAAGTCAATATGTTAATATTTTCCTTTAAATTAGTGCTTTTATGTTCTGTTTAGAACAAAAAATATGTGATGTGTGTTCCAAGGTCATGAAGCTATTTCCTTATGTCATCTTCTAAAAGCTTTGTTTTTATTTTCAGAGTTTTCATACTGAAGTCTAAATTCTAATCACCAATTAACTCCATATCATTTATAGGAAGACAATTTGTTCACTAATAAATTGCAGTGCCATATACCAAAAACCAGATGGCCATATATGTGTGAGTCTACTAGATTCTCAGTGCTGTTCCATTGGTCTATTTGTCTATACTTATAACAATACCATGCTGCCTGAATTATGATGTCACCATAATAATATGTAAAATCTGTTAGAATAAATCTTCCAACTTAATTCTTTTAAAGATTGTCTTGGTTATGTTTGCCTTTTCCATACCCACATATAAATTTTAGAGTACACACACACACACACACACATATACATACACCTCAGGGTAGTGAGTAGTATTTCATTGATTCTGCAGATCAATTTTGGGAAATTGACATCTTTATAACTTTGAATCTGCCAATCCATGAGCATGATATATTCCTCATCTATATTGGTTTTCTTTAATTCCTCTAAGTCATTTTATTATGTTTCTGCTTAGATATCTCATTTTATTTTATATATTTATTTATACATATTTTATGTTTATAACACTATTATATGTAGAATAAATGATTAAATGCGGCATATACTATTTACATAATTCAGACATATTTTATCACATTAAGGAAATGCTCTGCTATTCCTAGAAAGAAAGAGAATGACAAAGATTTAACTGATTTCCAATGTGGGTTTTTTTTGGCATTTATTTTATCTGTCATGTTTTAATGTGATGACTCACACTGATTGGTTTTCAAGTGTTAAAATGAACCTTTCCTTGCAAAAAACACTCAAATTTGTTTTGATATGATGTTGTTTTAATATAGTGCTGCACTTGTATAGATGATATTTTGTATAGGGTACAAATCATACTTTTAAAATAGCTTCTAGATATTACATTGTTTGGTATAATTGCTTCAATTATTTCCCAATTAAGAGACATTTAGATTGTTTTAAGTGAATGTGTTCTCTTAAATAAAGCTCCAGTAAACTATCATAAGTGTATGCAAATACATAGCCTTACATATTTTATTTCTGTGGATAGATTTTTAAAGAGAAACTGATGGGCAAAAGATTCTGTTCATTTTAATAGTTATTATCAGGTTATATTCTTAAAATGTTTTATCAATATTTTACCAGTAAGGAATATGAATGACCTTTTTTCCCCCCTCATACTCTGTCCAGCACTGAATGTTAGTTTGTTTGTTTGTTTGTTTTTTTCTTTTAGCTTACAGGCAGAAAAATGTGTAGGACAGTTGATTATCTTTTCATGACTCTATTAGTTATTTGCATGCCTTTTTTGGTGGATTTTCTCTTCAGGTTATATATTCATTTTTTCCCAATGTAATTTTTGTCTTTTAAAAGTCAATTTTGAAGACTTTAAAAATAGAGATATTAAATTTTTTGATAGATATTATAAAAGTTTTTCCCTTAGTTTATTATCTTTTTGCTTTATTATGTTTTTATCTTTACATAAATTTTAATTTCTTATATATTTGAAAGTATATTTTTTTCCTTAAAGTTATCTGGGATTAGTGTCTGGTTTAAGAATGGTGCTGGGAAAACTGGATACCCATATGTAGTAGAATGAAATTTAATCTCTTTCACCCTATACAAAACTCAACTCCAAGTGGATCAAAGACCTAGGAATCAGAGCAGCAACCCTGCAAATGCAGAAAATGTAGGCCCAACACTCCAATATGTTGGCTCAGAAACTGAATTCCTTAAAAGATCCCTGAATTAGAAGAACTAAAATCAACAAACAATAAATGGGATGGCATCAAACTAAAAAGTGTCTTCACAGCAAAGGAAACAATCAAGAGTGTGATGAGAGAGCCTACAGAATAGGAGAATATCTTTGCCAAATGCACATCATGTAGAGTGTAAATTTACAGGATCTACAAAAAACTCAACCTAACATCAAACACAAACACAAAAGCACACAACAAAAGCAAAAAAAAAAAAAAAAAAAAAAAAGTAACCCAAAACTCAATCAATAAATGGGCTAAGGAACTAAACAGACACTTCTCAAAAGAAGAAATACAAATTGTCAATCAATATATGAAAAAATGTTGAAAATCTCTAGCAGTTAAAGAAATACAAATTAATACTGCACTAAGATTTCATCTCACTCTAATCAGAAGGGCAATTATCAAGAATACAAGTAACAATAAATGTTGGTGAGGATGTGGAGAAAAAGGTACACTCATATATTGCTAGTGGGACTGCAAATTGGTGCAACCACTGTGGAAAGCAGTATGGAGATTCCTCAGAAACCTGGGAATGGAACCACCATTTTACCTAGTTATCCCACTCCTTGGTATATATGCAAAGGAGTTAAAATCAGCATACTATGGTGATTCAATCCCATCAATGTTTATAGCAGTATTATTCACAATAGCTAAGCTGTAGAACCAACCTAGGTGGCCTTCAACAGATGAATGGAAAAAAAAAACAATGAATGGATAAAGAAATTGTGGTATTTATACACAATGGAATATTATTCAGCCATAAAGAAAAATGATTGTGTGACATTTGCCAGTAAATGAATGGATCTGGCATCTATCATGCTAAGTGAAATAAGCTAATCCCCCAAATCCAAAGGTGGAATGTTTTCTTGGATATGTGGAAGCTAACACACAATAAGGGGGATGGAATTAATAGAAATTCAGTAGATTAGACAAAGGGGAATGAAGGTAAGGGAGTGGGGATAGGAAAAGGAAAGGCAGTGGAATAAATCTGACATATCTTTCCTATGTACATATATGAATATACTAGATGAATCTTACCATCATATACATCCACAAGACTGGGGTCCTAATTAAAATAATATATATTACATTCTTGTATAATCATATCAAAATGGATCCGACTGTCATGTATAACTAAAAAAGAACCAGTAAAAAAGACCCCCCAAAAGAATCTTCTATAGTTCCATTTCAGAGTCATCATTTATTTGGTTTCATTTTTGCATATTTGGATCTATAACTTATGTGGAGCTTATTTTTATATACTTTAAGTTGAGGAACTCTATAAAAAAATAACTGTTATACATTCAGTTTCTTAATGACTGAATTAAGAAATCATATTTTGTGCATTTACATTGGCTGGATCTGTTTCTGTGTGCTATTCTGATTCACCATTTTGTCTGCTCTGTGCCCATATCACATTCCTTTGATTAGAGTATGTGATAATATAAAATGTCAGAACCATTGTGATTTTTTTAAAAAATTCTAGATAATATTTTTCATACTTATTCTTCCCTTAAATAGGAGCTGTGCCATAAGTCTAATTACTTCCTACTTCATGTATTTGTTGGAACTGATGTCTAAAAATCATCTCTTAGGAAACCTAACAGGTTTGCCTGTAAACAACAGATTTTCAATAGGCATAACCTCTCAGAATGAAGCCAATTGAGGGATATCTATTTGATAATCCAGCGTGAGACATTGTAGGTTTATTTTAAGATAATTTTGCAGTTAAGTCTACTAAGTTTTTCTCAAAGTATCCAGTAGTGTACAAAAAGTAAATCTTATAATAGAAAACAGGACTGCAATCATATGTTTTTAACCTAAAGCACTATAATGGAGATGGAAGAGATACTGTTACAGCTGTCTTGATGAAGGCCCCAAGTTGACTATTCAGAGGCCCTTTTATCACTATGTGAGAAGCATCAAGTTTAGAAAGAACTTGGGTCAGGCGAGGTAGCACATGCCAGTAATCCCAGTGCCTCCGCAGGCTGAGGCAGGAGGATCTCAAGTTCAAAGCCAGCATCAGCAAAACCGAGGCCCTAAGCAACTCAGTGAGACCCTGTCTCTAAATAAAATACAAAACAGGGCCAAAGATGTGGCTCAGTGGAAGAGTGCCCCTGTTTAATCCCTAGTACAAAAAAAAAAAAAAAAAGTTGCTCTTTGGAATCACCTGGAAGCTTGTAAGAATCCTGATGCCCATGTGAGAGCCTGAAGCAATCAATTAGCATCTCTGGGGGTGGACACCAGGCATTACTGTTTTCCAAATGTCTCCACATGATTCTAATATGTGGCCATATTTGAGAACCAGTGTTATCAAAAAGTATAAGAACCTACTCGGAATGAAAGTGACAAGAAAATCTTTAGCTATTTTTTGGTGCCTTGCCAAGTTTTTCTTGTAAAGTTAACTTTCCTTCATGAGATGATGGATAAGATTTAAGGTTACTGGGCTACTGCTGGAAGAAGTGTAAGACAAGGTGTGTGTGTGTGTGTGTGTGTGTGTGTGTGTGTACGGGGGCAGTTAGGATACTAACCAAATGAAAGTCACTTCGAAATTTTTAGAAAATAAAGTCATATGAGCTGTTTATAGTCCAATCTAATTCTAGACTCAGTAGTGGGAGGAAGGGATGGAGGAGGCAAAGTGAATATACACACAGAAAGAAGAGTGGGTAGCTCTGGTGAAATCTGAGAAAACTGTCTTTAGCCTATATAACTCATGTCTGATCAATGCATTCACCTCAGGATACAAAAATGGGGTATCCACATATATGTGACCCAGGTAGCTAAAGAGAGTGACCCTCCTCCCCAGTGTAGCCATCTTATAAGTGGCAATGCTAAATCATTCATGACCTCATGTGCTGCTTTTGGCAAGCGGCTCCCTAATTGCTCCTGTTTTTGCATTGATTCTGCGCAGCGTGGAAAAGCGAGTCTCCAACTTGCTTGTGGATTTATTGACCACCGTGTCCCTCCTAAGCTTTCACCTTCCAGGCCTCGCCCACTCTATTTTAGAGCCAAGAGCTGAGAACAGCACCTGTTTCCTCATCTCTAAAGATGGGCTGGGCATTTTGACTGCGCCCTCTTTCAACCAACCCACGCCAAGGTGTCCGTGTTTCTGTGTTTATCAGCTCACTATCCCGCCCCCCGCATCCCTATATCGGTGGCTGAGGGCTTGGGGAGGAGGGAAATCCGCCCTCAGACACAGCAGCTCCTCAGCGAGCTACCTGATTTGGAGAGCGTCAGGCGGACCACGGGAACCCACCTGCCTCCCAAAGTTTGGGACGTAGGGAAGCTGGGACACGTAACGTGTGGCTATGGCTCTGCGGAGGGGTCTGGTGGAGACCCGGGAAGATGCAGCTGGGGACAGAATCACCGACGTCATCAAGAGCCGCGCTGGTAGGACCCCCACCGTCTTGCTATTTAATGTGGGCGTTATACAGGATACCCTGCTACTCTCCATAGAGGCTGTGTCCTGGAAGTTGGCTCTGGGTTGAGGAAAGTTGTGAGGCGCTGAGAGAAGGAGCAGCGGGGGACTGGCATTGCGCCCCCAAGCGTGAGGTGGGCGGGGAACCACGCAGGGCGAATCTAAGGGAGCAGCGGGGGGTGCTGCTCTCAGGGAAGGCAGGACCTCAAGTTTTCCTCAGGGGTCAAGTGGATGTGGATGGGAAGAATTTTTTTTTAAGTCATCAGATATCGATATTATCATGAGATGGTAATTTGTTTTAAATATTAAACACAAACGAATGTCCAGATTGATATAAAAGATGTATAGTGGTAGCCTTAGGCTGGGAGAAATGGCGAGGTGTGAGGAGCACAAGCCATGCCAAGGGTGTGGTTCAGCGCACAGTGGAGAAATCTGAGAAAGTTTTAACTCTGTTCATAGCTGTGCTGAAGGGAAATGTCAGAGGGGTACACAGGAAAGCTTGCATGCCTGAAGCAGAACTACCAAAGTTAAAAATTATAGTAGAGCAGTTAGAAGTGAAACATCTAAGGTTTTGGAGCGCTACCTGGTTTTCTACGCAACCCCCTCTCCTTGCCACCGCGCACGTGTAAATATCATTTGTAATAAATCTTCCGGTGCTTGGTAGTCTGGCCTACATATGCAAACGCTTGTAAACCAGGATAGGTCTTTAAAGCTGTAAATGGAAGCAGCTGTTAAGTTTTCCCCAAGGATGAAGTTTCAGCTGTCTGAATCTGCTCCTTTGGCCCTTGCAAATGCACCAAATTGTGGAGAGCAAAATAGCAGATCTCCAGATTTCTTTGTGTACATTGCTGTATGCTGAAGCGAACAGAGATATGAAGTCACTGTCTATTTGTTTTTCTGAAGTGAGGTAACAGGAAAGATTACAGGAGAAAACAAAAATGAGTGAGAGGCACAGGATTTGGGTAAAATACAGACAGGTTTTGAGTTCAGAAGATACTGGAGCAGAATGTCTCCAGAACTTTAGTAAGGTCTTGTAATTACAAGTAGTACAAATTGGTAATGATGACGCCTTAAATCACCAAACAATGATGCCTCTGACAATAAGCCATAATTATTTGGAATATGCAGAAGAATATCTACTATAAATCTGTTAGAGGATTTTTTTGAAAAGATATGTTAATATAGAAATGAATTTTACCAACTTATTCTATATGCCATTATGCCAATACCAAACTTGCCAGTGCATAGGGGAGAAAAGGATGCACAAATATCTTCTTAAAACTAGATTCATGTAAGTTTGTGTATTTCAAAAATAGGTAGTTGAGTTCCATCCCTAAAGGTAAATTGAATTTTCTTTGTTACTTTGGATTACATTTTATGCTGCTGTTTAGAATCACTTTAAGCATGTGATGATTGAATAGTTTTATTTTCATCTATGAAATTAGGCTTTTATTTGAAAGATAATTCAGCTGGGATAAGGGACAGGCCCAACAGGTTATCAGATTTTCAAATTCTTTATCTTTCCCATAGTTCCATTCCCTTATGGGTTTACAAACCTTTACATATTTGGCATACTTGTTTGTCATCTCCTGGCATATCTTTAGATGTTTTACTGGCACAGGATAATGCAAAAATATAAATATATTTACTTTGAATATGTAAGTTTCTGGACTTCTACAAAATCAGGATTTTTACTTTATATGTTTCCTTTTTTAAATTTTGTTAATTATGAAGCTACTATTCATAAATACTTTTTGTAGCCAGTTGCTGTGTGTGACAAAAAGTGCAGTGTGGCTGGGCTAACAGTGATGAGGGAAAAAGAAAACAAAAACATTATTACACTGCCAATATCTTCTCATTCATTCTCATTGTCACTCTATCATTTTAGAGTGTTTCTAGACTCTGAAAGATGGAAAGGAAAAATGTGAGAGTATGCTACTTCAATTCTTTGAAAGGTTAAAAAAATTAAATTAAAAAATTAAATTTCACAGGTTTATATTTTAGTGTCACTATTGGAGGTTGTTGCTTGCATTATAACATTTTTAATAAAACTGAGGAAACAAAGATGATTATGTTATACATTGATATTACAAGTGAATGCTTCACTAGATTGATTTTATACAGTGGACTTGATTCATCATTTGATGAGAAGTCACAGTATATAACTTGGACTATTATTATTTTTCCCATTACACCAGCATATTCTTAACTCATTTCCTCAAGGGCCAATGCTTGTGAGTATGGTTTACATACATGACCTCAGTAATCATAATGTGATTACCACCCATGAGAAGCCCTATATCTTTGGTGAAAACTGATTAGTTGTTATAAAATTAATACACCAAAATAGATGTTTCAGTCTTTCAGACATACATTTCAGATATATGAAACATGGTATCGCAGTGTTCAGAAGCATTCCAATACAGTATATTTTCAATGATCTTTTTTTGTTTGTTTGTTTTCATACAGCAAATGTGGGCACTTTATCTCCTAGCGACTGGTTATGTTTTCCTGTACTTGGAAATATCCCAGGGTAATATAAAGAGCCTCATGCTGATAATCTTTTTAAATCAGATTTAACCAACCCAGATTGCTCTTATAACATTTTTGTGGTTTGTGTGATTTATTTGGCATCTCCAGGCCCATCTTTAGATGTTTTACTGGCACAGGATAATGCAAAAATTAGTTAAGTGTACATACAAATTTACATCATGTAATTTTTAACCTGTTGAACATTGAAATAAACTCATGTATTTTTGTCAGAAGAAAATCAGCTAAGAAGTTTTTTTTCTTAAAAATTAATATAAAGTTTATGGAACTGATCTTAGAGTTTATTATAACAAAGATCTTTCTGGTGATCAATTTTGCCTTGATAGATTCCATATTTTATTGCATATTTTATCAACTGAACATAAGATTTTATTTTGATCAGATATAATAATGAGCCTAATTTAAAGAATAATATACATTAGTCTAATTAACTATTTTAAAATTCACTAGACTGTTTAGTTTTTAAATATTCTTAGTAAGAACAAAAATACAATGTAATTGAACCTGTTTTTTTTCAGTTTGAGCTAATGCTCTTAAGTTATACCTCTAGAGTATTATAACAATAATAATTAGATATTCTCAGAATAAACCATATATCAAATTAGAAAAGATAATGGGAATTTTCCAAGGAGAAAATGTCAATAAGATATCAGAAGACAATTTGAATAACCATTCTTTCAGAAGTGCCAATTATTTTATTTCAAAATATTTTCTTAATAGGCCATTTAGATTTTAAATTTTCTAGTAATGAAACTTGTACTTTTCCACCTGAGGAAAAATATATGATCATATCATCTTGAAGGAGTGGGGTAGTTCATTGTGCATGTTTGTATAAAGACTATGTTGGTGCTTAAAAACAAAAAAATTGAGAGTTAGATTTTGCTTTGTTTCAATAGGTGAAGATTTCTTTTCCATACAATCTTTGCTAAGGAAGTTGTAAGAAATATCTACATAGATAATGGCTACAAAATATGTTGTACTGTATTTTTGTTTTGCCTTGTTTGAGGCAATTTGTCATGACAGTAGTCCTATTGCAAGAATAGTTTGCTCCCAACACTATAGGAATAGAGAATCTTCCATTTTTTTTTTCATTCTGAAATACAGGTAGAGCCATGGATATTTATGGGAGTGAAATATGTTTCCATGCAAGGTATTTAACATTACATCAACATTGTTTTCAAATTTCTGCATTAAATTTTCTCTGATAATGAGTTAAATTTTATTCTTCTAGGAGATACTCAGAAACTATATATATTGAATTGATGAGTACATTTGGCTTAAGACTGAGTACAACTTCTAAGTTTCTACATAAAGTTTTGCATAAAGTATGATGGCTGCTTTCAATTTAATAAATTTAGTCAATTTATCTTGACATTCAGTAATTCTGGACTTTAAGTTCTTCTCTGTAGAAATTCTGTTCTCTATTACAATGAAATTGAAAGGAACATTAAGGCACTTGATAGTTTTGTGGAAATGTAGTTAGTTATTAGGGGATTATCCATAGGTGTGCTGGAGCTCGTTAGCATTGGCCCATGAGATCCAATTTTGTGACACTGCTGCTAACTTCACATTCCATGGCATCTTGTTGATATCTTGAAATTACTATGGTAAGATTATTTACACCACAAATTGGCAAATGCTGCCATTTATTTTTTTTCTTTGTTTTTGTGTTTTTTTCCTTTTTTGAAAGCTAGTTATTAAAAATTTACTAGTACAACACTGGCAATATTAATGGTGGGAAAAGTACAAACTTGAAAAAAACTCATTATGTTGATGTTCTATTTAAATTATGCATGTATTCCAATACAAGTAACAGAATAACCAGCTAATTGTTGCCTCAACAAATTTAACATAACAAGAAATCTGGAGGTAGGACTCTTTTTGTCACTGGTTTGACATCTCAGCAATATCAGAGCTGGTGTCCCCATGATTCTTTTGGCCTTTTCCTTCTGACTGCAATTTGATAGCTACATTTGTGTACCCATTTAAGACGAGAAGAAAGCCACTAACCACATTTATTCTGGAATCTCTTGAACAGACTGAGCTTATTTATCTTGGCAAGGGCTGTGTCATGTGTCTTAAGTGCAAGGGATGTTGTGATTGTGAATATTTAACTCTTCTAGCCTCTATGTGAATTTTGGTAAGGAACAGGATGGGTGAGGAAATAGTATTAAAATGGCCAGTCATACAAACTTGCTTACTTTGTTTGCTTTAGTGTTGAACTTTGTGTTATGGTAAGGCACAGAGTGCTTCTTAAAATGCCTCACTTGTTGCTGTGTATGCAGTCATAAATTTATGTTTGGCTTGCATCATGGATTCTTTTTATTTCCATTAAAACAGCTGAAGCCCATAATGGCACATGGACTTAGATTTAATAGCCCTGACTCTGAGTCCCTAGTGCATGGACATGAAGTCACTCTTTGAATTCTGTCATTCAGTGAAATCTGACCTGATGCCTTAAAACTGACATACTATTTTGAGAATTGGCATGATTCACTCTGACAGGAGATCATAACACCAGGCATTCCCAGAGACAATTATAGTATGTACCTCACTGTGAAAGATTTAATGGCTACATTTTAATATAAGAAATATGACTGGTATGATCATTTGTAACCATCTTCAGGTTTTCTGTCTAACTGAAAATTGGTCTAATTGAGAAACAAATTTTAATATAAAATGCTCCATCTACCTACCCTTTCCCAAACGATCCTATTCCCTTTACACCTTTCTGCAATATCATTTGAAGTGCTTAGTATAAACCATGTGTTTACAATTTGTATTATTTAAGGTAAAAGAATTGATTATCATTATACTTGTCCTGAGGAAATGCCTTTCATTTGTCAATCCACCACAAAAATGAGTAGAAAGAGGGAAAAGAAGCTACATACTATTTTGTGACTTGAGTGTATTTCAAATGTAATAATTTAACATGCTTGCATTTGGCTTAAAGAAGTTCTGACTCAAAGCAAATAGTAATAAGGATTAAATTTATAGCTCAAGTTTGCTAAACACTAAAGGGAAAGGCTGGGGTTGTGGCTCAGTGGTAGAGTGCTTGCCTAGCATGTGTGAGGCACTGGGTTCGATTCTCAGCGCCACATATACATAAAATGAATAAAATAAAGTTCCATCAACATCTTAAAATTTTTTTAAATATTAAAGGGGAACTAAATTTTAATCCATGAGTATAAAAGTAAGTAGAAGATTTGGCCTGGTAGTTATGTCAGTGAATGTGTGAGATCACATAGTCTGAGTTAAAGGACGCTAAATTAGTTTTTGTGTTTGCATTGATTTGGAGGTTGGAATAACTCTAATGCTCCCAAAATAGTTATCTAACTTGAGCATTATAACTCCTCTATAAGAGATAGAGTGTGTGCCTGTATATATAAAGCATATACATACGTATGCATATATGTACGTATATATATACATCCCTGTATATATATGTGTGTGTGTGTATGCATGCTTATAAAATTGGATTTGCTTAATTGGTTTATATGATCAGAAGCTGAACAGTCCCGCAATGGCTATCTGGAGGCTAGATAGCTGGAGGAATCAGTAGCTGCAGCCTTAGAAGAAGGACTAATGATACAGCCCCAGTCCAAGACTGAAGGCCTGAAAACTCCCTGGAGAATCCCTGTCCTCTTAGGAAGAGTGAAGGAGCTGGAGTCTAATGTCTAATGTCTTCAGGTGACTGTTGCAGCAATCTAAGCACCTGATCAAGGCAAATCCAGCTTGCATCTGCCTGGGCTTCCTCCTCCTTCAACCTTTTGTTCCATTCAAGTCCCCAGCCTATTGGGTTGTGCTGCCCACATTCAGGGTTTGTCTCCCTCCTCCATTTGCTGTCCTACATGCCAGTTATTTCTGGAAACACCCTCATCACCACACCCAGAAGTCTCTTAATCTTAGGCATCACAACTGAATCAAGTTGACAATCCAGATTAGCCATCACAACCACTGAGAGAGAATTTTAGAAAATATGTGTCTCGGCCCCTCCTAAAGAGTTTCTATTTCATTTTATCTGGGGAGTGGCAGCTGGGAACTGAGGGTCTGCCAGGATTTCTGTTGAGCAACTGGTTTTGAGAAACCCTGGAAGCTGAATGTGAATCATAAGAACCTTCCTTAGTTGCTTACTCTGTGGTGATGATAAAAGTTTCCTGTTCTTCTCATTAAGATATATGAAGAATCATTGGTAGTTCTTAATTCAAGCTGCAGTAATTTATGTATAAAGAAGTTTGTCCCTCTTCAAGCTTCTCTGAAAATGTGATAGAGTCTGTAAATAAGTCAAAATAACACCTGGCATTTTGTCAGGGGAATGTTAAAGTTCATAAACAAGTCTGGATGGTGCCTGGCAAAATGCCAGAGGGAGTGGTTTGAGAAGTAACAAAAGCGAGCCATTAAGTGTAGAGATTCCTGATTGGTTGACTGATGTATCTAGTTTATGCTAATTAGATAAGCTGTGTGGAATGTATAAATACTGCTCCTGTCCTATAATAAGCGGCTCCTACTCCTGCTGTATCAACGTACACAAGTTATTCGTCACCCCTCCGCTTATTTTGCCCAGCCAGCCGGGCTGCGGCAGATGGTGGCCCGTTATGGGGAGCCCCGGGACACTCGGGGGTAAGTGACGAAAAAAAGCTGCCCGTCCATATATAGGACGGGGGCAATCTGCTCGTCCCTAGGCAGATAGGGCGAGAGGAAAAATGGTCATTTCAAGAAAATGGAGAAGATTGATACAGTATGTTTGTGTCTTGTTTTGTCTCAGTGTATTGTATTGTCTTTGTGATGAAAATATGGAAGGAGTGAGAAGTAAATTACTAAGGGAAGAAGGCACCCCAGTGGAACCAAGAATAGTTAGGGCATGTGTTGATAAGAGCCCAGGAACTCTAGTCAGAAAGAAAAAGAAAGTTCAGAAGAAGAAGGATTATCAGGAAAAAAGTTGCAGCAAAAGGCTATTACTAAATACTTTTCGTTACCGGAGGGTGCGTGAAGCAGAGAGGCGGCTGCCGAGTGTGCAAGCCGGTCACAGCGCAGCAAGGATTTTCCAAGAGGCGGCGGCGACTGGCCCTTCCCTGCCTCCTGGCCGGGGAGCTGGCTCTTCCACTGCCGCGAGCCCAAATCTAGACCTGACCTGGAGGCACAGTCTCGCAGGCTCTTGCTCCCTGTGCCCAGTAGCAGTTTGAGTCCGGGACACTCCCCAGGGCCATCTGGGGCTGCCCAGGCACTACAGCCAGCAGAAGATGCTACTGGTGTCCCTGATGTTTGGTCATTTTCAATGCCAATAACTAAGCTACAATGGTTCTCCCACACCTGGAAGCTGATGAGTAATGAGCACTATTAATGCTTATTTCAAATGCAAAAAAACCTTGAGATAATGTACTAAATTGTTCAGAAGGTTGTTTTCTTAGTAGAATGCTACAGGATTTTCTTTAGCCATCCGGAGTTCCTGCCTTCGTCCCAGTGCCGGTGAAAACAGGGGTGGAAGAATTTCCAGTGTTGCTGAAAACCGGACGAAACTTCGGCTGAGAAATGGACGAGACTTCGGATCAAGCTAGCTGCCTGCAGAACTTACCTGGACTGTGAGTTAATCTATTGAGACACTGCTTTACCTGGACTGAGACAACAAACTGTAATCTGTAACAAATTGTAACTCGGTATCTTTGCTAACAGTGTCATTGCTGGTATAATTTTTCCAAGGGCTTCTTGCATGGAGCCATCAAGTGGCTTGGTATTGTGGCATTTTGTATCCTCCCTTTCTGTTTGTAGCAGGTTATTTATGGTGTTTCTGTAAAAACCACTATGGTCGTTATTTAAATTAAACAAAAGGGGGAAATGTTAGAGTCTGTAAATAAGTCAAAATAACACCTGGCATTTTGTCAGGGGAATGTTAAAGTTCATAAACAAGTCTGGATGGTGCCTGGCAAAATGCCAGAGGGAGTGGTTTGAGAAGTAACAAAAGCGAGCCATTAAGTGTAGAGATTCCTGATTGGTTGACTGATGTATCTAGTTTATGCTAATTAGATAAGCTGTGTGGAATGTATAAATACTGCTCCTGTCCTATAATAAAGGGCTCCTACTCCTGCTGTATCAACGTACACAAGTTATTCGTCACCCCCCCGGTTATTTTGCTGCAGCCGGACTGCGGCAAAAATGACACACAATGTCTACTTTGTCTTGTGACAATAGAGAAAAGAGAACTTGTGGGTTAGAAGAACAGAGAAAACCCTGATAGTATAGCCTGATAGTATATAGCCTTATTGCTCATTTATATCTAAGTGTGAAATAATTTAACTCCAGTTTCATTTTTTCTAAAATTCATGTAAAATAACGTGCATTGCTAAAATTGGAATTTTGCTTGGGGTCAGGTGAAAGAAAAGTGTTTTAAGATATAGAGATCAGAAATTCACAAGGAATATTAATTCCACATACTGTTTTGTTTGGCATGCAGAGTGTCAAAAATGGAGAGGCGATTAGAGCAATTACCTTTACTTCTTTAGTGTCCCAGTACTCCCCTTTACATTGGAGCAAACTACAACACGGTCCCATACTATTGCTTCTTTACTCCTGTTTTCTTCTTAAACTCAGAAGATATTTTTTGTTTCTCCAGTTTCACATCTTAGAATCAGAATATACACACTTTATCTTAGAGTCATGTTATAGGAGAGTTGGAGAACAGAACTCTGTTGAATTGGAGATTATTAAAGTTAGGATATTAATACTTGTAAAAAGTTTTTTTTGTTGTTGTTCTATATAGGGGTCTACCAGTGATCTACATTCCAAACCTTTTTTAAATTTTTTTTTTCATTTTGAAAAAGGTAGTTACAATGGAGACAAACCTGGGTTTTAAAAAAATTGTACCATGGTTATCACTACACCTAACAAGGGAGAGACAAGTAGCTATTTCTCTTGTATTTATTCTTCTCTTTCCTTGATTCATTTCCTAACATTTAAATTTTTCTCTTGAATCTCATTGTCACTTCTCTCAAAACTCAAGTTATTGCCATCATACTACAGTACAATTAAATTACAGCAGAAATAGACTTCTTTAGAATGACTTTATTCCTGTGCCACAATTTTGAAGTTAGGCCCATGGGGAAATATGGTCTAAGTTTCATTATGTCAACTTTGGATTCAATTTTTGGATAAATCTTGTGCAAAGTTTTATCCAGTTGTACTTTATTTTATAGCATAGCTGTTGTATGATAAAAATCTGTCTTATTTGGCTGGGGTTGTGGCTTAGTGGTTGAGCGCTTGCTTAGTATGCATGAGGCAATGGGTTTGATTCTCAGCACCTCATGTAAATAAGTAAATAAAATAAAGGTCCATCAACAGCTAATAAATTATTTTAAAGAGTCTGTCATATTAAAATTAGATTTATGAGTTGATACAAAAACTAGCTGATATGGTTATTAGAAATATCCAGGAAAGACATCAATGATATTCTTCTACCTTAGTGGTTCCCATATTTGAGGGTGCATTAAAATTCTCCAAATGGTTTACTAAAATACAGATCCCTATACCACAGCCTTAGAGTTTCTAATTCCACACATGTATAGTGGAGTCTGAAAAATTGCATTTTTCACATGTTCATACATGCTGCTAATTCTGCTTGTCTAAGGACTGCACTTTGAGAAGCACTCTTCTGATATATAAAGGAAGAAATTAGTGAATGATTACTGCTTGGCAAAAAACAATTAAGTGATGGGTGGTTCTTTGTTCTAGGAAACAATAAGATTGTACAGAACTATTAGAGATGGAGTTGTTCCTACTGATATATGTCTCTGAGAAATTGATGTTTGGTTTCCTTAGTCTTTTCTGGCTTCATACCTATCCATGCTTTAAAAAGAAAAGGCCAGAAGAATTGAAATGACTGAAGACATCTGTAGACAGTGTTCTTGTTTATTGAAACTGTATCATGTATTATATGCATTCTTTGTATTTCTTTTCCATTTAAATTACTATTTAACTTAACTGCAATCAGTTTTATATGGGAGATGTGTGTGCTTCATATCAAAGATGAACATGTGATGTTACATATGGCTCAAATACTTGGTTGTGCTGTGCCATACTGTTTTCCCTTGCTATTCTCCTCTTTTAGCAGTGTGGCATCCTGTTCTCACCAACGACCCTTAGCTCAAAGGCCCCAAACATTCACTTAGCCCCCAAATGCAGATAACTATAGAATATATGTTTAACAATTCCTAAGTTCCTTGAAAGAAATAGCACCTGTCAAAATTATTTGATTATTTCAACTGATGTTTTACTATCTACCATATATCAAATCTGTCTTCTTTGTTATAAAATTGTCCTTTACTATTAAATTTGAATAGTGTTTTCCAAATTGTACTCAAGGAACATTTATTCTGTAGGCTTTTAATACTGTTTAATGAACAAATAATTTTGCATGAGCTAAATTTAACAAAATTATGCATCATTTCTGAGAAATTTTATTGTAATAATATACATGAAATAAACTGTAAGAATGGAATGTTACAAACTAATTTTAATCATGTAAACTATGTTTTTGAGATTTTTTTTCTTTTTTCTTTTTTACAAATTAATGTTTTGTGGACTCTGATTTAGAAAGTATAAAGTATAGGTATGTGTGAATTAGAATATATCAACCCATTGATTTTGTTGTTGTTTATTCCAGCTGATTCGCTATCCTGATTGAAATACACTTGCCTTTCATACTGGACAATCTTTTTTCTAACAAGTTATGTGGCCTTAGTGGAGAAAATCATCCCAGTTTTATAAGGGTCATTCTGGTTCTTGTGAGCATTTTTATAATGATTTTCATATTCTGTTTTATAAAACTTTGACAGAATTAAACCAGAAATAAAAATCATATAAGTAATCCCAACCTAAACCATTAAGAATGTGATGTGGGGCTGGGGATGTGGCTCAAGGGTTACCGCGATTGCCCGGCATGCGTGGGGCACTGGGTTCAATCCTCAACACCACATAAAAATAAAATAAAGATGTTGTGTCCGCCTAAAACTGAAAAATAAATATTAAAAAATTCCCTCTCTCTCTTCTCTCTCCTCTCTCTCTCTCTCTAAAAAAATAATGTGATGTGTGTGCATACATTTATATATTTGCATATATATTTGCACATATGTTCATGAAGACACAAGATATAACAGTTTAATACTATCTGTACACATTCTAAAAACAATAAGTGGGGCTGGGATTGTGGCTCAGTGGTGGAGCGCTTGCCTAGCACCACATAAAAATGCATTGTGTTGTGTCTATCTACACCTAAAATATAAAAAAATAAGTGGTTTTATTTATGATATATCTAATAACAGAGACACATGTGAGAATAAACATGCAGTGCCTGCTATTTTCTTTTTTTTTCAAATGAATCAATCTTTTATTTTTTTTCAGAATTGGAAAAAAAAACTGGCCATATTTTTTCTATTGGTGCATTATAATTATACATAAATATACATTATGTCATGTTTGTACAGGCAAATAACTAGATCAGTCCTCTCTAACCCAGTACCTTTGTTTTTTCTACCCTCTTCCCTCCTCCTTATTCTCATGCTCTACTGTGCTGCACTCCCTTCTATTATTATTATTATTATTATTATTATTATTATTTCCAATATTGCATTATAATTCATTATATCATATTATATAGTTAATATATTTCAGTTATTTAATTATTATCATATATATGATTTATTTTTAAAATGTATGTATAATAGCGGATTGCATTACAATTCGTATTACATACATAGAGCTCAATTTTTCATCTCTGGATGTATACATAGTATACTCACTCCAGTTCATGTCCTCATACATGTACTTAGTGCCTCCTATTTTCTGACTTGACTATTTTAAACATTGATAACATATAACTAGATTATCACTTCATTAAATGTTCTTAATAATGTCTCAGATGTGGGTGTCATATTGGAATCACAAACATGAGATGGAGAAAGGGCTATCTCTGTGTACAGTCTTTGAAACTACCTTGCAGTAAATATCATGAGAAGAGTTGGGGGTGAGTTCTAACATCCACCTACAAAACATGTTTTTTTCTCATTAAATATCATGTAAATGTAGTGTTTTTCTAGCCTGACTTGGTTACCTAACTATGTATGTAAATTAAATCTTATTGAACATTAATTTTTGTATTCTAAAAGGAAGATCAACAAGGACTGGATTGATTACTGGTTAGTCAGAGATGCATAGAAGGAAACATTTAAATAGATCTAAAATACTGCACAAATTAAACTTTTGGGTAAGTAAATGTCATGGCATGTAACAATAGAAAGAATTTAAGGGAGAAGAGTCTAAATCCTATAGTATTATTAAACAAATGTATGTAATTGGAGTAAACACTGAATGAGGGTGCATATGCACTAGTGCATGAGATAAACTGGTAGAGAAGATTGCTCTGTGGAAACAGGCAACCATAGAATTTATCAAGTGATTTGAACTGGAGGGTGTTGTTGTCATCACACAGATTTTAATAATATAGTCATGAGTGTGAGGTTATACCTGGCAATGGGAAAATGAAACAAAGGATCTTCTATAATCAAATTGGTAACTTATTCCTGATAATAACCTTACTAAATCTTTTTTTTTCCTGTACATATATCATGATAGTAAATAGAGATTTCTTTTGAAATGAGGAAGCAGGCTTGACAATATCTGGCTTGGCCTAAGTCACACATTATATAAAATATAATATTTAACATATTAATCACCATAAAATCTCTAAATGTATTTTCTCTATTCAATTGAGACATAGCTAATTACCAAGGTCATGTAAAGAGTTTTGGCAATGGACTGATTTTGAGTCACAAATGGAAATTTTGTGTAAAGAATTAATACCATGGGAAAATATATTATTGATTATAGGTAGTCAAAAGTGAGAAATGCTTATGTTTCCATTTATAAAGAAATAAATGTTTTATAATGGACTAGTTCTTATTTACTGTAACATTTTAATTCAGTTAAATTTGGTTTAGAATAATGGTTGTTTCAATTATTTCTTAAAAAATTATGTGAAAATTCTAGTCGTAAAATTCTACTCATTGAATCAAAACAATGCCAGTATCTTTTAAAGAATATTTATGGATATTTGAGCAAAGGAAGTCAAAAAGAAATTAAAATTTGTGTATTGTATTGTATTTGAGTTAGATATGGAAAGATAAACCACTGCATCATAATATACAGAAATCATGCTTTTATTTACTGTTTATTTCTGTTCGTAAGCACCAAACATTAATGA
Organism: Marmota marmota marmota; assembly: GCF_001458135.2. NCBI lineage: Eukaryota > Metazoa > Chordata > Mammalia > Rodentia > Sciuridae > Marmota > Marmota marmota. The sequence goes on along the minus strand of NW_026000249.1, from coordinate 22,126,313 downwards.
AACTGCCTTTGGTTGTAGTAATTATTTTCAGACAACATAAATGATTGTTTCCAATTTATTTTCTTGCTCTTTCCTCCAGTTTTTCATCTCTTGTAAAATTAGGCAATGTTTACATTAAAACCGATAAGAAATTCAAGATATCCATGGGAATTCTGAGAAAAGTAAAAAAAAAAAAAAGTAACAGAGCCTTTAGGTTATAATTAAATGAGAATGTTCTATGAAAATAATAATTACTTCTAGCTAAAATTTTGCCAGTGTTTATGAAATATATAAATAAATTAAGATTTGATGAGACTCCTTTGAAATATTCTCCTAAATGATGCTAAGTTATCTATTAAATCAATGCTTAGTTTTGGCAGCTTACTACAATTGTGGTAGAGACTTTTGTCTATCAAGGCTAATTTTTCAAGATGAACTAAATTTTCATTTGTTTTGTTTTCACTTAAGCCTTGGGTTGCGTAGTGAATTGTCAATTAAATCACATGCTCATATTTTTACAAGCTTCTGTTTAGACATGAGAGTTGGTATACAAAATAAACTGATAAATCCCCATTTATATGAATTAACTAGAGAACCAAAGTTACCTCCTAATTGACACCAACTCCCCACAAAAATGCTATCTTTCCAATTATCACTTGAAAAAAAATCAGTCTTGTATATTTCTCTTCTGTTCTGAAATATAATTATCCTATCCCTGCTTCCCATGCTTTCTTTTTCTCCATCCTATTCCTTTCACATATTTAATACTATCCTAAAATCTCAGTAATATACTGTTGGAGTGTTCTTAGAGTGATAGTGGAATTTGATTTAATAGGATTTCATATCTAGAAAAGTAGAATGGCATGGCATTAAAACCAAGATTACACAAAGGCTTTAAATGATCAATTATTGGATATGCATTGTCTGCCTCTAACCAAACTGACTGAGAAAAAGAGAGTTTCAACATGATGTAGAAGTACCTCCAAACTAAGAATCTGATGACCTATCATGTCTTTGTTTTAAATTTATTGTGTTGTTACCTAACTGGTTGATTTTATGCAATATCAGAACCATGACATCCTCCTTTAAAAAATAGCCTTATTGAGGTATAATTGATACACAAAAAAATGACACATTTAATCTATACATTTTAACAAGCTTGGATATGCATATGCCAATGATACCATTACCATAAAAAAGGAACTAAAATCACCTCCAAAAGTCTCCTTGCATTTTTAAGATTTTTCAAGTATGAATACTTAAAATGAGATCATCATATTAACATATTAACTTGCACAGTTCATTATTGTTAACTATAGGCACTACATTGTATAGCAGATTTCTTGATCTTATTCATCTTGCATAACAGAAACTTAATTCACATTTCCCCCTCCCTGAGTCTCTGGCAACTCTCATTCTTTGCTTCTATGAACATGACTATTTAAAATACTTTATATCAGTAGACTCAGCAGTATTTTTGTCCTTCTGTGACTTATTTTACTTAGCATAATGGTCCCAAATATCATTCACGTGGTCACAAATAGCAGGGATTCTTTCTTTTCAAAGGCTGAAAAATACTCCATTGTGTACATGTTACCACATTTTCTTTCCTCATCCATCTGTTGATGGACATTTAAGTTTCTTACATGTCTTGACCATGTTAAATAGTACTATGATGAACATGGGAGTTCAGATAGCTATCTGAGATTCTGACTTCAATTCCTTTGGATAAATACCCAGAACTGGGATTACTGGATCGAATGGTAATTTTATTTTTTAATTTTCTGAGGAACCTCTGTATTATTTTCCCTAGTGTCTAAACCAAAATGCATTTCCAATAATAGTGTATAAGTGTTCCAGTTTTTAATTTCTCCACACTCTCACCAACACTTTTCCTTTTCCTGGTATGTATGTTGGGGGTGGGGTGTAAGCCCATCCTAACAGGTGCAAGGTGATAACCTATTGGGATTTTTTGATTTGCACTTACCTGATAGTGATATTGAGGACATTTGTATACACCTGTTGACCACTTGTATGTCCTTCTGTAGAAATATCACTTGTCCATTTTAAAAATTAGGTTGTTTTCCTCAATTCTAAATGAATTGTATGCCTAATTAAATATATCGTTTAGGAACTTGGGTGTGATATATGTATACAAGGAAATGGAAAGAGAAGGACAAAAAAATAATCATGTGAGTCTTCATGAAAAGGAAATGAGAAATGTCAGTGTGGGTGAAGAACAACCTATAGCATAATATAATAGTGAAATGGGGTACAAATCAATGTACAATATTTTGGTTGGTTTTGAAAGAGTTAATTTAAAGATGAAGCACTGCCTTCCTGAATTAGTTCAAAATGTAGTTTGTGGAAGAAAGGTAGAAACCCAGATTAAGTCGAATTTGTCCTATAAAAAGAAAAATTATTTTGTCACTCAAAGAGTTCTTATATTTTAGCTATTTAATAAGATTTGTTAATATTTACATATGTGCTCATATATAGAGACACATTTATTTAGGAAGTGTTGTCCAAAATCTTTAGGCATATGAATATATATTTAATTTATGCCCACTTTTTACATGATTTTCAGAATACTTCCAAGCTGTATCATTTAAAGAAAGGTTAATAATAGATAACTATAGTTTGCCCTATAGAATCTGGAAAATACAAATGAATTTCACCTGTCTCACTTTGACAATTTTTTTCCATTATGGGCAAAAACAAAAACAAAAGACAACCGTGAAAGGACTTAGGAAACCTCTTATTTTGAGCAAAGTAAACTAAATATGGTAAATGTGTGATGCACTGTCTAGATTTCTCTTCATAGAAGGACATTTTATACAAATGGATGGATTTACTGTTGGTAGATAACATCCAATTGTTAGCCTTTCAGGCATTGCCTTAATTGAAGAAAAATGCTTTGGATTATGCCATTTTCCTGGGTTGACCTCATTCATAGACTGATAAATGAGGGCATGAAATCAACCCTTTATCTCAAAAGAAAATGAGTCTACTCTATAGGACCCTTCTAGCTCCAGAACCTCTCATAGATTTGACAAAATTTTCTGTTTGGCTAATGGTTCTGTGGACTTTTCTTTACACACTGCTGTTCATTTCTTCTCTTTATGGTGTTGGGCCCAAGGGCACTCCTTAAAAACACTGTAACATAATAATCAGAGTAGGATTCCCAATGAATACAACATACTACAGTAGGTAGAACAAAGTAAATTACTGGTATATTCTAAAGTAAGTTAACTTTCAGTCTGAGAAAAAAATACAGTGAGGAATCATAAAAACAAACAAACAAAAAACAAAACAAAACAAAAACCCCATTTACTCTGTAGTAGACCAGTCTATTGTATGTTTTGATATCGGATGCATTACTATTATTGCATGGAGGGAATAGAAAACTTGAATGATATGGTGTTATAATGCACATGATTATTGGTACTTTTATTTCCCATTGACCTATGGTTGATCTTTGCCTCCAAAAAGTATTTTCTTATTGAATGTTCCCTAGAATGAGACTTTCTTTTCTTCAAGGGACCCTGTATGTAAAATCCACATCACTCTCCACAGGGGCTTATAAACTACTTTCTTTTCAATTATTTCCCATCCCACATCACAAAGCATTTATTTGTTCTATTATGCACCACTATCTTTGAAATTTTTTAAATAGTAGAAGATCTGCATTTTAATTAGGTATAGTCTACTTTTAAAGTCAGTTGAAAATTTTTCTAGGATGAAACATCTGTAATATCCAAAGGTGTCTGGCCTAGGGCAGAAAAAGTGGGAGTGCACATCTGTATTATTGCCACCATCAGAAAATGAAGTCCTATTAAAAATATGTTCATAATGTGCTCTGCTCTCTAGGAAGCAAAAGTTTATATCCTGGAAAACTACTAGCATTTCTTATAGGCAATAAAAGTTTCATGACAACCCAGACCGACTATATTAAGCATATGCTCAGGCATCTTAAAAATGTTATTACTGATTAATCTATAGTTATAAATAACTTTCATTGGCCCTGGTTGCCTAAATAAATATGGTAATTTACGGTTTGTGTTGTTTCATACAAATATGATCCTCTGCCTGTGGTCAAAAAGTGAAGTTATTTTTGCATGCCATATAGTTTTGTAATAATAAATGCTAAGGAGATAGAATGAAGTACTCATAACTAGAAGTATCACTGATAGAAATGGCTTCATTTTTACGTTAACTCTAGTTGCTAAATCTGGTTTGATGTAATCTATATAAAGTAAATTGACATTAAAAGGAAAAATGCTCTTGTTTTCTACCAAATGAGATATTTTTTCATTAATTAGATGTAAGTTTTCAAATTTAAAACAATACAACTTCATAACAAAAAAGACACATTGGATGTGAGGAACAATAAACAAATATCAATAGAGCAGGATTGAAAATACAAGAAATATTGACTTTGCTACATTACAGTATGCCTAGATAAACTATTTTTTGCAGGGTCAGCAAATACTGAAAAGTGGTTTGCAAATTATAAAAGTTTATAGGTACAGAGAGGTTTTTTGAAACATTTTATAATGAAAAATTAGAAAATGTGTAAATATATGACAATGATTAATTTTATTGCTGTTCAATAAAATATTATATAAAAACAATAAATACATTCTCTAATTTATTGACAAAATTGCTGATGAATCAACATGTATAACATCTCTCTGTGTGAGAGAGAATTGTGTAACATCAAATGTACACATGGGAGGAATTGTTTGTAAATAATTGTGGACAGTTCATAGGAAGTGAGGTTATAAGTGCTGCAGTACAAGGCTGGGGTTGTGGCTTGGTGGTGGAGTGCTTGCCTAGTACATGTGAAACACTGGGTTTGACCCTCAGTACCACATAAAAATAAATAAAACAAAGGTATTGTTTCCATCTATGACTAAAAAAATAAAAAAATAACACGTACTATAATACTATTTTCTGTGGTTTGCATGTAGTGTCAATTTTCAAAGAAATGAATTACTTTCCCATTATTAAAAATTAAAAATAATTTTCTGATGTGACCTCCTTTCTTCTAGAGATATGTGGGCATAAAGCCATGTGAAAATTTTAACCCTGGAAATGGAAGTGCATAAGTGCTAGCCTTAAACTCCAATGTGGTGAAGAACATACACACACTTTTTCCATGAAGCCAAAATGATGCCTAATAGTGATTCCACTAGGAATTTCTTCCCAAAATTTCTTCAGAAATGTGTAATTTTCTCAGTCTCAAATCATAAGGAAAAAATCAGGATATTTTGAAAATAGGAGTGTATTATAATACTCTTGAGAGAATTAGTTTAGAAGATGTAGGAGGATTATGAGTTTGAATCTTCAGAATTCACTGAAGGCAAGTAGAAATAATGGAAGAATAAGAAATACAGACTTTCCCAGTTAGTTGAAAGATGAAGTTGATATTTCTGGGAACTATTTTCAGAGCATGTGTAAAACAGTGGTCACGATGTAATGTGTCCATCTTGCTTTCAGCTATTGCCTGTACCTCAAGTGTGCTTGTGGGTCTGTCTACTGCTAACAATGCATCATTCTTGCCAATAAATAAATATTGATACTGTGTGGTATATTTTATAGATATCCTATGAGTGGTGTTCCTAGAGATATTGTGTTTGAGAATGAAATAATTCTCAAATTGGTAATTTCAACCCATGATTTTGTGTGGTGATGTTTATGTTAACCTTGGTAGGAAGTCTGAGTATTAACTATTTGAATATTACCCAATCCTACTCCCAGTCATTTTAAAATGATTTTATAAATTCACTGTAGGCTCTGTTTCTTTTGAAGATTAACATTTTTAAATAATCATAGGTGTTATATATTCCCAGTAATGAGTAAAGAGCATGTAGAGCATTGGAAATAATTCAGGAGTAACTCAAAATTTTTAGGAGTGTATGAAACTTTGGGGGAATTCTGATTTCTTGTTCACAGGTCCCCAATATTAATATCTGTTGTGAATTTGGAAACTCTCATCCAATAGCAGCTCATAAAAAATGGTGTCATGGATAGGGAAAGCAAGGTGGTAATTGCCAGACCATATGACAACAATACTTTTACACATACAGAAAATAATCCATGATTCCTGCTTTATGTCAGGCAAAGTACTTCTCATTTCTGTGATGATGTGAATGTCATGGAAATCACAAACGTGCTTGTCTCTGAATTTGAGCCTTGTCTTGGGGTAAGTGTCATTTGATTTGTTAAACTTGGATTTATCCTTTGAGGCAGCACAGCAGCTTTTGCAGGTACAGAAATGGTCTTTATATTTAAATGTGCTGCCTGGAACACACTCCCATCTGTTTTCTGTAGTTTACACAAAGCATTAGTTCAGTTCCAGGGGTTCAAAATTCTAATTCTAAAGGTTAAATTCACACACAGAGAAGCCCAATGGGATTAGAATTCTTATTTTAGAAAATGCGTGTCCTTTTGCACTGCGAACATGACTTGCTATCTCTGCATTATCTGGCTGCAGAGCCATTACACTGGCACTTTTCTCTATAAACGTGTTCCTTGTCTTCGTCCTGATGTGATAGCACAAAAAGATGAGCAAGTCCCAGGACTAAGAATGAAGACATCTGGAGCTTATGATAAGGAAACTACTTGAACCTAGGAGTTCTGTGTATCTTTCTTTTTTTCAGGTCCCTTTATACTTTCTAGACTTTCTGAAATCTTCACTATTAAAAACGACATGTTATTTGGAAAATTGTCTATAATCTTGCTTTATAGCTATAAATAGGGTAATTACACTTCCCAAATGTTCTGGGATAAATTCAATTTTAAATGTTCATTCCTATTGTTAGACCATGCATCTAGATATGGAATTTGTAAAATAGCCTTCTCATAGCTGAACACTTCTATTTCAAGTTTATTTTAATATAAGATCTTTTACCTACGTGATAGCTTGGCACTTGTGCATTTACAACTAAATATTATTGTACAGACTTGTTTCATTCTATTTGTGCTTATTGCTATAGTTTAAAAATAAAACTTCAGAATACAAGCTTTGTATAGCTGAGCAAACTCTGTCCTCCTTATGAGGAAATTTCCTTCATTACCTTGGTCAGAGAATATTGACTTAAGAAGTACACAATAAATTCAATTTATGGTAGACAATTGTTTTCATGACACTTTGGCCTGAGCCTAAGTAAATTTTGGTCCACAGAGTAAACCTCTATCTGCAAGTTGTGACTCATTTCTTCTTATATTGATGTTGCAATGATACTAATGGTCATCTATGCCAGGCGTACATTGGGGGAAAAAACGAAATAGTTTTGAACTTCTTGAGGAAAAAGACAAATAAGATTTTCTTAAGCTGATAGAAAGTAAAATGAAGTATATGAAGTCAGTTATTGAGAATTATGAACCTCATATTATTAGAAAATATATACAAATATGAATATTAAAATAATCAAATAAAACTACAGAAAGTAGGTTATATTACTAAAGAAATAGTTGATAACAAATTCATATGTACTTGGTATCAGCTTCATCACAGAATAAGAAGAAAAGTAGCAGGGTAAAAAGATTGCTTTTGTTTTAGACCATTAAGAATTATTTTGTTTTAGGGAGACTAAATACAATATTCTGAATTATGGTGTAATGGTTCTATGAAATGATATAATAGAAATTATTTATCTTCAAGCAATATTTTAGGAAGATATTTTTTTTAAAAAACTTGATGCTTTTTTCATTTATTTTGTGAAGAAGAATAGAAGATAGTGATAATACTTCAAAAGTAGAAGAAAAGTTTTAGATTTATGATTATTTCTTTATGCTTAGAACTATTATTCCCAGTGTCCTGAGATGTTATGATTTTGTGTCTGGGTGTGGCTCTCTTTCCATTCATTATGCTGAGCTCTCTAGACCTCTTTCAATCTACAAATTCATGCTCTTAGTAAATTCTTGGCAAATTTCTTAATTTATTCTTAATAGATTCCCTCTGCTACATTTTCTCCATTCATTTTATAAGTTCAATTATTTGCATAGTTTATACCTGCACATATACTACTCTAATTTCCTTATCTTTCTGATATTTCCCATCTGTCTTTCATGGTTTATCTTGAGTAACTTCTTCATAATTGCCTTCCAACATTTTTATTTTGCTTTTGCTTATTTTTGCCACCATACAGTTAATATTGAAGAAGTGATTTTAGCTTTCTCAACATTTCCTTATATACTCTAATGGTCTTTTTCTGGTATGCAATATCATCTTTTATCTCCATGCATTATAAATACTTTTAAAGCATTCCGTGCTTTTACATTGCATATTTTTTATATTTATGGTTGTTTTGATTTGTTCATTCTTTTTTTAAATAGATAGACACAATACCTTTATTTTATTTATTTATTTATTTATTTATTTATTTATTTATTTATTTTGCAGTGCTGTGGATCGAATCCAGTGCCTTACGCATGCTACGCAAGCATTCTACCACTGAGCCACAACCCCAGCTCCTTGATCATTCTTAAAAGTTGAGGCTCTCTTCAAATACCTAGATTTTTTTTGGCTGTCAATTTAGGATTAAGACATGAGAGAGGGACTAAAATGCTAGTCAGAGTCTCCATAAACGTAGGTACATCTTGCTAACATTACTACGGAGTAATGGAGTATAGTTCTAGCTATTTTCCCAGAAAGTACCAAAATGTCAAAGGTTTAGGGTATATTTTTTTTAGACATCAGTTTACCAAATGGGAACATTTTTGCCTTCCTGCTTGAAGGTTCGGGTTATGAATATAAGTAGGGCTATCAGATTTCTAGGAATCAAGCAAGAAAGGAAACTGATGATTTCAGCATTCATTATTGTTTATGTAATTCTCCATTTGCAATTCAGTACCTCTGCATTCTCCTCAACTGGACTAGATCATCCTTTGGTCAACATGTGAAGAGAATTACCCTTTTGTCTTTCACTGAAATGGGTAAAGTGTAGTTGTGTGAAGTTGAAAGAGGAATCTGAGACTGAAGTGGTCCTGTGTACATTTCTGAACAGTTCTTTAAACTCCACCCATCCATGTTCAGGTTTTCAGAAATTTAAATTCCCTCAATTTCTTGAGAGAAGTGAAGGTTCTCTGGTGCAAAAATAGCTTAGTTCTTGTCTTTTCTTAGTTCCTCATTTTGCATTCTTGCCCTATACAGAATTATCTTTTTTTTTTTTTTTTTTT
>NW_026000249.1:22092150-22114530 GCF_001458135.2 Marmota marmota marmota | reverse complement strand
TTTTTTTTTTTTTTTTTTTTTTTTTTTTTTGTAGCAAGAGTTGAACCCAGGGGAGCTTAACCACTGAGAACACCCCCAACTCTTTTTGTATTTTATTTAGAGACAGGGTCTCACTATGTTGCTTAGGGTCTCGCTAAGTTGCTGAGGCTGTCTTTGAACTCATAATTCTCCTGCCTCAGCCTCCAGAGCCACTGGGATTTCAGGCATGTGCCGTGCCACCATGCCCAGCCGGAATTATCATTTTTCTATTCTCTGTTGATAATTCTACTGGAGTCTATTGAATGTCTTTTTGGCTCCCAATATTTTGTCAACATTTTAAAATTTGTTTTCTCTTTTTCTAGTCTGTATTCATGTTCTTTGGAATATTAGTTAGCTATTTTTATTTATAATATATTTGGGTTTGGGAAAAGCTGATAAAAATATATTTCAATCAGACATGATTAAACAAAATCTGGATTTATAGTATTTCCCACATTTTAGTTGTAAAGTTATATGAGACTCAAATTTTCACTTCTTTATTTTGTGTTTCCTTGGGAGATTAAGTTTATGATTGGGAAATATACACACTTTACTCTGATATTATCCCATTTGAGTAAGTTTCTAAATTTCCATTCATTCTGTTCTTTACTGTAATTACTTTAATTCCTTGAAGGACAGTGGTGTAGAGAAACCCAAATTATGAGTAGTACAAATACAATGTGCATTTAATTTTGATGTGGTTATGCAACATTTTCTATGCATTGGCCTGTTTTTTATACAGTAAAAATTCACCAACAGGTTCAGGCATGCTACTAGCTCTCCAGCCTACATTCCTCTGTCCATTTTTCCTGCAGTGTTCTCATGTTTTCAAGCCTTGGGGGGCACCCTTCATTCCATGTCCAAATTAAAAGGACTCCCCTCTCATGAGCTTCCAGGCCATAAGATTGCAGGAATTCGTCTTTTATTAAGTTGCTCATCCTTAGTAATGCCCAACACATGCCCAGGGTTCTATCAAACCTTTCTTTTTGCTTGTCATATTTTTTCCCAGTCTGATGCTCCAGGTTTCTCTGTTGACCAAGTTTTTCCTTTCTTGTCAGTATTTCTCTAGACCACTGTATTATCTCCTTCAAGTGTGGACATAGGCTCTCCTTTCAATTCTTCACAAAACAGCTGACATTACTGAAGATTCAAGGAGAACAGAAAGTAATTGCAACACAAATTAAGAGCATGTAGAGGAAAGAGGAAAAAAGGGATAAAGTCAGTTATTCATACCCCATAACCCAGAACCAGAGAAATTCAGGTAACATTTAAATGAGGTACAGAAGAAAATTAGGAATATAGTATCTGCATGTTCATACCACCCCATTAAATAATTACTGTTAACCTTCTGCTTGTATGTTGATCTTGGGTTATGAGCCATCAATATAGGAAGCTCATTCAGTGCATAACTTGAATGTGGCTTCATAAATTATTCAGCTTATTTACTCAAATATCATGTAGCTTAAAATTAGATTTGATTTTCTCAAGCACTACACATATAACTCTGTTGTATATTTTGTAGAACTGCAATGTTTAAAATTAAATCATACACAAAGGTCTCTAATGCTATTCTCACTGGTTAATGTATACTTCTATCATTGTTCACTAATACCGATACATAACAAAATAGAAAAACATAGGTCAATATTAGCTATGGTCATTCTGCTCTATAGATAAGAGGAACATCATATGATGAATGTTCTATGTGTATTCTTGTAAAATACAAAACACAGAGGATCACCTTAGTTCCAATGAAAATATGTAATAGTAATACATTCAATTTCAGTTAGTGTTTCAAAACCTTCAAGAAAAAGATATAATACATTAGCTTTCATAGGCTTTACCTATTTTCAACCTTTTGTTCATTTTCTCTATTCAGTTGTCTATTTTTTACTTTATTAATTTTTTTCTTTCAAACATTTTTTCATCTTTTCCTTGTTTTCTGCTGTTATTGAAATTATTGACTAACTTTTGCTTTCTTATGTCCTTATTTTAAGGATCTAGCATTAACTTGTAGATCAGGCATGGACCTGGGGCTTCAGTATATTTCCCTAAAGTTGGAAATTTATGCAAACTAGAACCAAAGGAGTCTCATAAGTAATTTTCTCTACCAACAAGATAAATGAAGGGCTGAGAGAGGACATTGTGTTATTTCCCTGATGTTGAGTAAAGCTAAAGTCTATTTTAATGCAATAAATTGAATTTGCAAAACCACAATATTTGATCTTAGCAGCAACTACTCTATCATCTTGATGTTTTTCCTGTCTCTATTTGCAGTTTCTAGCATTATTTTTCCCGCTTAAAGATCTCCTTAAACCTTTCTCTCACACTCACACACAAATGGCCAGAACATTCTTACCCAAAATACTTTTAGTTTTTTTTATATTTTTGTAAATATGTGAAAAGATTTATGCAAAATCTGAAAATATAAGTTGCTTTATATACATTTGAATTCTGAGTCAGAATCACACTATGCATGGGTTAGGTCATACAAACAGGAATTGTTCTTGATATTAAGGAGAAATTACTCTGGTCAACTTATTGAGTCTCAAGGTAAAAGGTTAATGCTTGGAATGACTCTTTTTAAAATCAGTGCTTAACAGGGAAAATTAAATGGATGATTGGAGACAACTGAAACCATACTAGACTAGCTAAATTAATCACATAATATTTTATGTTTTTGTTATATATAATACACTGTTAGAATTGTGTGAATGTAAGAAATAGAAAGCAACTCAAAGCTGTTTGGTCCATCTGTCCATCTTCTTCTCAGTGGAAACTGGTTTCTTTTTTTCCTAGAATATCAAATTTTCTCTTCTAAATCCCAGAGCAGGAAAATATCATACATACGACTTCTGATTTGGCATTTTACATGTGTAGCAATGCACAATCTTAGTTCCATTGAAAAACTTCACACAAGTGCTCCTCATTGGCCTACTTTCTGTCAGGTATCCAGGCATGGTCCAATCATCTTTGGCCAATGCAATAGGAAAACTGTCTGTGTAAGTATGAAAAGAATAAATTATATGCTTGGTGGCTTACAGAAAATCCAAATAGTTTTTTAAAAATAGTAAATCTAAATGCATGTCTAGCTTTATTTTGCTAATTAACACTCTCTTCTTCTTAGCTATTGAAGAAATTCTTAGCTAGATCAGTTTCCCTTCCAGATTATTCTATGGTGCTTTTATTTTACTTCTTTAATATATAACTATCACTGGACACTTTATATTTCCACTAGAAATGTTCCAGTTTATGTGCAGAAGATTCAAATCAAAATGCCTTGAACAACAAGGAGGTTTATTACCTTGGCTAGTAGAATGAGCTAACATTAAGGGCAGGATTGTCAAATCAGAATCAACTGAATGAAGTGTCTTACCCAATATCAGCATTACTAATAATTTCATGGATGTTGATAAAAAGGATCACACAACTTAGCTAGAAATCAGGACATCCTGTTCTGCTCCCTATGTATTTTCTTCCTGCATTGGATATGCACAGTAATAAAGGCAGTTTTAAATAAGTTGCATACATTACATTATAAACAAGAAGTCATTAGGCTATGACATAATTCCATTTTAGGCCCTAGCTTTTATAATATGTTTAAAGGAGACATGCCTCAGAATTCCATAGATTTTGGTTTTATTTAATAGAAATGATATAGTCCAGTTTCTTTAAATCCTCTGTATTCCAAAGTGCCTATGCAATGATGTGGTATTGTAACTCAGGTGCTCAGAGATACCCTCAAGTACATAGATAAATTCTAATCTCTCTTTCCCTACTCCCTCTGCCCTCTTTCTTCTCCCCTTCCTCTTTTCCCCTCTTTTTCTTCCTATCAGTTGTTATTGTACAATTATAATATATTCTGAGAAACTTGTCCTTAATTGATTTTATTGTTTTGTGAACATCATGAATTGTGCTTACACAAACTAAGAGTGCTATTTAAGTTACAAAGTAATTTTATGAGGCCACTATGATATGCAACATCCTTGGTTGACTGAAACATCCTTTTGCAGTATATGATTGCATTTTTCTCTCTAGGCTTGTTTCCCATGTGTATAAAGTGGTTTCCAAAGATCCAAGCACTGTGTCCCACAAAACATTATCTAGAGGAGGCATTTGGTTGACTGAAACATCATTGACCAGCACATAACTTTATTTTTGTCTCTAGGCTGGTTTCCCATGTTTTCAAATTGGTTACTACAGATAAAATCATTATACCATAGAAAATGTTGTCTAGAGGCCAGAATGCAAGGAAGATCATTCTGATGAACTCTTTTCCAGATATTCTTTTGTGTTTTATTTGTCATAATTGAATTGTATGCCTTTTCCTAAACTAATAACCGATAAGGGGAATATAATTATATTGATTGGGATGGGCTAATAAAAGATTGGAGTAGGCTAATAAAGATTTACCCCTGATGATTGTAAGGAGAAAATTCTCTAGAAGAAGCTGCTGATACCTGATTAAATTCTGGTTCTCATTGCGGGATAAATGAGAGGTGAGGGAAGGGATTGTAGTTTCTGAATAGCCTGCCACAGTTTAACTCTCTGGTGTCTACAGATATGACAGTTGAATATAGTTCTTGAATAATAACTGTGGTAGTTAAAAGGATGAATTATTTTCTAAAGCAGTTGCTAAAAGTTTGAAATTTTGCCCAAATAGTGCTTCTCACATTATTGCCATTTTTATTTGTCATCCCTATTACAAATATTTATCACAGAAATTTGGCTTCTCATAATTATTGCTTCAAAAGTTAATATAGAATCTTCCAGCATACTTTCTGAAATAGTTATTGCATAAGGCTGCCCTCTGTGGTTGTAGTGAAGAAAGTTTATTTTCCTAAGTCAGTGACTCTAATTTCGGAACACATAATTTTCTAACAATTACTTAGTAAAATCAAAATTCTTGGACCCCATTTGAGAAATGTTCCATTAAAATATTTCTTTGAGCACATAATTCCTTAGGAAATTTCTCATTAGCAGGCTCATTGTAGGGGTACTTTTATATGAAATATGAATTATATATGACATTTTATAGAAATAGTCACATTTGCATTATAATTACAATTATTTCCCAGAACATTTTAACATGTTTTTGGTCCTTCTTCACTTTTAAACTGTGTGATTGGCTTGTTGGTTTAGAAAGGATACTGTGAGGAAATGGTTTGTAGAAACCACAAAATTTAGGTTCAAGAATTCTTCTCAGCTCTTTTTATTAGACTATAACTAGAATCAAATACAGCCACCAGTTTTGTAGACAGAGTATGGGACTGTCAATACCTTGATCTTTCAGAGGCACTGAAATAACCTCATCCATCTTCCTTACCTTTGAGTTTTAATCCCATTACCTACAGAAAATCAAATCTCCTCTAATCAATTTAGTATATGCTCACTCCAAGAACAAATTCTGTGATCGTCATGCTTTTATTCCCTCACCATGACTCTGGCAGATCTATATCTGTGTGTGTGTGTGTATGTATGTATGTGTGTGTGTGTGTGTGTGTGTGTGTGTGTTCATTTTGGCCCCTATTTCATTGTAGTTCCCTAGAGGTAATATGTTGTAGGTGTTCGTGGTGGTTACTAGCATAATGTTTTAGACAACATTTCAATGAAATAAAAAATGAAAATGACCATATTCTCTTCTCTAACATGCATCCATAATGGAGGGTCTAATATATTCCCAGTAACCAGTCTTATATTCTTTATAGAAATTTAAGAAACTGAATGTACATACCAAAGCATTGTCTATTAACCAATTATATTGGTTATATGCCTGACACATATAATATAACTTGGGTGCAGGATAGATGATATGAATTATGTCCCACAGAAGATGGATGGTTAGTAGTGGGTGTCAGTGAGTACACACACATGCATGTATGTGATGTGTTTTCATTCATGCCTGATTTGTCTCTGTTTTCATTTGGTCAACAATGTTTGACTTGATCTCCTAAATTGTGTCATTTCCCAACATTTGAAAACTGCATATTTTCCTATAAAATTCACATTTCTGGCCTTTGTTGTGAGAAGCAGAAAGAACTGGCAACATTGGACTCACCTTCTAACACTATTGGAGATGACAAGAACTAGCTACTTATAGCTCCCTTGAAACTGTAAAGAAGTAATATTGTTCTCCGTGGTCCCCATTTTTCTCAATGCTCTCCTATGCTAAGACAAGAGATCCATCACCATTTGTTATTGCATTTGAGTGCAATACCCAAGTTCTTTCACACCTTCATAATTCTCTGGCCTCTGCAGTCTCAAATCTTGGAAATGTAGGAGGGTATTTACTATGAGATGCAAGTATGTTAATGAGTATGTAATAGTAGAAATCATGAGCTTTGGAGATAGACTTGATTTAACTCTAATTTCCAGTGTTACCACTTACTGGTTATGATATTAATTTTATGTTTCAGCTTGACTGGGCTAAGGATGATCAGATACCTGTAATGTATTTCTAGGTGAGTCTGCGAGGGTGTTTTTGGAAGAGATTAGCATTTGAATCAGTGGAACTAATAAAGAAAATCTACCTAGATTGATGTGATATTGCATCATCATATCCATTAAGTACTCAAATATAACAAAAAAGCAAAGGAAAGATAGATTTTTGTCTCATTCTTTTTGATCTAGGATATCCATCTTCTCAGACATTGGATTTTGGGGGCCTTTGGACTCCAGGATTAACACCAGCAGTCTCATCCCCAACCTGGTTCTCAGGCTTTCAGATTTGGATGATCATAATAGTCTGTGTTTAATTTCCTAATATTTTATTGAAAATCTTGACAAAGAAACTGGCCCTTGAACAAGTGACTTGGGAGAGAAAGGAAAAGGGAACTAGCTAATGTTGAGCCACTTCCTATTGTATTCCAGGTGTTTTTTTTTTTTTAATTTCTACTTGATACACTCAAAATCTTACTGAGATTATATTCATTCCACACCTCTATTTTACAAGTAAATATACTTAATCCCGTGTGAATGAGCAAATTCAAATATTGAACTGGTGAATAAAATGATTTTCAAAGGAAAATCTGTTTGATTCCAAAAATCATACTGGTTTTGCATTAGGAATATGACTCGAAGTTTTGCCACATGTGTCCTGGGACCAGAGCACATGTGTAATAACGTCTAAGGAATTATCAGAACTGAGATTTCAAATTTGTATTTTTACAGATTTTGTAGCATCAAATATGATACATGTAATATTTTGTTGAGAAGAAAGTGATTTAGGTAAATTTCCTCTAAGCTACTCTAAGGTTATTTGAATGGCCAGGAAGATAGTTGAATTTCTAGAACTCGGCACTCTCTCCTAATGGCAGAGACACTTTTGAAAAATGTTGAAGCATGGGAAGAGAGAGAGAAAAGAAAGATTCACAGGGATACCCACAACTTCATATTAAATTAGTTTTATAAACATTGCTTTAAATTTTTAATGAAAATCAAATAAAAATTCTTAAGTTTTTAAAAGAGTAATTTAACTATATATTCATTAGTGATATTTCAGTCTGCAGTGCACAAAAATAGCAATGTTCAAAAATATTTATTGTCATTATTAAGGGTAAATATAAAATTTTTAAACCTGATATATAATGTATAGTCAAGAGGATTTAAAAAAATATAATACAAGGAAATGTTCATTTAAACTTGGTTAACATTGATTAAAATGTGTTATTTTTCCAAAATCATTTTAGGAAAGATATAAGGTATTAGCGGAATGAAAGGTGATTATATACACATGGGGTTCCTAATAATACTAAAACTGAGACAATTAAATTTAAGAGCAAAAATTTTAAATTTGCTAAATGTTGTAGAAGTAATACATGGACAAATCTGACAAAGAGACCTAAAATGGGTTCCATTATTCATAAATACCCTAGGACATATTTTATAACTTTTCTAAGCCTGTTTTGTTAACTTTGAAAATGAGAATATACTATATTTAATAGTGTGTTTATAAGGATTAAATGGGGATTAAATAAGATAATAAAGATAATATTTGAACAAGGTTATGGGTTATTTTACTTAATCCTGTTCATCTAAGCAACTAAGAGAGGTTAAATAATTTGTGCAACATCACACAGCTAAGAATGAATTAGGAACTAAAGCTGGAAAATATGACTCAAGAGCATGAGCTTTTGACCACCCCCTTGCACATTTTGCTATGATTAATCAATAGATTAAAATTATTCAGTGCATTAATGTGCTTGAAAATTGTTATCATTAAATTCTTAACTACCTTTCTTGGAATAAAAATAATCTATTTTAAAAGCAAGAGAAAAATACATTGGAGATTTCCATTGATGCATTTGTTCGTATCCACTTCAAAAAGAAACTGAAGCCAATTTTCCTTAATGTGTTTTTAGTAAATCAATTGCTCTTTATCTAAATTCACTCAAAATTTTGTTCCAAATCTTGTTGCATGTTTGACCTCTATTTTGTCTCTCTCTCTCTCTCTCAATCTCCCCCACACACCCACTCACTCTTAAACTTTATAAAAAATTTCATCTAATTGACATAAAAGCTTCATGATTTCTTAATGATTACTAATAATGAATCTGTGATAATTCTTGATAATTCTTTTTACCCTGAAAATTAATTAATGAAGAATCAGACCTCTGGACTTATTTCAAGAGAGTTACTGCTCTGATATGTTGTGTAAGTATTTCCAATTTGTTCTGTTCATCCTTGACTCTTGAACTTTATTATTTCTGTCTCTGGGTGACAATAGGCAAGTCAAATAGGTATAAAAGACTCTGCATTATCTCTGACATTATGTAGAATTTAACTGACTTTCTCAAAGGTTTGATCTAATACTTTCTTGCTCATTTATTTCCTTATCAACACATAGCTTTCTTTTCCTTTTGTCATGCTGCTTTGTGTTGGTCAATCAGTCTATGTGCTTTAAGTTTCTTAGTGCACATTTTTATTTGCATTTGTCTTAATCCATTTTCCCCTCCTCCTTTTTAGTGTCTTTTAACATTTCCGTGAATAATTGATCTAAGAATAGCCATATTGCTTTCTCTAGATGGCTCTTTCTTTTAGAAAACTATTGATGAGATCTTTCCTAAAAATACCTTTAGACATTCTTAGCATTTTTTATTGTTTTGGAGTCTCTCTGTGTTCATATGCATATATCTACACACACACACACACACACACACACACGCCCGCACACGCACACATATATTTGAATCCATATCATGACGCTATACCTGCCTGTCTGCACTTTCCAATCTGTTACTGATACCCTCTTAATTGTCTTTCCTCAGCTTTATAGTGTAGGTCCACACTTAGCATTTCAACCCTTCTTAAGACAAAATTGCTGAGTTTACTATAGTTTTCATGCTGTCCCTCAGCTTTTGTTGTTTTGAATGAGAATTAAGTTTAAAGTAGACATTTTCCTTGCTAATTCCCTTAGATTTGGAGTTAGAATTTTAACAAAATTAGGCAGGACTGTTGCCCTCTTAGCATAATGAAGTTTCCATCATATATAAATGAATATTTAATTCCCACTTAGAGGTGAACGTAATATGCATTTTATTGAATGTTGGTGTTGAAATCAATAGTCCATGAGAATGAAATTCAAAGTCAAAGCCATATATCTCTAAGAGTATACTTATTATATATTAATCTAAAATGAAGTATATCATTTTATCACTAAAACTTTCAGAAGTCAATTTTATAAGTTTGACATTACATTTTCCAGGTCTGCTAGCTCCTATGTTGTTCCTATACATACTATAAATGGCATTTGTAAATGAAATAGATATATATTTTGAACCCAGAACAATGAAAGAGGGGATATCTTAAGGTTACCCCATTTATCTACAATATATTCCTCTTCAAAATCTTTGTATTCTTTATTATGTCTTGATCAAAGGTGATTGAAACTGTGCATGAATTTGGGGATATTTCTCTTAATTTGAGGGGTTGAACTTGACATTGTTTTAATTCATCTTATAAGATATGTAGTACTCTTCAGTAGGACTCTTTTTCTTAAGAGATGTGACTTAAATCTAGCATAATAACTAAAAATTTGGGCTGGGGATGTGGCTCAAGTGGTAGCGCGCTCGCCTGGCATGCGTGCGGCCCGGGTTCGATCCTCAGCGCCACATACAAACAAAGATGTTGTGTACGCCGAATACTAAAAAATAAATATTAAAAAAATTTCTCTCTCTCTCTCACTCACTCTCTCTTAAAAAAAAAAGAATTTGTTATGTACATATAATCAAAAGCTACATAACTATCCTGAATTATTTCAGCATTATTTTTTGCAATAACAACATTTACACTATTTATGTTATAATGTTTCAGCTGACATGAGATATTTAGTATGAGTTTTATCCAGAATGCTTAATATATTTGAATATTTATATACAGATATCTACTATTCATCAAATGTCATGCTTTTGTTCATGTTATACACATTATTGTGCTGGGTACAGATTATTTTAACTTACTTTACCATGTTGTCATTGATAACTCACTAGTTCTGGGATTCCAAAAATGACTTTGAAGTAGTCATTCTACTTCTAAAAGACAGGTGCAAAAGTATAGGAAATCATTGGCTGATTATAGAGGCTAAAGCTAAGATTTGTTACATGTATTATAGCTAACCTCTGTTCTAATTTTGTGAAGCTTTCAAGGATTGTTTTATTTATTTTCTACTTGCTAAATTAGAATTATATTTCCATTTGGTATTTATTTTTTTTACAATGTACTTGTTGCTTAATCTACATACCATGCAACTGTATGTATATATGGCAATATTATAGTTGTTTTTATTATTCCACACTTTACAAACATTCAAACTGAAGCTCAGAAATTTCACATAAGTTGCTGAAGTTTTCACAGCTTGATTTGAATCCATGTGTATCTGACTGCATCATATTTTCTGTTTAATTTTTGCTCACATTTCTAATTGATTTTTTCCTTCATTTTTATTGCCTCATAGAAATCTTTAATAAGTATAATGTCCCTTCCATAGGTGTATGGGTAGGTGGAAGAATGGAAAGGTGAATTTTTGTATAGGTGGATAGATGCATAAATGGATAGGTAAATGCCCAATGTACAAAACTTTCCTAAAGTTTAGAGAAGGATATTACCAACCTAGCATCTGGGAGTTCCCAAACCAGCAGATGAAGCCTCTTACAGGGTTCTTTCAATAACTGATGAGCGATAACTGTTTGCTATAAAGAAGTAAATTTTAAAAAATCAAATCAATAAAACTAAAAAAAATGTACAAATAATGCACTTCCTTTTAGGATCTCTAGTTTGTACCTTGAAAAAAGACTCCATAACTAATGTCTATTCTTCAGCTTTCTTTGGCACAACTTTGGCTCATCTATCACAGTTTTGTTTACAATAAGCCAGATGAGACATATGTATCTTCCTAAAATAATTTTCTTAAATAAATAATATATAGCATTCTGTGAAAGATCCTTATTCAACTTCTACCTAATAAATTATATCAGCAGACTTTCAAAGGAGACCTGGTCAAAGGTGAAACTTCCTGATGACTTTCCAGGAAGGGAAGAAACTTCCCAGAAACTTACTTCCCAAGGCCATATAAGTATTAATGTAAGATTTCAAAACAAGATCTTTAGGTTCACTAAGCTTTTGCTGTTGTTGCTGTTGAATTACTTTAAGAAAAGTTGAGCCTTTACATTGTGTGACTCTAATCCTCTTAGGTTAGTGATTGCTTTGAATAACCCTATTTGTTTCTTAGGGCTAAAACTTAATTTTCCATATGAAAGGTATATAAAATAAATCATGCATATATAAATTATAAATTATATCAAAATTATATAATTATAATATATAAAATTATAATAAAAATTTTATGTTAATAATATATATTATATGTTCAAATTATAAGATTATAAAAATGTATACAATATATTTCATGTATTTAAAATATGTTTGTTTTATATGGATATATAAATACAAATATTTGCATATATATTCATATTAGCCTTACATCATTTATGAAATAATTTGAGGCAGCAAATAAAATATACAGCTGATACAGAAGTAAAATAAATGCAGGAAAATGTGTAAATTGAAAGGTATGTCCAGCATAAACTTAACATATTATCTAGATGTGGGCTATAAATTGAGTTTTGAGCTCATAATAGTCACTGAAAATAAAAGTGTGTTTATTTGAGAGGTTCATAATGTTCAAGAGATTATACTGAAATTTTCATACAGGACACACCTTTTTTGGCACTGAGACTGGAGTGTACTATCTAATGGGTGATACTACTCAGCAATGTAATAGTTTTATAATAGTTACAGTAGCATATGACTTTTTCTTATTGTGCAGTTTTATGATGAAATACAATGAAACCAATTTGTTGAACCCAAGTTGAGTATTTAAGTGTTCAGCTCTTTTGTTATTATTCAAGACTAGACTTCAATGCGTTTAGAATGGCAGTTCTCAAAGCACATTTTACAGAATATTAATTGTGATGAATATTTTTAGAAAGTTTTTTATTTTTTACATTTAAAAAAATTAGTTTTCCATGACAGTAGAATGTATTTTGGCAAATTATACATACATAGAGTATAACTCATTTGATTTAGGA
Source organism: Marmota marmota marmota (assembly GCF_001458135.2). Taxonomy (NCBI): domain Eukaryota; kingdom Metazoa; phylum Chordata; class Mammalia; order Rodentia; family Sciuridae; genus Marmota; species Marmota marmota. The sequence goes on along the minus strand of NW_026000249.1, from coordinate 22,101,928 downwards.
TCCCACTCCTGTTATTGTACATGATGCAGAGTTACCCTGGTCATATATTCAAATATAAGGCTGGGAAAGTTATGTCTTATTAATTCTGTCTTTTCTATTCCCCTCCCCCCACCCTACCCTTCAGTTCCCTTTGTCTAATCCAGTGGATTTCTATTATCCCCTTCCCCAACCTCCTTTGTTTTCTATTAGCATCCTCAAATCAGAGATAACATTTGGCTTTTGGCTTTTGGGGATTGGATTATTTCATTTAGCATAATAATCTCCAGTTCCATCTATTTACCAGCAAATGCCATTATTTCATTCTTTATGGCTGAGTAATATTACATTGTGTGTATATTATTACATTTTCTTTTTCTATTTATCCGTTGAAGACCATCTAGATTGTTTGCACAACTTGGCCAAATCTACCTGCTATAAACCTTGATGTGGCTATGTCACTGTACAGTGACATGCTGTTTTTAAATCCTTTGGATATATACTGAGGAGTAGGATAACTGGGTCAAATGGTGGTTGCATTCAAAGTTTTCTGTGGAATCTCCATACTGCTTTCCATAGTGGTTGCACCAATTTGCAGTCAGTCCCACAGCAATGTATTAGTGTACCATTTCCCCCCATCTCCTCATCAACATTTATTGTATCTTGTATTATTGATAATTTCCAGTCTAACTGGAGTGAGATGGAATCTCAGTGTAGTTTTGATTTGCATTTCTCTAATTGCTAGAGATGTTGAACATTTTTTCATATATTTATTAATCGATTGTATTTCATCTTGTGTGAAGTGCCTGTTCAGTTCCTTAGCCCATTTATTGATTGGGTTATTTGTTTGTTTGGTGTTAAGTTTTTTGAGTTCTTTATATATCCTGGAGATTAATGCTTTGAGGTATGTGTGGTAAAGATTTGCTCCCATTCTATAGGCTCTATCTTCACATTATTGTTTCCTTTGCTGAAAAGAAGCTTTTAGTTTGATTCCATCCCATTTATAGATTGTTGATTTTACGTCTTGTGCTTTAGGAGTCTTCTTAATGAAGTCAGTTTCTAAGCTGACATGTTGGAGAGTTGGGCCTACTTTTTATTCTAGTAAAAAAATTGAAGCTGCACACAGTGGCACACTGCTGTAATCTCAGTGGCTCTGGAGGCTGAGGCAGGAGGATTGAGAGTAAAAAACCAGCCTCAGCGATGGCAAGGCACTAAGCAACTCAGTGAGACCCTGTCTCTAAATAAAATTTGAAATAGGGCTGAGGTTGTGGCTCAGTGGTTGAGTGCTCCTGAGTTCAATCCTTGGTTACCCCTCACCCTGCTAAAAAAGAGAAATTGAAGAAGACCTCAGAAAATGGAAAGATGTTCCATGTTCCTGTGTAGGCAGAAATAATATTATCAAAATTGCCATACTACCAAAAGCACTATACAGATGCAATGCACATTCCTATTAAGATCCCAATGATATTCTTCACAGAAGTAGAAAAATTATTCATGAAATTCATTTGAAAACATATAAGGCCTAAAATAGCCAAGACAATTTTTAGCAAGAAAAGTGATGCAGGAGACATCACAATACCAGACTTTAAATTGTACTACAGAGCTATAGTAAGAAAGCTAAGTAAGACACACCCACATAAATACAGATATCTCATCCTAGACAAAGGCACCATAAACATACATTTGAGAAAAGATAGCCTCTTTAGCAAATGGTGCTGGGAAAACTGTAAATTCATATTAATAGAATGAAATTGAACTCCTGTCTCTCACCTGCACAACCCTCAACTGTAAGTGGATCAAGGACCTAGGAATTAGACCAGAAAGTCTTTATAAAGAGGAAGAACAATTAATTGAGGTAGACTCAGTACTTGCTGTATTCTTCTAATGATGATGTGGCCTTTGCGTGTAGACTTAAAACACTAATATGAACCAGTGTCACTAAATATACCCTGAATTACTAAGAAACTTACAATTGGTATAAGTTCTATAGCAAAAATATAAAGCCTGGTCTAAAAGGGAATCAATGAATTTAACTTCTAGATAAAGCAGAAGCCCTCCTACAATTAGTTTTCTTTCACAAAAGAACTTTTGTACAAGGAATACAGGCCTACATCAAGTTCTAACCTGCCATGCCCACCTGCTTAACTTCAGCTGAGTTTCTTTGAGACTAAATCAGCTGGAAACTGAATTTAATTATGGGTGTGGATGCACTGTGGTTTTGCCCCACTATTCTGAATCATTTCTTACATGGAACACATAATGTGTGTTTAAAATGAAAAAATGGTCCGCACATCAATTCTCAGAAGAAATAGCATGCTTTTGATCATTGAACTAGCAAGAATTGCATTTCCTGTTTCATTTTTTGCTCCATTAATTTCAACAATTTGCTAAAAAGTCTTTATTACAATTGTTTTGCTGTTATTGTTACCAAAAAGGTATGCTTGTAACTTTAATTAATGTTCTTTACTCAGGTACAGCTTAAATTTTAAGGAGTATATATCTGTTAAATATATACACAAAGACTGATCATTTCAGAAAAAAATAACAATCTGAGTAATTGCCTTTTCCTCTATCTAAATCTATTAAGACACCTCTTAAATATTTCTACATTTGTGCTGCATTTTGTGTTGTCACATCTTTTCAAACCACTTGGAAATATAAGAGTATTTTCTCAAGTATTATTCAATTATAGCATTATAGTTCTTATTTCAGATTTACTCTTTATTATCATTTTAAAGAAATTCATATTAGATTCCCTAAATATTAAAATTAAGGCCTTGTTTTTATTTTTAAATTTTATTTGGTCAGTGTCATGATTCTTTAACATTTATCAGACCATATCAGGTTTATGTGACCCTAATTTCTCATCCATTGGAGAATTATGTTCCTTTAAGACTTTGATGAAAGTCTGGTAGTTAGTACTGGCACCTGAAATAATTTTCTTTCAAGTTTGAACAATCAGTTTTAGAACAAGGTTTTCCATCCTGAGTCTCTTGCTGTCCGATCTGGTTGACCTTCCCATTACACTATGTAACCTCTCTGATATTGAAGATTTAGTATATATTAGGTTAAAATTTATGGAGTAAAACCTGCATTTTAGTAACTCTGATGAGGTAGGTAGCAACTTCATTGACATCTTATATGAAAGGTTTAGTCTTCAGTTTTTATTTTATTCCTGAAATCATTTTTAACAGGAAAAAAGATTATGTGAGCACTAGCCCTATTTGAACATTTTGATGAGTTGTGCTTCCTTTTCATCCTTTCCTGTGAAATCACAGTGGTCGTATTCTATGCTTTATGCTGGGATAAATGTTCCTTATTTGCAAGGGGAATGAGCCTTGTGTAATACTGTGAGCTTCTTAATAAGAAAAGGTATTTAGCTACAGGCAGAGGAAAATAAGTGTTGAGACTGGATTGTATCTCCTGTTGATCATATTTTTCTTTTTCTTTATTTGAAACTTTCAATTTAAATATTTTTGTGATTTAGTTAGTTTTTAATAGCTTGGCCAGATGAAAGTGAAGAAAAACAAAAATTTGGAGAGTTGGATCTCTCTCATTAACTGTGGGTAAGAAAAATCCATAAATGAATTCTTCACTGGAGGATTTTGTTTTTTATTTCTAGGCAGTCTCATACAATGCATTCTTGCGAAATGCTTACCTGGGAAACAAATTATTTGATGGAAATTTATTGATTTAATCCTGTAAACGACATATTAGTATGATAATATATAATACATCATATATTCATCATATTAATACAATATACTTGCCCTTCATGATAATTTATAAATGTACAAAATACCATGTTGTAACTCATTAATGAATTAATCATAGTTAACCATATTACTTGCTTTCAGCCTGGAAAAATTCTAAATATTTTAACCTATTAGAATCATGTAATGCTCAAGATGATCTATGACTTTTCTCAGACAAACTGAGTCATTGACTGACAACTGACATCCCTAAAATCGTATACCATTTATTTATGGTGAACAAGAGGTGTAAACTCTGTGTTCAGAGCCTTCACATTTAATTATTACCATACACTACCATCCTTTGTATTTTTAATACATAATGCAGGTAAAACTGTTCTGATTATATGATTGTTTTATGAAATGTTCCTAGTTAACATTTTAGTTAATATAATCTTTTAGTCTATTCTATTAATAGGACACCTCACAAAAATATTGCAATGTGGTTGGCATAAGAGCCCACAGTAATGAATACATAGCCTAAATGGCTTTAATTGTTTATTTAGCTACTGGGGATTTAACCCAGGGATGCTAAACCACAGAGCCACATCTCATCCCACCCCCCTTTTTTTGAGACAGGGTCTCACTAAGTTGCTTATGGCCTCTTTAACTTGCTGAGGCTGTCCTTGAACTTGCAGTCCTCCTGTCTCAGCCTCCTGAATTGCCGGGATTATAGGCATGAACCACCATACCCAGCCTGAGTTAAACTATTAAAGAATTTACAAACCAAGCACTCTTGGATTTATGGGTAGTCCTTTTTGTAATACTATCCCCCATGGATTATTGAAGCAACACTAGAGCTTTGGTGGAATTACCTGTCCTACCTAGGTGACAAATAATGGTAGGGGTATATGGTGCAGAGGATGAGGAGAAGCAGGGTGAAAGTTTAACTGTACCAAACTGATGGGTCAGTGTGTCATTTTTTTATGCTCCTACATTTTTTTGTGCTAAATATCATAATTAAAATGTCAATAACTACTTTTCAAAGAAACCAGAGTATTATTTCCTAATGCCACCCCAATATCTATGAGTGACCCTTCCCCAAACAACAACGAAAATAAGAATCAAAAACAGTTTTAAAAATCCTTTGATAGGAGAAAAATGTGCATTCTATGTCAAGCTTTATTTTCTGTAAATTTATGAATTGAAATTGAATAATTTTCATGGGAATTAGGATGAAAGCAATCTACTAGGTTCCAAGGAACAGTACTATAACAATAAGTTCTAAATACAGTGTCATAGATGTATGACTTGCTTTGAGAAAATTCTAACAAGGAAAAACATACACTAAAAAAGCTAGGATATTGCATTATGGTGGTACAATAAAATGTTTTAAAATGTGCATATTTTCCAGGTTTATTTTCTTGAAGGAGCACCAAACTGATGTATCTATTTCAAAAGAGGTAACACAAATTTTTGTAACCAATATGATCGTACCAACTTTTAAATCAAAAGCTGAAATTATCTGCATATATTGGTTATGAAATAATGATACATAGTTCATCCTACATAGACTATGTATACATAAGAAATATGTCATTCGTGTTATAAACCTCTTGTTTTTGCCCTTTCCCCTTTGTCCTTTAAATATGAAGATCGTGTGTGTGTGTGTATGTGTATGTGTGTGTGTATGCTTGATGGTAGGGCTCAAACCCAGCTCCTTGCTTTTGCTAGAAGAGTACTCTAGCACTGAACTACATACTTAGCCCACAGAAATATAAAATTATTTCTGTAATTGTAAATTATAATTGCATCCGTGATTTAATCATATTGACTTTATTAGGCAATTTAAATCAATATTTTATTATAGCAGTACCTCAGAGTAAGATCACATATTCCACTATGATTTTAAATTCACTTTTTGATGAATAAAAACTGCTTATATTGTGGCATTTCCTTCTATTTTCATAATTAAATTACTAGCTTCCATAGTTAAAACCATATTGCTATGGATATAATTAATTTTAATAACTTGCTATAAAGACTAAGTTTTTCAACAGTCCTGTGTTGTTCTGGTATATGTAAATTATACAATATGTATGTTGAAAAGAGTGTATTAATAGACATATTCACCATCTGATGTCATTAGAAAACTAATGGTAAGTTATGTATTGAGTTGTAAAGTCATTAATCTGAGGCCATGATATAACACTTGCCAAAGAACATCAAAATCCCAGTCATCAAGTGACTTAAGTATGACAGTAAGTTACCAGTTCGTTAACCATGAAGAAGTTGGAAGAATTGAATGGGAAGGTAGAGAATCTACATAAACTAATATTGCCCACTAATATAGCAAAAACTGAGAATGATAGATGGAAGTTTGGCATGGTTTCAGATACCAGCTGCTTTTTAATGTCTTTCCCAGCTGAGGTAGTTGTAGGATTGAGTTTTAGGCTGTATCCTTAATTTTAGGTTGTTCATTTATTTATGTAAAGGTACATATTTTATCAATACTTTTTTCATCTTTAAAATATGGCAATACATTATGGGGGACTTCAGAATTACTTTAGCTGGAAAAAATCGTTTGCTGTTTATCACTTTTTTATGAAACTTGAGTATATTCTAAATATATCTTGAAGTGCTTTATATGATTAGTTTTGAATTTATCCTTTTTATTAAATATATGCTTGAAAGAGAAAGAACAAAGTTATTGTACCACTTCTCAGAGAGTCAAATTAACTCCTGAGTCTGGTCATAGCAGGAGTGTATAAGAAGAGAAAGTTTGATAGCCAGGTTCTAGACGTTCTTCTTCCCACCCATACCAATAAAAAGCATGGTCCTACAAAGGAAAACTCATGGGGAAATTTCTTTAAAATAGCACTTGATGGTGAAAAGTGATACTGGGGAATGGTGGAGTCCAGATTATGCTTCCAGAGTATCCCATCTTTTTAAAAATATTTTTGTCATTGTAGATAGAGACAATAACTATTTATTTTTATGTGGTGCTGAGGATCAAACCCAGTGCCTCAAACATGCTAGGCAAGTGCTCTACCACTGAGCTACAACCTCAGCCCCAGAGTATCCCATCTTGTGACACATTTTCACACCTACGCCATGAACTCACCAGAAGGGCAACCAGCTTAGGAAAAGCTTCAGTTCTCATTGCTAAATATAAATTATCAAACAAATTGTAGACACAGCAGGAAGTACATTAGCACACAGCAGAAATCCACAAGATACATTATAAAAAGATGGCAAAAGCAACATCTTATACTTTACAAACATAGTTAGTCGTCCAAATAAAGGAAGGATGTAAGACCAGTGTTATGAATATCTTCAACAGGACAAAGGAAAATAGGTAAGATGAAATAGAAATGAGCACATCATTAAAATAAATGAACCAAATGGAAATACTTTGTATAGAAATATGATATTCAAAATAATTCACTAGATGAGTTGAAGAACCACTTGAATATATCTGGAGGATTAGTTAGAAGATCAGATTAAAGGTATTTCTCAGTACTTACCTCAAAATGAGGAAGCACAAGTGGAAATATAAACTTCTGTATATTATATGAGCACCAATAGTGAGGGAAATAAATAGTGGAGAATATTTGCAGAAACCAAGATGAAGAATTTCCCTATATTAGCATTTGATATCGAAACTTTAAATTAGATGCCAAATGAGATAAATAAACGCACATACACATGTATGTTGTAATTATATTTATAGGAGGATAAATAAATAGTAGTATGAGTCCTAGTAAGTACAGCAAAAACCCAAACATAGTAAAAATGTTTTAATATGAAAACTTTTAAATATGCAAATTTGCTAAATTCAATAATCATGTTAGCTTTATTAATTTATAAAAATATGTTATAGCCTGGCACAGTGGCACACATTTGTAATCCTCACAACTTGGAGTTTGAGGCAGGACGATCACAAGTTTGAGGCCAGCCTCAGCAACTTAGGCCTTAAAAAACTTAGTGAGACCTTTTCTCAAAATAAAATAAAATGGGCTTGGGAGGTAACTCAGGGGTTAAGCACCTCTGGGTTCCATCCTGTACCATAAATAAAAATAAATAAATCAATAATGTTATGAATTTTCTTTCAGGATACTCTGGTTAAAGAATAATAGTGTTTTTAATCCTTTTCTCATTGATAATAAGTATGTCTCTACCAAAAAATTATAAATTTATAAAACTAATGTTGATAGAAATTCAGAAAAAATGATTAGAATCATCAACTTTACTTGATAAACTGAAACTCTCTCAGAAACAAAAGGGTTTAAATGAACAAAATTATCAGTTATGAATTATTTGAATAATATTAAGCTTGAATCAACAGAGGAGTAAATCTTCTAATAAAAAATAACAATAATTTTCTACTTCTCAAAAAATAATAAATAATGCTTTATACTGAAATACAGGAAAAAAAATGAAAAATACCCTTCAGTGATCAATAGTTTTCTTACTAAAATATATAATCTGGTATTGACAAACATATCTCATGTTTTACTAGCACTTCTCTTCTGTCTTTATATTAACTGTGACCACAATTAATATGTATACATTTTTGTAAAAATAACAGGAATACTTCTCTTTTAGCAATCTTAAAAAAACAATTGCATCCCAAATTTCCTGTTAAATATGGTATTTGTCATAGGTTTTCTTATATAGAATTTATCAAAAATAAAGTATTCACTTCTGTTCTTTGCTTTAGAAATGTTAAACTTTTTTTTTATATTTTGTAGCTTATTTCCTATATTAAAATTTTCCTGCATATTTTTAAACCATTCCATGAAATATATTTGTCTCTAATGTGTTGACTTATGGTTTGTGTGTGCCCAAATTCATATAAACTCGATCTCCAGTGTGGAGGCCTTGGGACATGGGATATTTTAGAGGTGTTTGGGTCAGGGGATCACAAAAGTGGGTTCATCCTCATAGCAGTGTCTTCCTCATAAAAGGATTTGTTTAGTCGCTTCTCTTGCCTTGCTATCCCCCTCCTGTTCTCCCTTTTCCCCTTTCCTCCGTTCCACCATGAAATGACATAGGAAGGAAACCCTCACCAGGTACTGACCCCTCAATTTTGGACCTACTAACCTCTATTATTGTGAGAAATAAATTTCTATTAATTTTAAATTACCTCATCTCAAGCATTCTGTTGTAGCACCACAGAATGGGCTTAGATAGTTCACATTCAAAGTGTTTCTAATGTTAAGTCATGCTTTCATTTCAGGCACAAATCTTGCTGATCATGGCACATTTTAAAATATATCTTTGAATTCATTAAGTGAAAAAGTTTTGTTTAAGATTTTCATATCTATGTTGACAAGTAAAATAGGCTTGCTAGTCCCCTCCTGTTTTGCAATCTCCATTGCTCTGACCTCATAAATAAATTAATCAATTTTTGATTTCCGCTATGTTCTGAAAAGAAAAAAAAAACTTATAATAAGAATGTATTGTTTTCTGTTCCTTTCATTTTAAATTAAAGTTTCATTCTTGGATAGCGTGTCTTTGGGGATGGATTCTGTAATGTGATTCTATCACAATAGTTCCATAAGGTTCATTATATATTGTTACAAAATACTTTCATTTCATGAAATGCTTATTTTACACTCTTATGTATCTTTCTTCAAAGTTTTTCAAGTTTGGATTCTCAATTACAATTAACCAAAATAACTATAAAGTTAAACTATCAAAGTAAGAGCTAGTTAAGAGTACCCAGTAACAAGATTCTTAAAAAATTAATCTTTATAAATACTACAATACTCTAATAAATTATTTTTATAACCATAAGGAAATATGCATATTTTGTAGATATCCTGTAAGGTAAAATAGATGTCGGTGTCCAGAATTTATGTTTTTACATTTAAATATTCTAATTTTTATTTATAACATCATAAATTATTAATTCTTAGCTGTATCTTAGAAAATTTAATGTTATCCATGATTTTATGGTACCAAGAAAAGTTCTAGGGACTGGGGATGTGGCTCAAGCAGTAGCGCGCTCGCCTGGCATGCGTGCGGCCCGGGTTCGATCCTCAGCACCACATACAAACAAAGATGTTTTGTCCGCTGAAAACTAAAAAAAAAAAATAAATATT
>NW_026000249.1:22047721-22088743 GCF_001458135.2 Marmota marmota marmota | reverse complement strand
TATATATATATATATATATATATATATATATATATATATATATTTATATAAATGTAAACAAAAACTGTTTACTGTTCCTTTCATTTTAAATTAAAGTTTCATTCTTTAATTTATATTTATATTTATATTCATATTCATATATTTATATTTATATATTTATGTTTATATATATAATCTATCTGCCATTGGGCTAGACAAGTATTTTAAGTTTAAAACCATTTTTTTCCTGCTAGGACTAAGTGAAATTACTTACTTTTTGTCTCTCCTTGGGGGGGGGGTGGTACTAGGGATTGAACTCAGGCATTCAACCACTGAGCCACAGCCCCAGCCCTATTTTGTATTAAAGACAGGGTCTAACTCACTGCCTCACTGTTGCTGAGGGTGGCTTTGAATTCTGATCCTCCTGTCTCAACCTCCATAGCTGCTGGGATTACAGGCATGTGCCACCACACCCAACATTTCTTGACTTTCTTAAGGAGTATAAACTGACCCACAAAGCAGAACCACCTTTACTCTAGTTATTGCTTATGTGGAAACAGGTGACTCTTAACTAATTGATTCATTTAGTATATAATCTTTTGTACTTCAGGCACTTTCACTCATATTCTTGCAAAATTTTGAAGCTCTTCATGCAAACAGAAAATAGTATTGTATTTTCCTATGGTGTCCTTGGTCTTCTGATTCTTACACATTATCCTTCGAGTTTGTTGATAGGTGAATAATTATAAGCCATTATGTTTTATATCTACAGTAGTCAAGGCTTCTCAAAACTTCAACAAAAATTAAACATAACAAATTAATGCACTGTGCAAAAAGTTAAAAAATATTTAATTATATGCTATAACTTTAGAAATGATACCTCTCTACCCTATAGAACCAGGGGGATAAGATAATAATTAAAATGAAAAGATGTGACTGAAATATTCTTCTCTTCTTAAAAGAGATAAGAACAAGGAACAAATGTAGCAAGTTATACATCTGCAGGTGGTGACTGAAGAAATGTGTGAGAGATTAAAGAAATACAAGTGGCATAATCAATGCTGTCATCATCCTGTAAATTACAAGTGTGTGATCCATAAATGACTCACATCCCACTGGCCATAGCATTCTCATAGTCTAGGCTAATGATTATTTTCTGTCCTTCCTTTCATAATTCAGGCTCTATTTAACATGACCTAGTGGGATAGATATTAGGGGAAAATATAGTATCTGCACAACTTAATTTACAAAAATATTTTAATGAAAGGTTTTTTCAGTTTTGGTAATTTTTACCTTAGAACAGAAAATGGAGAGCTAACAATATTGTTAGGTGAATGTTAATTGCTTTCTGGGTGATGGTAATTTTACTCATCATTTTATATATTTTAAATAGTTACTCAGAGTCTATTTTGTGCTAAAGATTTTGCCATGCATATAGGATTATATAGTTTAAAGATTAATAGTGCAGTTATGGAGGTAAAAATCCCTGGCTTTATGTTCCAGCTTGGTTGTTTTTTTTTTTTCAGCTGTATCATGATAAACAGTCCTTTACAATCATTAGGTTTTTTTATGTTTTAGTCAACAATTGCTGCAATAATGCTATTTTAAAATAACCAATATTTCCAAATGTTTACAACAAACAGCCTTCTCATACATTGGTCTGTATTTAGGCTATGTCAGCTGAAACTGGTTGAGCTTCATTCTAGGCACAGAGAAGGCTCATCCTGCTCCACATGACTCATTACTCTTTTTGAAAACAAGTGCTATCCAGGAAAATCTCTTCCAAAATCAGGGGAAAGAATTATCAGCTATATTCAAACCAAACTATATAAGACATTTACAATTTAGGTTTATATTCCATTAGCCAAAACAAGTCACATAGCCAAACCCAAGATCATACTGGACAAGGAAATATACTTCTCCAATACAAAGAGATAGGAAAGTGATTATTTCCTAAACAATCAGTCATACTTACCTATACATATGAACTGATACTTCCTACATAAGGGCTTTAACAAAGCATGAACAAAATAACATATCAATACTTATGAAACTACTTACATATTTCGTAAAGTAATAGTAGCTTTTATTTTTATTGGAGAAACCAAATAACAGAAACCAAGGGGAATGCTAGAAAAGGAGATATTTACATATGCATACCAATTACTATAGAAGTGTGACAAGTCCTAGAACAGTTATCATGTACAAGGATGTGTAAACACAAAGGGAAGGAAAACTTTCATTCTCCTATGACAGATCATGGAAAACTTCCTAGATCAGGTAGATTGTGAAGTATGAATAAGGTGCTGCAAGATAATAAGAGAAGTGAGATTATAATGATAGAAATGGAACTGCCTATATAGAAAAAGCATGGAAAAAATAGGACCTGCAAATATTTTGATTTGGTTATATTGCAAGCCACAAGATTAGAGTTTTATTCTCTAGCTGGAGAGAATATTGAATAGTTTTAGCATGAAAATTACCTTATTGGATTATGAAATATAGAAAATTTATTTCCATGGGTTTGTGGCCCACACTGAGAGAGTATGATTTAATTATTCTGAATCTTGTGTGGGCATCAAGATTTTTAATGAGTTCCCCAGATAATTGTAATATTCAGTCAAGTTTGAGAATCAATGAGTTGAGGTAAAGAAAATGATGGGAAGCGAGTTATAGAGTTATAAGGTGAAAGTTTTGAGGTAGAAGGTTTCTAACTAATCACATTGGGATTAAAATGTAATCTAAATGAAAGAAATAAGATGTGGATGATCAGTGATTTCAAGGTTAGTTTACTGAGATTTTTGTATTTTTGGAAATTGAAATCAAAGGATTTCCCAGGTTCTGAGATGATGGATATGTTTGCAATCAGGCACCAGTGAGTTAGGAAAGTTGAAAAATGGATTATAATGGATAAAGTAGAAGAACTATTGACATAAAACCCAAAGAAGGAAAAACTTTATTATAAGTGGGTCTTTATTATAAGTAGGTGAGTACAGAAAAATACCCTTCATGAATTTCTCTGATATATATTGAAGAAGTCTACTTAATCAATGGCTAAAGAGATAGAATTATATTCAGAGGTGAGTTGTGACTAATTTATGGTGTTTAAAAGAATGTTATGCTAACAGTCAAATTCATAGGAGAGGTTACAGAATGACAAGATTAATATGTTTTGTCTAATTAAATTTGAGAGAAGGAAATCCTGAGGGAAGAAATAAAGGATGAGAGAAGACAAGAAGATAGGTGATTGGTAGAGACATACATTGCATGGAAAACTAGATTAATTGGTAGTTATAGCAGCACCTTATTCATCCATAACAAATGATCACAATCTTAAACTACACGTATTTTATTTTCTCTGTCTTGGGGTTTCTGGAGTTCTGGCACAGATTATGAAAGAACGACTGGACAAGGCTCATCATCAGAGAAGTACCCGTTTATTGAGGAACAGCTTTGCACATTTATAGAGCCAGGGCAGTTCAACAGAGCAGGGTATTGGGACAGGGTGCTTTCTGATTGGTGGGTAAGGATCATGAGGGTCAGCAGGGCTCTCCATTGGGCGGCTCTTTCCACCGCTGTCTCGGGGCATGGGGAAGTTAGTACTAGAAGAGAAGCATGGTCGGTGCCATCTTTGGAGCGGGGTGGACTCCCAACAGATTAACTGGGTTCTCTGCTCAGGATCTTATAAAGCTTTGATCAAGTTGTCAACCATCTGCATTCTCATCCAGTCATGTGTAGTTAGCAAGATTCTTTTCCTTGTGGTTCCTCATGATTACAGGACTAAGACCCTTGCTTTCTTACAGGGTGTTGGAGACAAAGATGGTGTCACTCAGCTCCAAGTGAACACTATAGTCCTTCCCCTCTCACAACGTGGCATCTTACTTTTTCAAGATTTGCTCTAGTCTTCTAACAGGGGATTTTATGTAGTGTGATGTAAAACAAGGGACTGGTTTTCCCATCATCTTTGTTTTGATTGGCTAGAAACAAGCAGAGGTTCATAATGGGTAAAGATTTTATAGGAAGGTGTGATTTGTCTGGGTCACTTTGAATTCTACCTACTAGAGCATTGATAAGATTATATTTTCCAACGTTTGTCAAGGTCAGAACTAGGTATGAGGCACAGAGTATGTATTGTTTCTTGTTTTAGAAAGGTAGAATGAGCTGCCATGACATTTGACAACGTGCAGAATGATTGTATTCTAACCTAGAGATAAATCACCATGGTGAGGGTGTTCTAATGCAAGACAAATATAAGATTTTGTGAAGAATATAAAGTACAGAGGATGCTGTACAATCAAGGTCAAGAAATATCTTGTTCCCAGGAAAGACTAGCCTAGAGTATTAAGAGCCCTGGGGATAAAGCAGTCAGAGACAAACTTTATTCTGGATGGGTCCCTTTTTAAAATTATTTTTTATATTTTTTAAATCAATGGATATAGTAAAAATCAAAGGAACTTACTCAACAGTGGTCAGAATTTCTTTAGCAGAACTTTAACCCAAGTTACAGTTTCCTTGGTTGTGGGATCCACCATTAAACCATACCTACCTCCTCTTTTCTCTGTTGTTCTTCCAGAGACCTTCTCTAAATGATTATTGTACATCTGAAAATATGAAATTCTGCCATAGACCATATGCTACAATAAGAACTATGTTTTAATTAATTGTCTTTTTATGCTTATAGTCTTTTAAATTAAATATGGCTAAACCATAAATATTGGCATTTTTGTTCAAAGGGATCTAATATTGATAATTTCATAAGATTAAAATTAATACATTTCTATGAGATTTTAAATTCTTGAATCAATATCATACCAATTCCTGTGTTCCTGAACATAAACAGCAATGCCATGTCACTGCATTTCCCTAAAGAGGCCATAATACTGTTTGATTCAAATCAGAAATATTTTCTCCGACATTTAGGAGCCTTGGTAAAGGTTGGTAACATGTTTGAATACTTCTTTTGTGTCAATTTGATATTAAGGGAAATATAAAGAAAGGAATAATAAAAGTTTTTGTTACAGTATTTAGATATGAGTATATATAAGAAGGCACATATATATGAATGAATATAAATGAACATGTGTACATTTATATATTCATATATGCATTTGGCTTTTAAAGGGTTATATAAGTTCTTTCTTTGTATATAAGTCACAATCATCCTTGGTATAAATGTGTGTTTAGAAAGAATGTATTAGAGAATATTTCGTAATATCTTTGCTTGAAAAGAAGCCTGTAGACTATTGAAGAAAGTGCAATGATTTTATAATTAGTTTATAATCAATAGAAGAGATGTTTTCTTGAAAGATTTAGAGTTAGCTCCCACAGAAGATTAAACCAGATAACATTAAATCATAGCAAACAAATTCAAGATAACCCTGTAACTTAAAATATTTGCAGATTTGTGCATATACATAATGATATGGGTAATTAAACAATTTTGATGTGCTCTATCAAAGAGATGTTGTTAGAAATCCCATTGTACAAAATTATAGCTAAATATGCAAAGCAGCATGAACCTTAAACTCTTTGAAGCAAATCTACTGAAAAATAATGATAATAATATGTTCATTTTTGGCCTTTGAAAATTAAAAAGGATTATCTGTAACATACACTAAGAAGAATTTGGAAACTTGGAGAAACATGTCTAAGTCTTTTATTTCAGTTAAATACACATATTGATTTTTTTCTTCTTGGAATATTACCAGTTGCTTATCTTTTTTCTAATAATTAAAAATTGGAAAAAGGAAAGACAGTGAAATGGATCCAAAATAACTTTCCTACGTACTTATATTAATGCACCATAGAAAATCCCACCATCGTGTATGTTCATAAGAATGAGGCCCTAACTAGAATAAGACATATTTGATGCTTGTACAATTATATCAAAATGAATTCTACTGTAATGTATAACTAAAAAGAACCAATAAAAAGTACATAGATGGCAAAAGAATTGGATGATATGTAACACATTCCCTACATAATTTACAATACTTGAAAATGTATCTGAAAATGTAAAAAGTAGGTATTATATTTTTGCCCAAAATATACTTTCAAATAAAATAATGATTATTGTATGATCATTATATAGATTTTTATGTCTTCCTTTGTTCTCTAATTATGTCTTTTTTCTGATATTTTGGTTATAATAATCTCAATTGTTACTCACCTTTTAATTTATTATGTTCTAAGTTGTCTCAATATGTAATTTTCATATCCTTCCGGATCATGCATCAAAGCTTTTAGCAAGTGATATTGAAAGAAAAAATTAAAATGAGAATAAGACATTTCTTAAGATTATAGTGTCATGTCTTCCTTAAATACTCTTGGTAATGTTTTGTTCATCATGTTTTCCTCATCTATTTTACCATTATATTTATTTATTTATTAAATGTTTTTTAGTTGTAGATGGACACAATTCATTTACTTTATTTATTTTTGTATATGTGGTGCTGAGGATTGAACCCAGTGTCTCGCACATGCTAGGCAAAGTCAAATGCTCTACCACTGAGCCACAATCCCAGCCCTTACCATTATATTTAAATTATATTTAGTATGCATGCTTATTTAAAGAACATATGTTATTTGATCAATTCTATACCTCATCATCTAGCACTTAATTATTTACTAACTACATTATCCAGTTGATTCATGTTTCACAAATGTCTTATCACAGGAGGATTTAAAGAACTTCGAAGTTAAGGACGAAATCCTTTGTTTTAAAATATGCTTAAAGATGTATTATTTCAGTTTTTAGGTATTTAATCTTCCTTGATTCTGAGTTTAAGATTTTATTTCTANCTTGGGCTGGGGATGTGGCTCAAGCGGTAGCGTGCTCACCTGGCATGCGTGTGGCCCGGGTTCGATCCTCAGCACCACATACAAACAAAGATGTTGTCTCCACCGAAAACTAAAAAATAAATATTAAAAGAATTCCCTCTCGCTCTCTCTCTCTCTCTCTCTCTCTCTCTCAAAAAAAATTAAAAAAAGAACTAGGAACTAAACAAATATATCACAAAATATATGCCACCAGTTTAATGACTATCTATGATGAAATTTACTCATAATAAAATAACCACTTGACCTCTCTTAAGAATCAGTGTATTTTTTGGTTACAAAAACTTTTGTGATTTACCTTTTGGGCCTAGGTCTTATTAGTAGGACATTAGATGTAATCAAAATCACACCATTGTGATGGTACAAATTGATAGCTGATAGCTTGAAATTATGGAAAAGGTAATTTTACTATTGGTCCTAATGTTTAAACTATTCTTATTTATAAACCATTTCATGGACTTTATCATACCTCTTTTAAAGGAAGTTTTTCCCTACCCCTTTGACTTTGTACTTGGTCATGTGACTTGCTTAGAAATAGAATGAAGCAATAGTAAAAGTGTGCTAGTTCCAAACCTAGACTTTAATATGTCCTGGTATGTGTTTGTTCCCTTGTGCCTTGTCCATTACCATGAAATGAGTTTGCCTCTGCTATCCTATTAGTCTAAGAAGGATAAGAGATACATGAAGCATATCTGACCCACCTGATCAGTCCAAGCCTGCGTGTAGTTATTATTTTATGCCACTGAGTATTAGACTGGACTTGTTTTTTTAGTATTTTTTGCAATAATCAATAAAAATGAATTTTTGTAAGAATGTGAAAATAATTAAAAAGAAATATCCTCCAGGTTAGAACTCCTCAGTGTTTTATGGAAAATATAATAGATATGTGGTAATAGAAGCCTAAGATCAATTCTTTGAATATCTAGGTTAAATAAAATTATATATTTAGAATGTTGAGAGCCCTTAA
Source organism: Marmota marmota marmota (assembly GCF_001458135.2). Lineage (NCBI taxonomy): Eukaryota > Metazoa > Chordata > Mammalia > Rodentia > Sciuridae > Marmota > Marmota marmota. The sequence goes on along the minus strand of NW_026000249.1, from coordinate 22,080,960 downwards.
TAGTCTGTGTTAATTTCCAAGAGTTCAAGTTAGCTGCATTTTTCAAATATATTTGACATTAGACAATTAACATTAATGGGAATAACTAGCAACATCTCCCTAAACATAATTTGATAAACAAAGGTTATCCTTGGGTCATTTAGCAGAGTAATCAATAATCCTTGAAAGCTTCACTGTTGGATCCCTCCATATGAGGCACAGTTCATACTGAAAATAATGCTTTGTCATTAAGAAATATTTATAAGAAGATTCAATAAACTTCAAAATTTATGATAATACGTATTTATATAATATTGTTCTTGATTCTTTTGACAAGAAACCAATTATATAGGTATAGTAGGACATGATATAAGTAGAACAGAGAAATATTTTACACAGAAAAGTGTCTAAGGTGGAGAGTACAGAATGTTTTCTAGGATATATGTTGTTTTAATTATTAACTACCCATTGTCCACAACTATGAATTCTGTAGCTACATTTGTGAGGCTACTTTGCAGACATTCAGGGAGTTACAATAGCTTAGCTTAAGTAGCCATTATAATTAATCCATAAAGCCTAAAAATGTTCCAAAGTGATTCTATATAAAAGTTATGTAACAATTCATATTTGATAAGATATAATTTCTAACAATAATTTACTTATTGATAGATTTGGTGTTTTAATGCAGATTACCTGGGAAGCTAATAATTGCTTTTATGAATACTGAGAAACTTCTTTGTCACCATTTGTATAATTATTTAAAATCCAGTCTGAACAAATGCACAAAGACTGGTCATCCATGTATTCTACTTCTTATCTTTTGAAATATTGCAATGCTAGGAATACCAACATTAGCTTATATATAGCAATAACAAAAACTCTTGAGATCATCATATGACCATCTATTGCATAGGTATTATGTGGAAATTTTTACTTCTTCTATATTAGAAATCTTTTCAAAGTCTGTATTTTACACCAAAGTGCTGGGTAACCAGTGCTTTGAAATAAAATTTCATTCCAATTCAAAGGGTTCATTTTGAATCTTCAGAGCTCATGTACTAGCTATTTTTTCAGCTTTAATCTTTTTTTATATTCTCATATTAATAGTGAAAACAATTTTTAATTATTCTCTTGTTTTACCCAGTGTTTTCACTGCTGTGACCAAAAGATCTGACAAGAGCAATTAGAGGAGGAAAAGTTTATTTGGGGGCTCATAGTTTTTAAGATCTCAAACCACAGATGACTGGCTCTATTACTCAGAGCTCAAGATGATGCAGAACATTGCCACAGTCTGGCTGGGCACAAATGCCGCAGTCTGGCTGGGCACACAATCACGAGCCACCACACAGCTTGTAGATTCAAACAGCAACTCTTTATTCCCGAACTCACACCAGCCGTCTACAATCACGTTCTGGGGAAATCCATGTTCTCTGCACAAATCCAAATCCACTGGGCTTCTATCTCCAAAATATACTGTCTGAATCCCGTGAGAACTCAAGGGGAACTCAGGCAGCAGGATACGCCCTATTCCCAGCAGGAATAATCTTAAACCTTAAACCTGGAACCTAAACCGGGAACGCCCTAATCCGCCTTGGTCCTTGAGCAAGGTCACCTACATTCAATGTCACTGCAACATGGGGTATGGTAGGCTGGCAAGGAAATTGTCATACCTACTTGGCTAATGGCTCCCAGCAGAACATCATGGCAGAAGAGTGTGGTGGAGGAAAGTGTTATAGGACATGGTATCAGGAAGCAGAGAGGGGGGGCGGGATTCTCCACTGTTTAGAGAAAAAATATATATACCTCATGGGCTGGGGATGTGGCTCAAGTAGTAGCGCACTCGCCAGGCATGCGCGGGGCGCTGGGTTCGATCCTCAGCGCCACATAAAAATAAAAAAAAGAAATAAAATAAAGGTGTTGTGTCCACTGAAAAAACTAAAAAAAAAAAAAAAAAAATTAAAGAATTTTACAATCTCTCTCTCATTTGAAAAAAAAAAAAATATATATATATATATATATATCAAAGGCATGTCCCCAATGACCCACTTCCTCTACTCATTCCCCACCCACCTTCAGTTACCACTCAGTTGATTCCTATCAGGAATAAATGTACTGATTGGGTTAAGGCTTCCATAGTCCAATTTTTTCACCTCTAAACCTTCCTAAATTGTGTCACACGTGAGCCTTTAGAGAATACCTCATATATAAATTATAATACCCCTAATCCCAGTGTCCTTTAGTATAAAAATATTGTATAAATGTCTAACATAGGAATTTCCATATTGATTCAAAAATGCCACATACGATTATCTTTTCCTTTTTTTTACTCTGGAATAAACATGCTGTATTGGTGATTAATATAGTTTCTCCATTCATGTGAATTTACTCAGATGATGAAGGATGCTCTGCCCAGCCTATGGTATCCATGGATACCAGGCAGATCAGGGATTCCAAGATGAGTAAGTTTAGAATTGAAAGTCAACACTTCTTATCTAAACCATCATCATTGGAGTGTTTGCAAAGATATGCCAATGTTAACTTAGCAGATTTTGCCTAAAGTAGAGGCAGTAAGGTACAAAAGCTAATTTAAGTGAATAAAATGCTTTCCAAGAAGTTGGTACTTTCTCACTTCTGGAAAAGTAATTTTATAAAACTTAAAAGAAAGGAAATTAGGTCTATATCTTTATATATAAATTTGACAGGATTGCATTGACAACTTGTCTTGTAAAACAAACTTGAAATCAAAATTTAGAATTCTAAAAATTACAAGATATGTAAAGTACTTTTCTGCTTAAAAAATTACAGATATTAATACCCTTAACCATAAACTATGTTTATGTTGTATGTATGTATATGTAAATATATATGTAATGTATTTTAACTCTTTGATAAATACATCCTGGAAATGTAGTCATTGTATGAATTTTGAAATAAGAAAACTTTAACACTTGAAGCAAATCATGCTCACTTCCCTTGAGCATTTAACCTGATTTTAAGAATATGGTATGTGACATTTGAGCCAAGGAAAAAAAAGATCTAAGTAATATATCTATACATTCTTACATGTTATACTAAACATGTCTGACTAATGGTGAAGATTAATGAAAGGCATGGATAGCTAAAGCTATCTGGGAATAATTTAATTGAAGTGTATTATAAATAGACTACATAAAAGGCACTTGAAGATATCTCATGTTTACTTAATAACCTCTGAAAATTATCGACTAACAATGGTGTCCCTTTTATCTATGATGTGTGGTGACAGAAATAAGGTTGTTCTTTTATGGAAACTAATATATTACTGCATAACAATATCATCCAGTAGCCCAGATATAGATATATCCAAAATGTCCATTAGCAATAGAATGAAATAGTAAATAGTACTATGTCCACAGAGTAGAATACTATAAAGCAGTGACATTGAATGGACTATTTTAATAAAATATGGATGAACTACACAAAGAACATTGAGGGAAATAATCTAGCTACAACAAAGTATATAGCATGTAAGATTCGATTTACATAAATTTAAAATAAGGAAATTATGATTTTTAGAGTGTATAGATATATATATATATATGTGTGTGTGTGTGTGTGTGTATAATAAAAATATACCATTTTCTCATGTACAATTCAGTGGTATTATCTAAATTTTATAATGTTTTACAGCCATCACCACTATCAATTTCCAGAACTTTTTTTTATCATTTCAAATATAAGCTTTGTGCCCAGTAAACAAACGTTACATAACATTTCCTTTCTGTGTGTATTAACTTGCCTATTCTGTTATTTCATCTGCCTTATTTTAATTAGCATATGTTTTCAAAATTCTCTAGAGTGAGGCATCATGTGTGGCATCCATCAGTGAGGCATCCATTTGAATTACTATAATGAAATACTTGAGGTAGGCTAACTTTGTAAATAAAAGAGGTTAAGCAAAAGAAAGCAAATAACCCACTGAATAAATGGGTAAAGGAACCAAACAGATATTTCTCAAGAGAAATAAAAATGGCCAAGAAATATATGAAAAACTATTTAACAGTCTTATCAATCAGGGAAATGCAAATCAGAACCACACTGAGATTTCATCTTACTCCAGTCAGAAAGGCAATTATCAAGAACACAAATAATAATAAATGCTGGTGAGGGTGTGGGAGAAAAGGTACACTTATACATAATTAGTGGGACTACAGATTGGTACAACCACTCTGGAAAGCAATATGAAGATTCCTCAAAAAAATAGGAATGTAACCATGATATGACTCAGCTATCCCACTACTTAGTATTTATCAAAAAGTATCATCAGCATCTTATACTGTCACATCGGTTTTTATAGCAGTGCAACTCACAATAGCCATGTTATGAAACTTCCTGGTACTCATCTGTAGATGAATGGATTAAGAAAATGTGACACACACACACACACACACACACACACATAATGGAGTTTTACTCGGCCATAAAGAAGAATAAAATTATGGCATTTGCTGGTAAATGGATAGAAATTGAGAACATCATGCTAAGTGAAATAAGCCAAACTCAGAAAGCCAAGGGTTGAATGGTTTCTCTATTATGTAGAAGCTATAGCAGTTAATGGAAAAGGGATGTGGATTCAATATCATAAGACAGGGGAGGTCAGTAAAGTAGAAGGAGATTGTTTAGTAGGGAGTTGAGATGGAAAATGGGAGGAAATGCAGAATAAATTTGACAAAAGTATGTTATGTGCATGTATGAATATACCACAGTGAGTTCCACCTTATGTATATCCATAAAAATAATTTAAATTATTAAATAGAAGGAAGATCAGTAGAGGAAGGGAGGGAAAAGGAGACCAGGGATTGAAATGGAACAAGCTAAACTCCATGTTTGTATGATTATGTCAGAATGAACCCAAATATTCTGTATAATAATAATGAACTAATTAAAAACATTTAAAACTAGAAAAATGTTTACTTAGCTGACAGTTTCAGAGATTCATTACATTGGTAAGGTGCTGGCATTGACTAGGCTATTGTGAGGACCTCATGGCTGATGGAATCACAATGGTGGAGGCACATATGAAAGAACTTGATCACATTGCTTGACAGGAACCTAAAGAGGCCAGGGACACACATTTCCAAGGGAGCCCCCCCAATTGAGCTAAGGATGTACTGCTAGGACCCACCTTTTAAATATTCCACGGTGTCATTGCTTCACTGAGGACCAAGCTTCTAACACATGAACCTTTGGGGGTCATATAACACAAGTTCATTATTTTTATGGCTAATATTACATTATATGTATATCTTTAGTCTTTTATTAAAAATCGAGGATTAAATAGTATAAACTTTCCAATTAGCTTTCTGTGAGGAATGCAAGTTTGGAATTGCTTTGTTCATAATTGTGCTAAAGTCTTTCTTCAAGTCAAATATTGTTTTAAATGTAAGGATCCTAGTTACTATTTCAGAGGAAGGTTTTGAATTTGAGTTACTAGATACAACTGGGGCCTCTTCTGTGTTGGTAATTGACTATATTCTTCCTTAAATAATTACATAGGTCTGTCACCTTTGTGTTAATTCATAGAGTTGTACATACCTGCTCACTTTTCTTGGTTTACTGAAGTCTTTAATTATAGTGATATAAAGGAACAAACTATTGATTCCAATAATGTAAGTGAATCTCAAAAGCACTATAGTAAGTGAAAATAGCTATTTAAAAACTATATAGTGTGTGATTCAATTTATAAAATATTCTGGAAAAAAGACTTAGAGGTGGAAAATAAGCACAGAACAGTACAACAAAATGTTTCAAGGTTATGGAAATAGTATAGAAAATTTGGTAGAGGTTTCATGACAATACATGTTCAAACTTATGTACTTTACTCCTAAAAATTGTGAATTTTATTGTAATTCATATTCAAATAACCATAATTTTGACAACAAAAATGGAGCTAACCTGGCCAAAGTCACTTTCCATCATGACAATAGTGAGGCAATAAGAGAAGAATAATGATGTTATTATGAGTGCATGAATTTCAAGTGACATTTATTGAGTAGTTTTTAAACTAGGTATGCAGGCTGCTTGATATTTCCAATGCCCTAATCCAAAGATGGACCAATGTGAAAGAAATATTGATGGCTTATGACACATTTCAGATATAACATATACTTGCTATCTTTTCCACTTGCTGGAGTTAGTTTATTTTAGGTAATACTTAGAAATTTGAGTTTTTACTGAAGCAGCTTATTTACATTATCAGTTAGCTTTCAAAAAAACACTCCAACAGCATTTAAAACATCAAGCAGCTGGGTGGGTGGCTCATGCCTGTAATCCCATCAGCTCAGGAGGCTGAGGCAAGAGGATCATGAGTTCAAGACCCTAAGCAACTTAAAGAGACCTCATCTTTAAATAAATAAATAAAAGGGCCAGGTCAAAATGAAAAATAAAAGGACTGGGGATATGGTTCTGTCATGTGAGTTTACTGGGTGATTATATATGCTTATCCTGACTCAGCTGGAACAGGATGATCATAGATAGCATAACTGGTATCAGCTTATATGGTCTTATCACCAGCAGGGTGAGCTGAGCTCAATCATGTAGGGGTCTCATTATTTTCAGCAGTAAATTGGGGGAAATCCCAAGAAGAACTTTTCAAGCATCTGAACACATAACATTTGTTATTGTATCTTTGGCCAAACCAAATCACACTGTCAAGTCAAAGATCAAAATGTAGAGAAGTAAATTACATCACTTGATTGGAAGAAAGGGGCAAATTGATATTGTCAAAATGTGTACCCAAATTGGTAAAATTGTAATAGTATTTTTGACAGTTTTATTGAGACATAATTTATTTTTTTAGAGAGAGAGAGACAGAGAGAGAGAGAGAGAATTTTTTAATATTTATTTTTTAGTTATCGGCGGACACAACATCTTTGTTTGTATGTGGTGCTGAGGATCGTACCCGGGCCACACGCATGCCAGGCAAGCGCACTACCGCTTGAGCCACATCCCCAGCCCCAATTGAGACATAATTTATAAACCATAAAATTTATACATTTTGAGGGCTTAGTTGAATGTTTTCATGAATGTATAAAATACATCACCACCACAATAATGATTTAGAATATTTTATCACCCCTGAAATTACCTCATTTTGCTTTGCGGTAATCTCTACCTCAAGCCACAGCCACTCTCTAATCTTCTTTTTTAAGAAAAAATTTTAGTTGTAGATGTATACAACACTTTTACTTTATTTTACTTTTATGTGGTGCTCAGGATTTAACCCAGTGCCTCACACATGCTAGGCAAGTGCTCTGCCGCTGAGCAACAACCCCAGCCTCCTCTGATCTTCTTTATGTTGCTATTGACTTGATTTTTTATGATATAATTTAAATTACATCATATAATGTTATTTTATATATCTAGTTTATTTAGCATTGCATTTTTGAGATTTACTCCATAATTATTATTCCATTATATTTAATACATTCTTATGTATTTAAAAACCAATGGCTGTTTCAGATATTTCATATATTGGGTCATTATGAATAAAGATTCTACAAATATGGAGGATTTTACATAGAAATGTACATTTGTTTAGCTTACACAAATACCTGGGAGTTGAATGATGTATCTTAAATGTACATTTAACTGTATTTCTATAAAAAGGGTGGTAAATATTTGCTGTTTCACTCCTAATTTTAACAACTTGAATCCTCTCTTTTGTTTTTCATTATCAGAATAGCTAAACTTTAAAAAAATTTTATACCTTTATTTTATTTATTTGTTCTTATGTGGTGCTGAGGATCAAACCCAGGGCCTTGCACGTGCTAATGAGTGTTCTACGGCTGAGCCACAACCCCAGCCCCTAAACTTCTATAAAGTTTGTTGATCTTTTTAAGAACCAATAATGGGTTTTGGTTATCACCTTTATTTTTTATTTATCTCATTTGTTTCTCCTCTAATCTTTATTATTTCCTTCCTTGATACTTTAGGTGTTGTTTGCTCTCATTAAAGTTTTATAAAGTATAGGTTAGGTACATATTTGAGATTTTTTTCCTTTCACAGATATAAGCATTTATGACTTGAATTTCCCTCAGGTATTGATTTTTCTGAATACCAAAAGTTTTGGTATATTGCAATTGGATTTTCATTCTTTTTTAAGTATCTTTTTACATTTTTCTTACGATTATTTTGGACTAGTTTATTAAATTACCATGTTATGAATTTTTCAAGTTTCCTTCTGTTATTAATTTCTGTTTAATATTATTGATCATAGAATCTCCTTTGTATGATTTGGACATTTTCAAATTATTAAGACTTATTTTACAAAGGTAACATTGTCTATCTTAAATATTTTTACAAGTATACTTAAGAAAAAATATATACTCTGCTCTTTTGAGATTGAATGATCTATTAGATGCATATTAAGTATAGTTAGTGTTTTTGGAGTGTTCTCTTCCTCCACTCTGCCTAATTATTGTACCCATTGTTGAATATGGGGTATTAAAGTCTTCAATAAATTTAGTTGAACTTTAAATCTGCCAATTTTGTGTTGTATGTTTGAAGGCTAAATTTTTAGGTGCCTGTGAATTTATGATTATATTATTTTCTTGATGAATGATCTGTTTTCCAATTATGCATTGTACTTCTTTGTCTCTACTAAGAATTTTTATCTTACAGTATGTTCTGTGTGATATTATGTAACTACTCCATTTCTTTTAAGAAGTCACTAAACAAATACTATTTAGTATGAAATCTGTATTTCTATTTTATACTTCCAAAATGCTTATATATTTGCATCTAATGTGAATCTTTTATAGATTACAATTGGTTTTATCATTTTTAATCAGTTGTAATTATTATTGATGGTAGTGAATTTTATTCAATCATTAATACAATTAATTATAAGGAAAGGCTTCTATCCTGTGTTTTATATATATCTTACATCTTTTTTATTCATCAAGTCCCCAGTATTGACTTATTTTATGTGATATAGATTCTGGTGTACCACTTTGACTACTTTCTGGTTTCTTTTATCATATATTTCTTTTAAAACTATGTACTGAACATTTTTCTAGGAAATGCCATTATTTTATTAGTATGCATGCATCAGACTACTTTGATATACTAACTACATTTAAATTGTGTGCAAAATTTTCCTCCTGTGTAGCTGTCCTCTATTATGTTATTACTGGAGAAAATTAGTTTTTTTATACACTGTGCCCCAATCAACACAGATTTATCATTATTTTTATGTGGCATATTTAAAATCACATAGGATTATAAGATTCACATTTAGAAGTTCATTAATACTCACTTTTCTGTTTTCATATGTGATCACCTTTGTTGTTCTTTTATTTTTTATAGACATTTCATGGTCAGTGGTTTTTTTTAAAGCTTTAAAAAATTTTTTTAGTTTTGCATGGATACAATATCTTTATTTTGTTTATTTATTTTTATGTGGTGCTGAGAATTGAATCCAGTGCCTCACATGTGTGAGGCAAGTGCTCTGCCACTAAGCCACAACCTCAGCCCATCAGTGATTCTTTTCAAATACTTTTTGCTTATGGTCTGGAGAAAGGGTCAATATGCATTTTTCCCAGATGTATATCCAGTTATATACGTGAATCTGTTTTCTACTTCGGTTTTGTTGACATATATCTTTATTTTTATGATAAAGACATACTGCTTTGGCCAAAGTATAAAAAAGGTATATATTCTGGTATACTATTTTGACTTGTTGTGTTACTGGGGATTAAACCCAGGGGTGCTAAACACTGAACCACATCTTCAACACTTTTTATTTTTTATTTTGAGACAAAGTCTTGCTAAGGGCCTTGCTAAGTTGCTGATGCTGGCTTTGAACTTGTAATCACCCTGCTTCAGCTTCCTGAACTGCTGGGATTACAGGCATGTGCTACCACACCTAGCTATAATACAATTTAAAAGCAGGTTGCACATGTCCTACAAATTTACTCATCATTTCCATAATTGTTTTGGATAGTTCAAGTCCTTTTTTTTTCTGTATAAATTTTAGAATGAGTTTGCAAATTTGTGCCAAAAAAAAAAAAAGCTACCAGGATGTTTATTGGAAAAGCATTGGATCTGTTGATCAATTTTTGGAGAATGGCCTTTTTTATTTAATTTTTATTTGTTCTTTTTAGTTATACATGATAATAGAATGTGATTTGATATATTTATACAAGCATGATATTCATGTTTTTCTAATTAGAATAACAGTCTTGTGGATGTACATGTTATTGAGATTCACTGTGGTATATTTATATATGTACATAGGAAAGTTATGTCAGATTCATTCCACTCTTTTTCCTGTTCTAGTACCCCCTCCCTTTTCTTCTTTTCCCTTTATCTAATCCACTAAACTTATGTTCTTTCCCTCCCCCTTGTTGTGTGTTAGCATTAACATTTCACAGAGAACATTTGACCTTTATTTTGGGGGGCTTATGTCTTTTAACATGATGGTCTCCAGATCTATTCATTTACCAGCAAATATCATAAAGTAATTCTTCATCATGACTGAGTAATATTGCATTGTGTGTGTATACCACAGTTTACCCATTCATCTGTTGCAGAGTACCTAGGTTGGCTCCATGGCTTAGCAACTGTGAATTGTGCTGCTGTAAACATTGATGTGGCTGTAGTATGCTGATTTTAACACCTTTGGTTATATACCAAGGAGTAGGATAATGGGGTCAAATGGTGGTTCCATTCTAGACTTTTGAGGAATCTCCATACTGCTTTCCAAAATTGTTGCACTAATTTGCAGTTCTACCAACAACATATGAGTGTACCCTTTTACCCGTATCCTTGCCAACATTTATTGTTACTTGTATTATTGATAATTACCATTGTGGTTTTTAGGTGAAATCTCAGTGTACTTTTACTTTGCATTTCTCTAATTGCTATAGATGTTGAACATTTGTTTTCATTTATTTGTGGAACGTTTGTATTTCCTCTGTGAAGTGCCTTTCAGTTCCTTTGCTGATTTATTGATTGGAGTATTTGTTTTTGGTGTTAATGTTTTTTTTTTAGTTCTTTGTATATCCTGGGAATTATTGCCTTATCTGAGGTGCAGGTGGAAAAGATTTCCTCCCATTCTATAGGCTCTCTCTTCATGCTCTTGATTGTTTTCTTTGCGGTGAAGAAGCTTTTGAGTTTGATTCAATCCTATTTATTGATTCTTGATTTTACTTTTTGTGCCTTAGGAGTCTTGTTGAAGAAGTTGGTTCCTAAGCTGACATGATGGAGTACTAGCCCTATATTTTCTTCTAGTAGATGTAGGATCTCTGGTCTAATGCCTAGGTCCTTGATCAGCTTTGAGTTGAGTTTTGTGCAGAGTGAGGTATGGGGGTTAAATTTCATTCTATTACCTATGGATTTCCAGTTTTAACAGCACCATTTGTTGAAGAGGCTATCTGTCCTCCAGTGTTTTTGTTGCCTTTGATAGAATGAAGTAACTGTATTTTTATGGATTTGTTCCTGTGTCTTCTATATCATTGGTCTTGGTGTCTGTTTTGGTGCCAACACCTCTGTAATATAATTTAAGGTCTGGTATTGTGATGCTTCCAGCTTCACTTTTCTCACTAAGGATTGCTTTGGAAAAGATGATACTGAGTCTCCCAATCCTTAAATATGGTAGAGGCCATTTATTAAAATAATGGACCACAGTCATTTTCTATACTACAGAGATTTAAAAATCTGGGAAATTCTTTATTCTCCTTAGGGTTCAATATTATCTAGTGACATATTGCATATATTGATTCTCAAACTGAATGATTTATAAGAAATCAAAAGAACTTCTCTTCAACTCCTTTCTTCCATACATTGATTACTTCTCCTCTTCCCATGGTTATGTCTTATCATTCCTTGAAGAAATAATTGCTTATTTTCCTCCTTCATGGGGCTTCTCCTGCTTGTCAGGTTTCTGAATCAGTTGCTGCTATAATGCCAAGATCTCCTTCTCTGTTTCTAATTTTCTACTCCTTGGAACGTTGTGTGTTTGGTTGTTAATGCAGAAGACCCAGGAAATTATCTCTCTGGGAAACTTCAACCAATGGTTCTTAAGAGTTCCCTCACAATTCAAGTGAAAAAATTGTGAGGCATAAATTTTACACCTTTTTGGGTTTTATCATAAATGACAAATTTCTATTACAACTACTATGATACCTTTCATATTACCACATGCTTCTTTAGTTTCCTTCTTTTTATGTGTTTTCTACTTAGTGTGCCTTAATAGTTCCAAATAAACTACGTATGCTCAGATTCTTATTTCAAGTTACTCAAACTCAGAAATCATCTATTACTTATACCTCTTATCCTCATTTTTGTTTGAGTTTAGCATAAAGAAAAAGTGGACTACATATAGACACATTTCATCAAATGGACATTATCTCTGATTTTTTAATTCCTTATTTCTCAATCCCAACCATAGAATCCATTCGTATATAAGAGCACTTCATTAAAAAGTCCTAATTGATCAATCTGATATTCCTGAAATGTTTTTTTTGTTGCTCTCAAGAGCCATTCTCTTGATGAACACTTACAATAAAAAAATCCAGATGAGAAAGAAGAATGGACATTTGAAGGAGCACACAGACATGTAAATAAAAGTATAGAAAGCAGAAAGAGGATAATGACTCTGGGAATCAATTTCAACATGAAGTTAGATTTGGTGAAATACAGAAAAGTGATTTCAAATATCTGGATTATTCTAGTACCTAAACTAGATTTTGACCTTTGCTTTAGTCTAAATGGTTAGCAGATGAATTCAGAACTTTAGTTATCAGACATCGAGATAGCTATTTACTCTCAGGAAGAAGTGGTGTTTTGGGAGGTATCTTTTGTGGACTACATGCCTATGTGAGTCTATTGTTTGCAGAAAAAGAGCCAGTTGCAATAATCTCAACAGTTTAAAAATTCATATGAAGTTAAGGCAGAAAAATTATGCCATTCAAATTCTTTTTATCCTATTTTATTATTTCGTTGAGAACAGGAATAATATGAATGGTTCTTTGAACCACGGTCTTATAGGACATTTCACATTATTTGAATGAAACTAGGCCAAAGATACAAGAGAGATGGGTACCCAAGAGGTTCTGGGGGAAAGAAGATTATAGAATAGGCCCTGAAGTGAGGAACAAGTCATTTCCTAGAATTTAGTTCTTTCAGTCTCAGAATATCAATGGGTATAAGCCAAACCTCTGGATACAAGAATGGGGGAAATATGTGTTCATCTAGACTGCCCTACACATCACTTTTTCTTAACCATACCCTAGTTACAACGGAGAAAATAAATGAAATAGATTATTTGTGTCACATATACTGATATAACATTTTTTATGTCCTTATGTTTATAAACTACTGAATAGGCACATGGAAATAATTTAAATGTCTATCTTCTATAGTATTTTTATTATTTGAATTTTAAATAATATTTGGGCCAAATTAAATATTGTTCATTTAAACAATGTAGTTGATATTCCTAGAAATAATTTCCTGATAAATATAACTTTGGAGAAAAGAAAAATTTAATATGTACCCTTTCTATCCAAGCTCATTAAAATCTCATGCATGTGCACGCGTGTGTGTGTGTGCGCACACACACACACACACACACACAGAGTAATATATTAACTGATTCAGGAAAAGTATGCAGATGTGTGTTCCTAGATATGGCATAGAAAAGTTGATCCATGTTTAAATATATTTTGGAACATCATGTTTATTAAATCTTAAAAAAATGTTCTGAATACCTTTCAGCTCCTTTTATTGGGTTGGTATATTATGGGCAGGATGGGCCAATTCCAACCTGTCACCTGATTTTGTAAACAAAGTATGATCAGAACACAGCCATGACTATTCATTTACATATTGTCAATGACTGCTTTCATGTCATTATAACAGCTGAATCTTTGTAATAAGAGACCATGTGATCTGCGAAGCTGATGATGTTTACCGTCTGGCCTTTTCCACAAAAATATATCAGATCCCTGGGCCAGAGAGACAGTTTATAATGTTACTCCTACAATTTTTGACCATATAACCATTTATAACACAAGGTATTCTATGAAATAGTGTATATAATATTTTTGTGTTTACTTGACTTTGTTTTCTCAGTTACTTAAGATTAGAGTTGTCTAATCATAACAAAAAAGTTATATTATTTTGAAATAGTAGGATGACATAATGCTTACCTTTACATAGAAAATATCATTGGAGATTTCACTTTTAAATAGAAATATGATAAAAATGATGATTGGTAGTGATTTCTTAGAGGTGAATCTATAAAAAAAACTATCTTTAAAATATTCATTTTATACATCACTTATATTTTAGGTTTGTATTGTGTTTCTCAATGGACCTTTTTTAATCACACAAAAAATATAATAGTTGTTCTTTACTGTGTTATGTAACCAGATCTATACACTCATATATTTAATAATTGTCATAATTATGAAGGAGTGATGAGCACACAAGATAGTTCAAGAGATTTGAAGTGATGGTTTCATAATATGTATTATATCTATTATGGACATAGTGACAAAATCACATGCAATGTTGAAAATTTCAAGTTTGTTGTTTACATTTGTAATTGAAGGAAGTGTTTAGAGGATTATATAATATGAATGTGAATTTTATGAACATCCAAGTATACAGAAGCTTCTAGTTTTTATTGTGTTTCATAGAGATTATACAGAATAGATTTAAGTTGGGATACATATGTTCAGATAGAAAAGAGAAACCTGTAGTTAGTCCTGAAAAGTGATGAAGGCTTAAATGTTTACAGATATTTCAGCACACTGTGTCTTCCTGTCACTCAGTTCATTATTTTTACTTGTCCTACAAGATTCAAGATTTATGTCATGATGAACTTTTTTTTATTTTTCAAAATTTATTTCCTAGTTTTTAAGTCTTGTCAATATGATGATGATGACCTTAGAACCTTGCTATTCAAGAATGGTCAGTGGATTTATATAGAGACTTGATATTACCAGGAAATTTATTAGAAGTATAGAATCTCAAGTTGTATCTCAAGTTGGTTGAATCAGAATATGCAATTTGATACCCATATAATTCTTGTGAATGTGAAAGATGGAGAACAATAGGCTAAAAATGATAGGAATTATGAATAAAAATTTATTTGATTTCTTATCCTTGGAAAATTCAGTTACATAAAAAGTTGTCAATAAATAGTTTGATTATTAAATCAAAATCATAACCAGTTGATTGAGAAGTGAAAACATTCTTCTAAATTTAGAATTAAATGGTGGATAAATCACATTAATGATCTTAATGTGATCCTTAAAGCAATTGATGATTTTTTTTTTCTGGGTCAGTATATCACTTTGGGCAGATAGATTTATCATAAATGGCTTGTCATTTGAGTAGACATCTCATACCCATGCATCCATCACCTAGCATGAAATGTTGCTACAAATATGTGTATCCCACCTATGTTATGATAGCAGGTCATAAATTGAGAGTGTGCCATTTATCATTCTTTTATGGTTGTCAGGCATATCACTCCCATAAACTTTTAATCATTCAATAAAATGAGTGGCTGAAGAAGGCTTACACAATGCTTCATTATGGCATTTAGTTACTTATAGTGAGTGGCTTGAAATTCTTTTAAAATAATTTATTTGGTCAGAAAGTTATAAGGAAACAAAGGCTATTAGAATTGTGACTTTTAAAGATTGTTTCTATTTCTAATAACATGTTTTACACAGCATGCTATTTTTGATTCTTAAATCATAAAGCAGAATATGGGGAACTAAATTGTGGACAGAATGTTGCTACTTATTGTCACCTACTATAATTGGCTGGAACTTAAATGGATAGATTGGGACTTTGAGAAGGGAAAGAGATATCAGTTGGAAGAATGAAGTCATGAAATGTAAAGGATGTTTGTAGGAGAGTTTTTGGTTGGGCAACAGAATATATTTAGCTTCATTTATTCCCTTTTGGCAGAAATGATCAGTATTTAAAAAGAATAATTTGGTTGAACTCTGGAGATAATGTTTAGAAATATATACAAAGTTAAATGCACTTTCTTGATGTCCAGATTAAGGTAGTAAATTATGAGAAATATAATCTGTACTTTAATTATTATTCTAGGTTAGAATTGATTGGTATTTACAGGGAAAATCAATAGTTAGTTTCTTGCTCATTTATTTAATGCTTACCATGTATAAAGAAATGTACAAAATATTTAGCATGTTATCTCATTCAATCTTTAGTGGAACTGTATTAAATCATTTTACAAATGACCGGGCACTAGAATTTGGAAAGAACTTGCCCAAAATCATAACTAAGAAATAAATAATTTATAAACTTTATATAATTAGAACTATGTAGGTTGACAATTTGATATTCTTGGCCATTCTATTATATGTATTCTTTTTGGATTTTGTTGTTTCATTTATTTTTAACTTAAGGATTAATTAATATAAAGGAAAAAAGAAAAGAAATTCAAATATAAATCATAAATAAACTTAATATTTAACTATAAGACAGTTCAATGATTCCCTTATATGATATGCTTTTGTTAATCTGCAAATTGTATGGAATTCCTATTTTAAAGACTTAAAAGTCTGTTGGTATTTGTTCTCTAATACTTCAATGAACTTTGAAAATTTATATTTAAGAGTATTTAGATATTCTTAGAGAAACCTGCAGGTGGTTGAAATTTTTTATATTACTTTCGTTAAGTGAACTTTCATAAAGTTGAAAAACATCATTTCAAAATAAGTGACACATACATTCTTAGGAAAATAAGATACCAAAAGATAAATACATTCAACTAATGAAAAATTAAATCATCAGAATGGTGAAAAATATACATTCTTCTTACTGGTTCTGAAAAGAAAGCATATATGTTACAAGTTCATTATAATATACTAACTTAAATTAGTTTGCATTGTTGTCTAAATATTTGAATAATAAAAATAGTTTTTAGATTGGCTATTTTAATATAGCTAAATTATTTTATCACAGATTTTTTATTTTCATGTATATTTAGGAAAAACATTTAACTTTCAACTGGCTAATTACTTATAAAATTTGGCATTCTAAATATTTCTAAGTAACTGTACATGAATTTATTATTAGAAAATGGTATGCATTTTCCTACTTTGAATAATTTTTTATCTATTTTTTGTCTTATAAAAGCATGTAATTCGGCATATTTCTAATGAGGCAATGTAGCTTTCAATAGCAGATGCATTTGAATGAAATCAAATGGAACTAAACTTTGCTAAAAAGCTTTCTTAGAGCAATAATCATCTCAGTACATTATTCAGATAGCTTAATTGAAGGTATTCAATGTTTGGAAGATATTCCATTTGAATGTGAATATTAAATACTTTATAAAGAGGGAGCATCATCATTTTTTTTCAAGTAAAGAAGTCAAAGAGCAAAATGGGATTGGTCCAGGGTAATATAATCAGCTGCACTGAAAATGTAATGCACCTTTCCTGATGGTAAAAGCATAGTCATATGAGTGCTTCTATATTAGTTTTCAGAAATATCAAATAGTTGTTATAATAATAATAATAATGTAAAAGCATTTCTGCTATAGAATAACTATGCATAAAGAATTTTACATAAAACAAAGATATGTTAGCCCAGAAACAATGATGATAGGCAGAAACTTCATTTTTAGGTACTGTGGTATCCAATAGTATTTTCATGTGGGTGGTACTCAGGATTGAACTTTGGTCATTGTTCATTCAAGGCAAGTGTTCCACCACTAAGGTATACCTTCAGCCACCTCACTAGTATTTTCAACAACTTTACTGTGTTATAATTTACTTACTATAAAATCCATTCATTTTAGTTTTTAGTACAATCATCACTGTGGTGAAGTTTTAGAACACTTTTATCATATTACTATTCCTCTTGCCCATTTATAGTTAATCCCTCCCTATTCCTATATCCTGCTCTAGAAAACCACTAGTCTAATTTCTATATCCATAAGTTAGCCATTTCTTAACAAATCATATAAATGTAATCATAAAATGTGTTGCTTTTTATGACTAGTTTCTTTAACTTAGCCTGATATTTTCAAGTTTTCTTTATACTATACTATACTATACTTTTCATTGCTAAATAATATCTCATCTTAAGGATATTCCTCAGTTTGTTATCCATTCACAAATTAATGGATACTTGTGTTGCTCCAAATGCTCAGCTATGTTTTATTTTTGGTTGTAGATTCTCTTTTTAAAAAAAAAAAAACATATTTATTTATATATTTGTTCTAATTAGGTATATATGACAGCAGAATGCATTTTGATTCATTTTACACAAATGGAGCACAACTTTTCATTTCTCTGATGGTATACGATGTAGTTAGTGTCTGTCGTTCCATATGTGCAGTCATACATGTACCCAGGGGAATGATATCCATCTCATTCCACCATCTTTGCNATATATATATATATATATATATATATATATATTTATATCTATGTATCCATTAATAGCTGTTGTATGAAAATGGTGATCTGTGGAGCATTAATGGTAAAGGTTGGTTTGAGCTAAGAAATGAATGGGAGAAAATTATCAAATGAACATTATTAAATGAACATTATGCAACCTACATGTCTATTATATGTCCTGTGTCTGGATGTGAAGGGAAGGGGGATAGAAAAATATTGTTTCTCCCTATTGATTAACAAGGAGATCCAGGGAAGTCTTGGTGTTCTATATAATGAGCTCCGAGATCAGAAAGCATAGTATTTAGTATTTGATTAATTTCCTTCATTTGTATTTACCTATTTATGAAGAGATTCTCTTTTCACCAAAATATCATACCTCATGGTAGAACTGTACTCAGAGATTTTAAATCATAACTTCCCAACCATAGTGTCTCAGCTGGTCATTTGTTTATTTATCTGTAACATGATCATATTAAGGGACATACTCAATAATACAAACATTATCTGTAACATTCATCTTTACAAGGATATTGTGAATTGCGCTGCTATAAACATTGATTTAGCTGCATCAATGTACTATGCTGATTTTAAATCCTTTGGGAATGGATAAAGAAAATGTGGTAGTATACACAATGAAGTATTGCTCAACCATAAAGAAGAATGATTTTATTACACTTTCCAGCAAATGGGTAGATCTGAAGATTATAACGCTAAGTGAAGTAAGCCAGTCCCCACAATCCAAAGGTTGAATGTTTTCTCTGATATCTAGAAGCTAACCCACAATAGCGGGGCTGTGAAGGGAAGAAAAGATGTACAGTAGACTAGAAAATGGAGAATGGAAGAAAGAGAGGGGGATAGGAAAAGAAAAGACAGTGGAATGAATCTGAAATTATTTTCAGAAGTACATATATGAAAACAGCACAGTGAATCCCACCATCATGTACATCCATAAGAATGGAATTCTAACGAGAAATAAGATATATTCCATGCTTATACAATTATAGCAAAATGGATTCTGCTGATATGTATAAATAAAAAGAACCAATAAAAATAATCCAATGATTTGATTCAAATGCCTGCTACTATTGAACCCTCAAACATCAATAATTGTCATTGTAATTATACACTGTCACAAAAATGGCCACACATTCACTTTACAAAGAGAACAATTAATTTTGTCATTTCTCCTAGTCAATTGAAATCTTATAAGACCTACCCCACTTCTAAAACAATACCAGTATTTTATCCCACTCTGTGGGCTTCCTCCACTACCCAATTGATATTCTTCTACTTTCATGATATCCTTTTTTGGTTGCTTTTCCTTCCTTCACTTCCTTTAGATTTCACATATGAGAGTAAACTCTTGTTTTTTCCAAGTCTGGTTTATTTCACTTAATACTGTGCTCTCCAGTTCCATCCATTTTCCATAAAATGACATTTTTTGCTCTTTAAAGTTGAATAAAAATTCATTATTGATGTATACCACATTTTTAGACTATTCTTAGTTTGATATAATCCAGTTTATCTTTTTTTTTCTTTTTGCTTTTATTGCCTGTGCTTTTAACATCTTATTTTAATCTATGTCCAGTCCAATATCTTAGAGATTTTATTCTAAGTTTTCTTCTAGTAGTTTTACATTTTCAAGGCTATTTTTAAGTCCTTAATCTATCTTGTATTGATACTCATATAAGGGGTGAGATATGAATACTTTTTTTTTTCGTTTGTTTGCATGTGGGTATTGAGGATTCCCAGCAATGTCTATTGAAGAGGCATTTTTCCCCGTGTTCTGTTCTTGACACCTTCGTAAAAAATCAACTGACTATAGATATGAGTTTATTTAGTAGCTTCCCATCATATTATGTTGGTTAATGTATCTGTTTTTATGTCAGAAGCATTATGTTTTTAATTCTGTAACTTTGTAATACGATTTAAAATTCAGTATTGTGATACCTCCAGCTTTGTTCTCTTAAGATGGCTTTGGCTCTTCAGGGTCTCTTTTGGTTCCATTTGAATTTTCTATTTTTGTTAAGTATCAACCTAGATGCCCTTCAATAGATGAATGGATAAAGAAACTGTGGCATATATACACAATGGAATATTACTCAGCATTAAAAGAGAATAAAATTATGGCATTTGCAGGTAAATGGATGGCACTGGAGAATATTATGTAAGCAAAGTAAGTCAATCCCCAAAAACCAAAGGTTGAATATTCTCTCTAATAAGTGGATGCTAACCCTAATTGGCGGCGGGGGCATGGGAAGAATGGAGGAACTTTGGGCAAAGGGGAGGGAGGAGGACTGGGGAGGAGGCATGGGGGCAGGAAAGATGGTGAAATGAGGTGGACATCATTATTCTAGGTACATGTATGACTGCACATATGGTACGAAGCTATATCATGTAAAACCAGAGAAATGAAAAGTTGTGTTGCATTTGTGTACAATGAATCAAAATGCATTCTGCTGTCATATATACCTAATTAAAATAAGTAAATACATTTATTAAAAAAGAGTAATGGCACTGGAATATTTTAATATTGTTTTTAGTTGTTGATGGAACTTTGTTTTATTTATTTATTTGTTTGTTTATTTTTTTTTTATGTGTGACACTGAGAATCGAACCCAGTGCCTCACACATGCCAGACAAACACTCTACCACTGAGCCATTACTCTAGTCACAGCATTGGAATTTTTATAGATATTGCATTGAATTTGTAAATAAGTTTGGGTAGTATGGCCATTTTAACAATATTAATCCCTGCATCATACACTGAATACAGGGCTAATATACAAAATATGCAAGGAACTAAAGTATTCAATAGCAATAAAACAAATAACTATATACATATATGGACAAAGAACATGAATATACATTTCAAAAGAAAGCATAAAAATGGCCAGCAGATAAAATAAAAAAAATATTCAGCATCTCTGATCATCAGCAAAATGAAACTTAAAATTGCAATAAGATAACCGCATATCTGTTAGATTAACTATTATCAGAAAATGAAAGATTACTAGTGTTGGTATTGATATGAAAAAAAGGAACCCTTGTACACTGTTGGTAGTATTATAAATTAGTACAGCTTCTTTGAAATAGTATGGAGGTTCCTTATAAAACTAATTATGGTATTATCATATTGACACTGCAATACAACTTCTGGGAACTTATCCAAAGGAATTGAAATTGGTATATCAAAGAAATGTCTGCACTCTCATGTTGACTATAGCACTATTCACAATAGTTGAAATTTGGAATTAACCTAAGTGCCCATCATTGGACAAGTGGATTTTTAAATGTAGTGTACATACATAATGGAACACTACTCAGTATTAAGAAAAAACAGAAAATCCTATAATTTGTGACCACATGGACAAATCTAGAGACATTATGCTAAGTGAAAAAAGCCTAGTACAAAGTCCAATACCTTATGATATCACTTATATGTGAAATCTAAAAAGTACAATCTTAGAAGTAGAGTAGAATAGTATTGCCAGAGGGTTGAGATTACAATGGGAAAGGAGAGACATTAAACAAAAGAAACAAAGTTTCAGACATGAACAATAATTTCTCATGTTCTATTATGCAGCATGGTGATAATAGTTAATATGTATTTTAAAATGTGAAAGAAGATAATTTAGATATTTTCACCACAAAGAAATGATAAATATTTGAGATGATGAATATGGTTAGTCATTCCACAATTTGTGCATGCAAGAAAACATCACTTTGTACCTTATAAAATATTTCAATTATTATGTGTCAATAAAAGATGAGACTTAATAAAATTAAAAAGGAATACAAAATAAAAAATTCTCTAATAATCTCAAATCTACAAAATATATATGAACATTTCTATGTGTAAAACAAATAGATTTTTATTTTTTACATAATTAATGATGTCTTTGATCTTTTTAATTGGTTCTTTTTAGTTATATATAACATCAGGATACATTTTTACATACTCACAAAAGCATGGAATGTAATTGGCTATAACTCAGTCCCTAGCACCTACCCCCTACTTCTCTTCCTCTACTGATCTTTCTGCAACAAACTGATTTTTCTAATTGTAAGTCTTATATACACATTATACTTTTTCTTCTGTTTTCTCATCTAGATCTTAAATACTTTTGGTACTGGGAATATCTTAAACACATTTGCAACAATATTTAGCATAATACTTAGTATATAGAAGGTGCTCACACTGTATCTTTCATAAACCAATATGTTAATCTGCTATTACAGCCCCCCCCCCTCGCGACTGACAGTGCAGTAGGCTTTTATACCAGCATAATCACAAACATGAGCACAGCATTGTGCTATGACATTAGTATGGGTACATGAGAAATACTTTTTGCCTCCTTTGTAATCCTATGGGACTCCCATCATATATGTGGTCTATCATTGACTGAAACATTATGTGATATGTTACAGTAGTTTACATTTGGGGATGGGCAATTCTACTTTCTCAGTGAGCCTATTTGTATTTCCATAGATGCTAAAATGTCTGCTAGAGGACTGAGATAAGAATAATAATAATGAGTATGAGGACTTCTTCCCATATGCCAAGAACTTGTCAAGTGCTTTATATGCATTGCCTTAATCGGTGCCTGCATATCTTATAAATCTATTTCATCTTTCACATTAAAGAAAGTTTAGAGAAGTAACTCCTCCAAAGTCATCTGGATAATTAATGCAAAAGTTAAAATCTGAGCTCATATCTGCCTAAACATGTACAAATGATGAACTTGTCTGTATTTCAATTAGTATTAATTGGACAAAGCTATAACTTAAAAAGAGTGCTAGATAAATCAGAATTTAGAAGGCATAAGATCTACATCTGGCTTTGACACTTAATATCTTTGTAATTTTGGAATAATATCTTGGGTACTGTGAGCTTCATTGTCCTTAACTATGAATTGGCTATGATATAGCTCATGTAATATATCAAATATGAGTCTAAGGTCATGAATGCTGAATATGCCAATCTCCCCTGACATATTAAATATGGGTATGGGAAAAATTAACAATTCAATGTATATGGAAATGTATTTTATATTATGAAGCATTATTAAAAAATGTTTTTGAATCTTTTACTCCTGTAATATTCCTTTCTTCCAAATAAACTTTCAAGGAAGATTACTATTAATAGTAATGAATAGCTAATTGTTATTCTGTATTAGTATGTTCCAGGCAATGTTGTACATGATTGACATGGAATTAATTCATTTAATCATCTCAACAACCCATTATAACAAATTAAAGAAATGAGATGTTGAGAGCCACGGCCAGGTCAAGATGGTGCCTGGCATTTTGCCAGAAGGAGCGGTTCCTGCTGCCTCGGGTGCCCACTATTTTGTGGAGTTCCTAGAGAGTTTGCGTGGGTTGGTTGAGTTCTGGTTGGGCTCTTGCGGAGTTCCTAGAGAGTTCACGTGGGTGGAGTTCCCCGGTTGAGTTCCGGTTGAGTGCTCATGAAGTTTCCGAAGTTCCTGTGGAGCTCTCCGGGAGTTCCTGGAGAGTTCGCGTGGGAGGCCTGCGGTGTGGGTTCTAAAAATAAAGTTCGTTCCTGCTTGAATCTTCAAGTGGCTCGTGATTTGTGCCCAGCCAGACTGCGGCAATGAGACATAGAAATAAAGCAACTAACCCTAGGTTACAAAGCTAGCAATGACATGATGGTAACAGACAATATGGTTCAGTTATTATCTAAGATGTACTGTTCACATGATGCATGATGAAGTGATCTGGACATTGGGTAGTGGTAATGCCTGTAACTAAGGAATCTTTACATAAGCCATACCATATAAATTCTGCTATTCTTGACCTTCATGGAAAACCAAACTTTCTTAGTCAGAACAAAGTTTTTTCTTCATGTATGTTCACTTGGAGAAGTGTTTATTGGTTTAGATAACCATTTGGTTATCTAAAGCATATATTACATAAAATGCTGTCAATTACAGAGCGACACAAATATGGGTAGAAAAAATGGAAAACATATGAAATAAATATACTTTGTCACTATAATGCTGTATAATTCCATATACAACCATAATTCTATAATCTCTTTTCTGCCCTTTTTGTTACAATCTCTAATTGTTAGCATCCCTCTTTTTTGTCCTAAGTTGACAGTAGCAATATCTACCGGGTAAATTAAACCGGGGAATTCAGAATCCTCTTCAGCTTACTTGCCACCAAGTATTGATAATATTGACAAAATGACTTTCAAATGTAGCCCTTTACTACCACTGTAGTTGACATTCTCTTTTTTTTTCAATTGTGTGTTGACAAATAATACTTGCATATATTTACACAGTAGAAGGTAATGTTATGATTTATGAATACAATGAGGAATAATTGTCAATGTAATTAACATATGCATCATGTGAAATACTTATTCAAAAGACAAAATGTTCGTAAATTAATCACAGCTTCCAGACTATACTCACAACATCCCCACCAGTGCCATATCCTTAAAGCCGTATGTGGTCTCCACTTCTACTTCAGTATCTTTGTGAAGTCTCCTGTCTTCAGAACAGAATTCAAATTCCTTATCATGGGATGTAAAGCCTTTATATTCTATTTAGAAAATTATCTCAATTAATCATATATTCTTCATAAATCTGTTAGCACTGAATATTATCTCTTTTTTAAATACCTCATGTCTTCACATGCCTCTAAACATCTATTTTTACTCTTTATTCTATTTATAATACCTTTCTTTCTCTTGCAATCTGCAATTCTTTTTTGAAGCCAAACCTATAGTTTGACATCTCTCAGAATTTTGCTTTGTCCTGCCACCTCTCTCCCAAGTAGATGGTCACACATTCTCTTGAGCTCTCTTGGCACTATCTTTATGTAAACACATGTATTTCAGAATAATTTTGGATTTTCAGAAAACTCATAAAGATAGTGCAGAGTTCCCATACCTCAGTTTTTTCTATTAACAACTTATATTAACATGGTTCATCTGTCAGAAATAATAATCCAATATTGATACATTATTAGGAACTAAAACCCCACTTTAGATAGGGCAGAGGGGTGGAAGGGAAAGGGAGGTGCAGGGGGTTAGCAGGAATTGTGGAATGTGATAGATATCATTATCCAAAGTACATAAATGAAGACATGAATTGATGTTAACATACTTTATATACAACTAGAGATATGAAAAATTGTGCTGTATATGTGTAGTAAGAATTGTAATGGATTACGCTGTAATTTATTTTTTAAAAAAACCTACTTTATTCAAATTTTCTTAGTTTCTACCTACTATCCTTTTTCTGATCCAGGATCACACACCGGATATCATATTACATATATTTGCCATATTTCCTTAGGGTTCTCTTGACTGGGACAATTTCTTGGACTTTCTTCTGATTTTTATTAGCCTAACAAATTGAGTATTGGTTAGGGGTTTTGTAGAATGTTCCTCAGTTGTTATTGGGCTGAACTTTTTTGTCATGATAATATTGGAGTTATGGGGTTTTGTTTTTGCGTTTGTTTTTCTTGTAGAGAGGTATACCACAGAGGGAAATGTCATTCTTCATTGAATTTATCAAGGGTACATGCTCTCAAACATGACTTAGGATTGTTACTTGCCCTTGATCACCTAGACAAGGTATAGTGATTGTCAGATTTTCCACAGTAAAGTCATTTGTTTTAATACCCTTTCCATATTGTCTTTTTTGGAAGGAAATCACTGTGAGCATTTCACACTTATGAACTGAGGAATTATGTTCTAGCTCTTTGAAGCTGGATTATTTACTAAATAAAATATTTGAAATTCCTCTGCACAGGATATTTTCTCACTTTCATTTATTTATTTATTTCAGTAAGACTCATGGATATTTTTTATATATGTGTTTATAATCTAATATATTTTTATTTTGTCGTTTGAATTTTTAAATCTTTCACCATTGTAAGCCCTTTTAGTTGTCTCCTGTGTTTCTCTGACATGCCCACATCCATGTGTGTTTATATGTACTGAGGGGACAATTCTTTACTTTTATGTCTATATATTCCCTTTCCAACCTCTACTAGAATCAATCATGTCTTCAAGAGGCCCTGGTTCCTTTTATTGGAGAACAGTATTAGAAATTAAGATGTGAGCACTGGGACCCAATATTATATGTATGTTTTTTATTATATAGCACACTTCATGTTATGTTTTATTTATTTTTCTTTCCCTTTAGACCAAGAACTTACAATTCTCATACTCTCTTGTACAAGAATACATCCTTTAAACTATGTATCATTGCATTCTTATTTAGTTATTTGATGGATTTATAGTTTTTCTATATAACTAATCATATTATCAAGACATTCTTAATTATTTCATACATATCTTATTGGACTCTATATCAGTCTTTAGGCTTTATCACTCTAGGGATGAATTCTATGCCTTTATCTTTTCTAACTTCTTCTTTTATTACCAAAATTTATCTGTTCCCTATTCACCACTTCTTATCATGGAAATGAGGGATTGAATATGAAACTTTGGCTGGGATTAGCACTTTGGACTGTTCTCCAATATATAACATGGTGTCAATTGCATATAGTATAAATAGTAAATAATATGAATTAAGTTAACTTTAATGATAATCATCAATTTAATAATATGTTTCACTTACTAACTAGTTTATACAAAAACAAACATACATATGTTAGTATTAGCTCATAAAACTTAAAACAATTCAGGCAAGGCTAGATACAGTGCCTCAAAAATATAGTAACTAATCTTTCTCTTTCATCTCTTCTCCACCGATTACATTTTTATATTTGCCATGTTCCCCATTGTGCTTTGTAACACTATGATGTAACTCTCTTTTATAATATAGCCATGTTTGTACTAATATCAACAACTGGACAGTTTTCTGAGAGCTTACTTTGTATCCCTGATTTATTCATGCATCTCCCCTAAAATGAGAAATATTATTATATGCATCTATATGTTATATTTTCCATTGTCTAAAAACCTCAAAGATAATAAGTAAATTTCAGAAACAGAAAAATTCTGTGTTGCCTATATTATGTTATCCATTCAAACACAAATCTGTCACTGTGTCCAAGTGTTGGAGTACTATGGTCATTTAGATACCATTCTATTTGAATGTCCCTGAGCTATATACTATTTCATTCACTCCTAGAAGCTGATAAAATCACAATGCATTGCAAGTTTTTGATTAGGGTCTGATGGTTCTGTTTTAATTACAGCTTCCATGTTTTCTAAAATTTTCAAAATAAAATATTTTTAATTCTACATTTTTTGAGCCCAGATTATCAATATACTAGTGTATCTATGGTCTTGTAACCAACCATCTCAAAACATGGTAGCTCCAAGAAAATAGTTATTTCTCAGTTTTTTTTCTCATTTATCTTCAGGAAATAGCTCTTCCAAGTAGGAATATATTGGGCAACTCTTCTTGTTATGTCTAGGCTTCCTTACAAATCTGAGAATCAATTGGCTATCACTGGATTTAGGCTGGTCTCTATGAATTCAAAGACCCAGCTCTGCTTTATGTGTTTCACATACTACAGCAAACAATACAGGATGTGCTTTTACATTGATTGTGGAGATGAAAGAGAGATCAAGGTCCATGTGCAAGCCTGTTTGAAACTTTTGCTTGCACCATGTCTAATAATGTCCCATTGGTCAAAGTAAGTTTCATAGTTGAACCCAAAGGCAGGGAAATTTGTTCTGTCTGTGACTGGAAGGAAATGTGAAATTGCATAGTGAAAGGTATAGGTCTATGATGGGGTAACATTCATGGATTTTGATGGGGTTTACCACAAACAGATGATTAAAAATTGTGTCAAAGAGGTCCATAATATATCTTCATGGAGCTGATCATTTAGTAACAGAATAACATTTGTATAATTGTAAGTATATTTCAAGAGAGAATATGACATGTCATTGAAATTACATAGTAAAATGAAAGAAGGAAAAAATAGAGAAAGCATACAAAAAATGGAAAATAAGAAATACTTCTAGAGAAAATGACATATGAGTTTATTTGTATAATTTGAAGCAATTAAATGAATAGTATAGAAATTATATCCAGTTTAGAATAGTCATTTAGAAATATGGAATCCTGATTCTTTTGTTTGATACATTTTATTAATGCATTTAAATAAATTAAAATAGCTTATTAGGCTATTTGTGAAACTTCTTTAGTATAAATAAAAGATTTGGGGGAAAATAAGCTTCAGATATGCATTTCAATTTATTTCTGCCTATTATACAACAGTAAGAAATGGAGTGCTTATAGACAGTGGTTCATTGTTCTGTAAGAATTTTAACACAGATTTATTACTATGTGTGTATTTGTATATTTTAGACTTTATATTTATTTGCCTTCCTGTGACCATGAAACCTCAATATTACAGTTTCATGGAGCTATAAAGCTGCTTCTACACATTATTTGAGTGCTTATTGAGCTTCTTCTTGGTACTCAGCATCCTGGTATAAATCAAATATCAAAGTATTAGGAAGTATGCTCTCATTTTTTTAAAATGTGAATGCCTTTAATTGAAGGATCTAGAACAAAAACATCAATTAAAATGTCTACAAAACTAATATATCACTTTCAGCTTTCCCTGTGAATACTTCCTTTCTTTCTTTCTATTATCTTATTTTTGTCCTGTCATTAGACATCTATATACTGAGATTTGACCTCATTGTTGATATATCCCTTATGATTTTTCCAAAAATTTAGTCTTTTTTGATTTGGGTAAGGAGAGTTCTGAACAGAGACCTGTATCTTCAATCTGAAGGTGGAATTTCATGTGTGACTTCTGCAAAGAGATACCAAGAGATATCTTAACATGAATTATTTATGTAATATAGCCATATAGACTTGTATCTTCCCATTCCAATTCTACTTGAATCAACCATGTCTCTAAGAGTCCCTTCCTTAAATGGTGATATCCATAGATCTTGCCATATATTTCATACAGTACCATTAAGAAATATCATCAATGAAATATTATCAGGAGTGGTCAAATATCAGAAGAGAAAACATGAAAAAATTATAATGAAAATATGTATTAACATATATCTTATATATATATATATATATAGTTTATAAAACTTTATATTTTGCATGCTCTTTGTTTATAGAAAAAATGGTAAGACCCTTATAAAATAAGTAAATAAAGTTTCTGTATTTTAGAAGATAGGGGAAATATACAATAGAGAATGAACCTCTTGATTTATTTTAAAATTCATTTTGCTTTTAGGAAAAATAACTAGCAGATATACATAAATGTCAGTTTCTTCTAATTTATTTCATCCTATTTGAGAAATGTCCAGTTATGTGTAAACTGTAGATTAGATATAGTTTTTTCTCACAGGTAACATAAGGATTTTTTTTCTGTAAACACCTTGCTTAGGTGTTCCAAAAGAATAGCAGAGATTTGGAAATTATTTTAGTAACTGAATACTGCCTTTAAAAGGAAGAGTAGATTCATATTCACAATTTCCTTTCACAATGTTCTCTCACATATGACTTAAGGAAAACAAGTTAGACTTGAGATGAGCAAAGTGTAAATATTATAAGTATATTTTATCATCTATATTATTTAAGATCATTGTTCCTTATTTTAAAAATATTTCTATGGCTATTTCCATTCCTTTAATTTCTAGCTAAAGATGATTAAATTTCAAGGAAACTGTAGATATCAAAAATGCCCTCCCTACTTTTCTGAGAGGAAAAAGAACCAAAAAATTTAAAAAAGATAAACATGTTGATTTAAAATATATCTAATGTATTTTTGCATATTAATCTAAATTTATTTAGGTATTTTTGAGGGCAAAAAGATAAATATTTTATGATTTGGTTTGATCATTAAATTACTATGCTCTGCGTTTTATATATAAAGTTATTATGAATTTAGTTGTTTTAGAAATGTTGCTATAGACTGAGTTGAAATCTGCTGATCTTAAAACTATCTACAGTGTTTTATTTTTTGCCAATTTAAGAGAAGCAGACCAGAACTGGAAGTGAAGAACTCATCAATATTATTGTAAAACAAAGGAAGTTATTATGCTTCCTGGGTTTAATGCCCTTAACAATGCAGAATGTTGTTTTTCAGAAAAAGGCATTGTACAGTGATAGACCAATCTCATCTCATATGATTTTTATAAATAGAAATATACCGAATTAATTTTCTTTTCTACTACCATAAGTGATTTTTGCTGCTTCTTATGTTGTTGTTGTTGTTGTTTTAATCATGCTTTATAAAAGGCTTCTGAAAACTGAGCATTGAGCAAATATTCATCATCTATTCATAGTGTCCTTTCCTCTCTCATTATATTAGGAATCCTTGTAAGGCAAAAAAAAAAAATGTATTTTTTGCCATCTTAAGCTATTATTATTTAAAAATATTATAACAATTTTTATTTTTAAGTAGAATATTTATTTTTGGGAAGACCGTATTAGTCAGGATTTTCAGTTTTCTGCTAACTATTATCAACAGAAAAGGGATTAATCAAAAAAAAAAATTCTAGGCCGGGTGTGGTGGTGCACGCCTATAATCCCTGTGGCTTGGGAGACTAAGGCAGCAGAATGGCGAGTTCAAAGCCAGCCTCAGCAACTTAATGAAGCCCTAAACAACTCAGTGAGACCCTGTCTCTAAATAAAATACAAAATAGAGCTGGGATGTGGCTCAGTGATAGAGTGCCTCTGAGTTCCATCCCCAGTATCCCCCCCAAAAATTCTAGTTATTTCCTGAGAAATTCCTGAGAATTTTTGAAGTTCGAAGAAGCAGGACAGAAAGTCAGGCTTATAGGGTATGTAGCACATGATGTATATATGTATGTATGTGCAACTAGCAAGAAAATTAATGTCTAATAAAGCAATCAGACACCAATTTCCATTATAACATAAAGAATGTTAATAGGTGTATCCTTTATGAAAATAATTTGACAATAGGATATAAAGAGCCCAAGAATTCAGATCACAGAAATGAGATACAAGGTATTAATCAGTGATTCCTTAGCACAAATGAAAATTAGAAACAATTTAAATACCTATCAACAGGGAATGTTTTACTAACATGATTTACAGAATATCTTAATTTCTTAAACCTTGCATTATAAAAAATAAGTTAGACTTACTGTAAGGAAACTAATTTTGATTTGCATGTCTTTTCTGAATTTCTAAGCAGGAAGATTTTTTTGATATTTTATTTTTTTGAAAATTTTTAGACTATGAATTTTCATCTTAAACATATCAGTTGAGTATTAAATATTCCCTTTAAGTCAAACAACTAAGTGAATTATTATTTCCACAATTGCTTAAATAATAGAGTTTATTTACTTTCAAGATGTCTTTCTCTTGCCCTTCCAAATTTCCACTATACCCTTTTTCATCTGGCTCGATTCTCAGGAGACTGATTTCATTGGCCTCTGTCAACCACCATCTATCCTTGGGTTTCTGGTTGTGTGGAACCAGTAGAAATCCCTGACAAGAGAAGTGAGCATTGGAGGAGAAAGAGGTATTTATTTTCCTGGCTCGCTCTCTGCTGACTTACCATCAGCATTGTGCAGTCACAGTGGCTGCATTTTCTTTCTTTCTTTTTTTTTTACACTTTTAAAATATATAATTTTTTTTAAAGATGAAAATAGACTCTTGCGATATTGCCAAGGCTAGACTCTCTTCCAAAGCTCATCTCTTACAGGGCTCCTGTATCTCTTACATGCCTTCCCACTGGTCTTTTAGACCTGGTGGGTTAAGGGATAAGGGCTTTCTAATATTATTAGGCCTTGTGTGCTTCACAACACTCATGGTTAATTTAACCCTGCCCACCTCAGTTTAGTTATCCCATTGTGTGTCATCTTTATACTTTTTGGGACATTATGATTATAGAAGAATATGTCAGGGCCAAGTTATTAACCCTAAAATTTTCTACTATATTAAGCTTTATGTAAAGGGAAGATTTTTTCCCATTAGCCAACAGGTTCTACTGTTGAGACATAAATATAGTTTTGACTATTTGAACAAGTTTTCTTACATGCAACCACAAAACCAGTGGATTTTTTTACTAAATAGGCTACTTATATTCTGTTATTATATCACTGATCTTGTCAGCAGTTCCTTATTTTTATAAAATATTAATGATACTTTGAGTGCAGTGTGAATCTTTATGGATATAAGCAACATGAAAAACAGGCAAACCAATGAAATAAAAATCAAACTTCAATACGATACATTAAAAAAATACACCTTTTGGGGCTGGGGTTGTGGCTCAGTGGTAGAGTGCTTGCCTGGCACATGTGGGGCGCTGGGTTTGATCCTCAGCACCATATAAAAATAAAATAAAGGTGTTGTGTCCAACTACAACTAAAAGAAAATATTTTAAAAATGCACCTGTCTGTAGAAATATAACAAAATACTAACCTTCATTGTTTTAATTCATGCAAAGAAAAAAAATTTGATACTTCTGACCAAATCTTTGACCAAATACAATGGACATTATTATTTGTAATACTTCTTTATGCTTAGTTCTTAGCACAGAACACAACCTGCTTCAGTTCAGTCCTCAGCACTTCCCCCCTTCCTGCTCCCTCCCTCCACTCCACCAATCCCTCTTCAATCCATTTACAGTCTATTTTTTAATAATCAGTGTCCTGTCGATACACCTGATGCCAGAATCTACCATGTCACATTTGCATGCACATATGAAAGTTGAGTCAGATTCATTCCACTGTTCTTCCCTTTTCCTGTCCTCCCTTTCTCCTACTCAATCCTTTTCTTCTGTTCTACTGATCTTTCTTCTCTTTTGATGAAATGCCCTCTCCCCTTTTTTCTTTCTCTGTTTTTTTTT
>NW_026000249.1:22040516-22047696 GCF_001458135.2 Marmota marmota marmota | reverse complement strand
TTTTTTTTTTTTTTTTTTTTTTTTTTTGCTCCCACAATTTTGGATTAGCTTTTATATATCAGAGAAAACACTTAACCTTTGACTTTGGGGACTGGCTTATTTCACATTAAAGCTACTTAAATGGCAAAGCTATTGGTGGCTAAATTAAATTTGTAGCTCCGTAATTATAAGCATTTCCTATGTTAAAATTCAGAATTAAATATTTGTTTTAGTAGGTAGGAGAAATATTCAAGTTGTCAGTGGGGTTGGGAAAAATATGGACAGTACTTCAGAGAGAAGGAGTAATTGTGAGAGTCAGATGATCAATTCATAGCAGAGAGTTTTGCTTTTCATATATCCAATCATTCTCTTCCAGGCTTTTCCATGTTGTCCCTGAAAGTCAAATAATGCCTTGTATAACATGGTTTTAAAATGTAAATACTATAGTCTCCTTACATAGTAGATATTTAATAAACAAATTTTTAATAAAACAAATGACATAAATCATCAAGCAGGTCACCGGAGAAGGAAAAAGTATAATTAATATATGCAGGCCTACTTAAGCACATGATTGAGATTTTATTTTCGCATTTTGACAAGCAGAGCAAATGGAGATGCAGTCAGTTAGAAATCACCTAATTATTGAAGAGACTGTAACATTCTAGACCTGTAGGGCACAAAAAAACTCTCCCACTAAGTCTGATATGTCAGGTTTCAAGTAGGAGAGATCATATGGAAAAATAAATAATTCCTCAATAATATACTTCTGGAACATTCGATAGGATATTTCAAAAGGGTATTTCTTATATTTTTATTAAACCAGTAGGGAACATCACACATAAACGACACATATTGAGTCCATTTATGCATAGGAATGAAATCTAACGAAAATATAGTACAACTATGAAATACAAAGTTCTTTTGGTCTTTTTGATTAAAGGATATTTATCTTTAGAGCTGTGGCTTATAGCTTTATTCACAGAAATTAACATCATCTAGAGAGTCCTAGGGACTACCAACAGGGATGAAGAGGTTGTGTAGTTGGCATGATCAAGTACCCTTTTCTCAGCATAAGAGTTTGACTTTTAAAGTTTGAAAAAACTCACTGAGGTAGAAGGATGAATGTATAATATTAAAAATGTAACTCTTTTGTGTTTAATTTTTTCAGTGCATTTTAGTATATATAATAGGTTCATTTTGACTTATTCATAAATGCATTTATAATATTTTTCTCCATTTAAATGCCTAGTACTTTCCCCTTAATTTACCTCTTCCCTCCCCTGATCCCCCTCCTCTAATCATTATCTTTCTTCTATTTATTTGTTTATTTTTAAACTGATGCATTACAGTTATATATACAATTGAAACACATTGTCATATATGCACATGGCATAATTTAGCCATCCTCTGGATTAAGCAGCCCATTTGAATTTGTGTTGTTTGCAGTTTCTTCAAGACTAGAATACTAGTGATTAATATATCTAGATAGGGTGATAGGGAAATTAATATCACTGTATGAAAATTAAGACTATCCCAGGAATCTATCATGCATGGATGGACCTCTAAATAGATGAATTGTTGAATTCCCTAAATATAAAGATAGAGCTACTCACAAAACATTAAAATAGAAAACACTGATAGAAGTTTCTTTTTTTTCTGAGCAAGGGGCTTTTGAAAGGGTGGAATTAGGAGTTGCAGTAAATAGAAATTATTACTATAAGAGATTTAGAACCAGAATGCAAGTAATTGTCATCTTGCATGCCAATAGGAATATGGCATTGATTTCTGAGCAGAAAGTTGTGAAAGATACTGGGTTTCCTTCCAATATTTCTGGAAAAACATGTAATGATTCACTAATGATGCAAGCTTTGGGCATGTACGATCTAAGTGCTAGCAATATATACTAGCCATTCTTATGTCAGAATCCTTATTTTGCACATTTCTGCTAAACTACTTTCCCTGTCAATTCCTTTGCAAAGGGCTTCCATTACAAACATTTAAAATATGCCTGCCTCTAATTGAATGCATTATCATAGAATTCTGATTAATTTTTTCTTGGAATTTATTTATATTACTGGACTTACTGAAGTTA
Organism: Marmota marmota marmota; assembly: GCF_001458135.2. Classification (NCBI taxonomy): domain Eukaryota; kingdom Metazoa; phylum Chordata; class Mammalia; order Rodentia; family Sciuridae; genus Marmota; species Marmota marmota. The sequence continues at coordinate 22,045,625 of NW_026000249.1, read as the reverse complement.
TTTTATCTGCTTGTTGCTTATTTGTTGGATTATGTTTACTTACTCTCCATGAGTAAAGATACCACATCTGTCCTTTTTGCTTTTTATCTCTGACACCAACTGCATAGCAGGTACTTAATATTTTCTGAGTGAAATATCAGATAGGCAAATGAATGAATTAAAGAACATTGTTTATATGTCACCAGTGCTTCAGTTCTGCCATGGTGTCATTTGTAATTTTAGCCAGTTCTATTTGTTTATATGGGTTGGATGAAATCTGGCTAAGTGTATTATCTCAAAAATTGTCATTAATCAAAATAGTGATTCAATAGCACAGGAAGCTTTCCTTGAAATGGTTCTTTCACATTTTGAAATCCCTCATTTTTATCATTACTTCTAATGTCCTTTGACTTGTCATGACTCAAAATATCATTGATGATTTTGGCGTCATTAATCTTGTATGCCATTCATCTCTTCTACTGCTTTTTATATGACTGGAATTAAATTTGTGATTATTAAGAAATGCTTCTTAACTTTTGAAAAATTTGGAATATTGTTTTAGGGAGAGCTTACTTCACAACCTAGAAGTTCTCTGTAAGAAATAGAAAATCATCATTACATAGTTGAAATATCACACGTTATTTTTGCTAATGTTTTAAGAAAATATATAAATAAACTGTAGGACATGATAGTTGCTTATACACAGTGAAAATGATTAATACAATGAATTAAATTATGGTATATCTTTACATAGTTACCATTTTTTAAATCCTTGAAGTTATACAAAAGTATACTAAACAGCAACATGGGAATATATGAGAATATGAAACTCATAAGAGGTATTACCTTATTCTTGAAGGTCTCTTATTAGGTAATTTTTTTTTGGTACTAGGGATTGAACCCAGGAGCACTTAACCACTGAGCCACATCCCAAGCCCTTTTCATATATATACATACATACATACACACACACACACACACACACACACATATATATATATATATATGTGTGTGTGTATATATATATATATATATATTCATTTATTTATTTAGAGACAGGGTCTTACTGAGTTGCTTAGGGCCTCACTAAGTTGCTGACTTTGAACTCATGATCCTAGTGCCTCAGCCTCTAGAACCACTGGGATTATATGTATGTAGTGTTGTACCTTGCCTCTTATAGTTAATTTTTAATAAAATTCTAAATGTAAGCAATATTTAAATTAGAATCTTTAACTTTTTAAAAATATTTATTCTTCAGTTACAGGTGGACAGGTGGACCCAATGTCTTTATTTTTCTTTATGTGGTGCTGAGGATTGAACCCAGTGCCTCACGCAGGCTAGGCGAGCACTCTACCTCTGAGCCACAACCCCAGCCCTAGAATTTTTAAGATTTTAATGACATCAAAAAACCTATATTATATCTGTAAAATCAACTGAGGTTCTCAGTAATTCCCCACTTTTATAGATCTTTGTGGTTAAATTTGGAGTCAGGTATAATTTAAAAACTGATTTCTACATGTTAAGACTGATTTCTTGGGATAGGTATTACAATATACTAAAACAATAGTTTCACTCAGTAAAAAATATGACTAAAACTCTTTATGGTGGTTACAGAAAAGAATGGTAATTTTAGTAATAGAACTCATCCATATATAAGTTAACAGTGTTAAAGTAGCCAGAACATTCAGAAATACTAACAACACAGTTGTAGCCTTTCTTATTACCAAGATTCCTTCTAAGCATTTGACATTTATCACACATAAAATCGATATAAGAGTTCTATGAGGATAATGTTGGTGTCTTAATGGGGGTGGAAAACTGGCTAAATGAGTGCAATGCCCAGAGTCACAGATGTTAAGTGGCAGATCAGGGATTTAAACCAAGGCAATACTGCACATGCCTCACAATTCTGGGCTATAAGTAAAGTTGGTGCTTACTTGAATATTTTGTTACTGGTCTTACTTTTGATCACAAATTATTTAAGTAGATATATGAAAAAAGGGATATTATGCCCCAAATCACTTGTAATTATATATTTTGAATGCATCTGCTAGAGTTGACAGCACAGAACATCATTCAATTGGAACAGTATTCTCTTCAGTGTTACCCTCAGCAGATTGTAGCAGTTGAGTGTGACCAGATATTTATTTTTTGAAAATAAAAAGCTAAGTTTTTTTAATCACTGCTTCCTGAAATTTTTCATTTGCTATATTTGTTCTTTTTTTAGTATCTATCTATCTATCTATCTATCTATATATATATATATATATATATATTTTTTAGTTGTAGATGGACACATTATCTTTATTTATTTATTTTTTATGTGGTGCTGTGGATCAAGCCCAGTGCTCACATGTGTGAGGCAGGCACTCTACCACTGAGCCCCAGCCCCAGCCCCAGCCTCATATTTGTCCTTCTTAAAACCATGCATCAATGATTTTGATCCATGTGTTTAACATTTGACAATTCATCACATTAATATATTTAAGGACTAAAACCATATTATCATATTATAAGATGTAAAAAGATAGTTATATCAAATTTTGTTTTAGTTCAGAATAAAAAAAAATAGCAAACCTAGGATGAGAAGGAAACATCTATAAATCTGCTTATGATAAAACTTAAAGATTTCTTAAGGAAAGTAGGGATAGAAGGAAGATGCCCATTATCATTATCTCTATTTACTATGATACTGAAGTCTTAAATCATTTCAATAAGGACGAAAAAAAAAAGAAATGACAGGTATAGAATTGGAAGGAAAATAGCATAATTTTCTTTATTTACAGATTCATCATTGTGTTCCTTTGAAAAAAAATAATCTCCAGAAAAGCAATTTAAGAAAATTTAGCAAGGTATCTGGGCTAAAAATATCAATATAGTAAAATTAGGTAGTAATGAGCAGAAATGGCAGAATAAGGACTACCATAAATCCTCTGTTGCAAAACACAATGATAATACAGACAAAAATTCTTATAACCTAATTTTTCTGAACTCTAGAAATTAAGCAACAGCTTTCAGCCATTCTTGTAGTATTTCTTAAACAATGACTGAGAACATTATTCTACATATTCTTAGTAAGTCCAGTGACTTTTGTGGTTTTAACTTACTATCCCATACCCACCTGGAAGGTAGCTTTAAAAATCAGTCACTTGGGGGTTTAATGAAGTTACAGCTCCTTCAAAGTATTTCCCCCAGATAAGTGTCATTATTTTTCCTCACTTATAAGCTATCTATATTTTACCTGAATTAAAGTTCACATACAATGAGCAGCCTTTTCTGGGAGTATTTTTTTCAAAAACAATCATAAGTAATTACTTAGCATTGAAGTTGACTATGGTAGAAGATAAGAGTTAGGGTGGGGAGCAATAGGCTAATCAAAAAGCTTGAAAGAAAAATCTAGGAAATAATACGCGCATAGGATGTTTGAAAAGTTCCACAGTTTTCCTTGGAATAAAGTTCTCCCACATGTATAGGACTATATGCATGTCAAAATTTGCACAGATATACAGGAAAGGACCGAGAAACCCTAATTTAACATCTTGTCAATTGTAAAGTTCTGCTAATGCAATAATTTGAAGTTAAGACAGGGTTGTAAACTGCCTGGGTGAGTAGTGAAGGTGTCATAAGCATGCATACAGAGCATGTCAGGAAAATCTGGATTTGTAGGATCCAGGTACTAAGAAAATATGTGGCCTAATCACTGACCACATAGATGCTACTTTAGCAGCGACATCAGTGACCACACATGACAAGAATACCAATTTTCTAGAAGCAGTTCAGAAAATCATTAAGCACAAAAAGCAACCAAAAAAAGTACATCAATAAACTTTGAGGAGGGAAGAGAATCTAATTTCTAGAGTTGCCACATTATATTATTATTTTTTGTGGTACAGAGTATTGAACTCAGGAGTGCTTTACCATTGAACTCTCTCCCTAGGACCCCTTTTTTCTAGTACTGGGTATTCAACCCAGGAGCAATTAACTACTGAACCACATCTTCAGCCCTTTTGAGATAGGGTATCTCTAATTTGCTTAGTACCTCACTAATCTGGACTGAAATAGGAACCTCCTCCTTCAACCTCCCAAGCACTGGGGATATAGAAATGGCCACTGTGCCCATCCCAAGTTACATAACTTTTAAAAACAAAAAATATATATATACAAAGTCCTGCAGTTGCCTAGTATTTTCTGTTTTGTGGTTAATTTTCTGAGGTTGATCTGTGGAACTTAGATATGTATTTAAAATTTACTAAACACAAATTTTTAACCATTTGAAATTATTTAAAAATATGCCCTTTTTCCAACAATACTTAAATAAAAAAAGATAAGCATCTCATTTTTTACCACACATATAATTTTCTAAATAAGGAGATTATAGTGAAGTTAGATTGTCACCTTGAATTTTCAGAGTGAATAATTTTGCACTAATACATGGAAAGTGTTTTAGATTTTTTTCCTATTCAGATATACATGACATTAGAGTACATTTTGACATACTATACATACATGGAGTATAACTTTCCATTCTCATGGTTGTACATGATGTGGAATTACACTGGTTGACTAATTGGATATGAACATAGGAAAGTTATGTCTGATTCATTCTACTGTCTTTCCTATTCCCATACCCCCTCCCTAACTTTCATTCCACTATGTCTAATCCAATTAACTTTTATTCTTCCTTCCCCCCACTTAATGTGTGTTAGCATCTGCATATCAGAGAGAATATTTAGCCTTCGTTTTTTTGGAATTGACTTATTTCACTTAGCATGATAGTGTATAGTTCCATCCATTAACTAGCAGATGCCATAATACATTCTTCTTTATGGCTGAGTAATAGTCTGTGGTGTATATATATCACATTTTATTTATCCATTCATCTGTTGAAGGGCATCTAGGTTGATTCCATAGCTTAGCTATTGTGAATTGAGCTGCTATAAACATGGATATGGCTGTGTCACTATAGAAGACTGATTTTAAGTTTTTGGGGTACATACCAAGGAGTGGGATGACTTGATTAAGTGGTGGTTCCGTTCCAAGTTTTCTGAGGAATCTCCATACTACTTCCCATAGTGGTTGCACCAATTTGCATTCCCACCAGTAATGTATGAGTGTACTCCCCCCCCCCCC
>NW_026000249.1:22013885-22034801 GCF_001458135.2 Marmota marmota marmota | reverse complement strand
AAATTTGGGGGCCAACAGAGGTGAGGCAAAGAACCTCACCCCCCCACACTGGCACCAAGGCCAAATTTGGGGGCCAACAGAGGTGAGGCAAAGAACCTCACCCCCCCACTGGTGCATAGGCCTATTCACAAGTATGGCTATATGCTGGACCGGTAGTCAGTGATGGGTATGATCCAATTGCAGTGGTATCAACCTAAGACAGGAGGCTGACGCCTAGAGGTCAGTTCATCCGATGACGGGTAAGAACCATTTGTTGAATTGGACAAACCTAACAGGCACGGTCCCTAAGCCACATTGGTTGTTGCTTAATTAAACAGAAGGGGGGAGATGCTAAGAGCCACAGCCAAGTAATATGATGCATGGCATTTTGGGTTGAAAGGTGACACCAGCAAGTCATTGAGATGATATGATGATGTTAAGATCTGCATTCATATGGATATTGGACTCCTCCTGTCCACCTCGGCCTGCTATGGGACTCCTGGAGAGTTCCCATTGGTTGGGGATGTGCGGTAGGAGGGAATTTCGGAGGAGGGACTTCCTGATGGGGTCCGGGAGAACGCCGCGTGGGTCGGTCGGCAATCTGGCCGGGAGCGTACGGGGCATTGGCGGCAGTTTCAAAAATAAAGTTTGTTCCTGCTTGAGTGGCTCGTGATTTGTGCCCAGCCAGACTGCGGCAGTCTTCCATGAAATAATTTCAGAAGGATTCATGTTAGTTCTTCTTCAAATGTCTGATAGAACTTGGTTAGGAATCCATCGGGTCCTGGGCTTTTCTTTGTTGGTAGGCATCTGATGTTGTTTTCAATTTCATTGCTTAAAATTTATCTGTTTAAATTTTCCATATCCTTCTCAATCAATTTGGATAGGTCATATGTCTCTAGAAGTTTTTTGAAGTCTTCACAATTTTCTATTTTATCATAGTACAAATTTTCAAAATACTTTTTGAGTATCATCCGTATTTTAGTAGTGTCTGTGGTGATATTTCCTTCCTCATCTTGAATTTTAGTAATTTGAGTTTTCTGTTTCTCTTTATTATCTTGGCTTAGAGTTTATCAAATTTATTATTTTTTCAAATTACCAACTTTTTGTTTTTTGAATAGTTTTTTTTTTCATTTCAATTTCATTGATTTCAGGTCTAGTTTTAATTATTTCTGGTCTTTTCTTGCTTTTGGTATTGATATGTTCTTCTTTTTCTAATGCTTTGAGATATTAATGTTATATTTTTTATTTGGTGCCTTTCGATGATTTTAATGAATAAGCTCAATTCAATGAACTTTTCTGTTAGAACTGTCTTCATAGTGTTCCAGAGATTTTGATATGTTGTGTCTCTATTCTCATTAACCTCTAAGTATTTTTATTTCATCCTTGACTTCTACTATCCATTTGTCATTAAATAGCATATTATTTAGGCTTCAGGTGTTAGAGTAGCTTCTATTTCTTTAATTTATCATTGATTTATAATTTTCTTCCATTATGATCTGATAAAATGCAAGGTATTATCTCTATTTTTTCTGTATTTGCTAAGAGTTTCCATGTGGCCTAAGATACTATGTAGTCTGTTTTAGATAAGGATGCATGTGCTGCTGAGAAGAAAGTGTTTTCAGTCATTGTTGGATGCAAGTATTCTACATATGTCTGTTAAGTCTAAATTATTAATTGCATTCATTAGTTCTATAGCTTCCTCATTTAGTTTTTGTTTGGAGGATCTACCCATTGGTTAGAGAGGTGTGTTAAAGTCACCCAGTGTTATTGTGTTGTGGTCTATTTGATTCTTGAAATTGAGAAGGGTTTTTTTGATGTATGTAGATATTCCGCTGTTTGGGGGATAAAATTTACAATTGTTATGTCTTTTTGATGTATAATTCCCTTAAGCAATATGAAATGACTGTCTTGGTTCCTTCTGATTAACTTTGGCTTCAAGTCCACTTTATCTGATGAGAGGATAGAAACCCCTACTTGTTTATGAGATCCAAGTGCATTCCAAGCTTTTTCCATCATTTTACCTTCAGCCGTGGATGTCTTCACCTATGACATGAATGTCTTCAAAAGAGCATATTGTTAGTCTTTGTTTTTTAATCCAATCTACTAGTCTGTCTTTTGATTGATGGGTTTAGGACATTTATAGTCATATTTTTATTAAGGCATTATTTTTATTCCATCATTTTGATTTAATTATGGTTTTTAATTTGCATTAGTTTCTCTTTTGATTGACTATTTTTATAGCATAGTTCCTCCCTTTGCTAGTTTTTACTTTGATTTTTCATTTCTTCTTCATAAAATATTTTACTGAGTATGCTTTGTAGTGCAGGCTTTCAAGTTGTGAATTCTTTTAACTTTTGTTTATCATAGAAGGTTTTTATTTTATGGTCAATTCTGAAGCTTAATTTTGCTGGGTATAGTATTTTTGGCTGGCATCCATTTTCTTTCAGACCTCGATGTATATTATTCCAAGACCTCATAGCTTTGAAGGTCTGGGTTGAGGTATCAGTTGAAATCTGGATTGGTTTCCCCTTAAATGTTACCTGTCATTTTCCTCTGGCAGCATTTAAAGTTCTATCCTTATTCTCTGATAGGCATTTTCATGATAATAATCCTTGCTGTGGGTCTGTCCACAAACCATTAAGGTCACAATTAAACAAAGAAAAAAATCTCAATGAAAAGTTAAAGAATTGTTTCTGTTGGAGCTCAAAATATTCTCAGATTCCCTTCTCAGCAGTGTTAGGTGTAGTCATCCGGAGTGTGATACTTGCTCCACCCTCAGGGTGGAATTGCTGGAATAAGAGAGGTAAGCCAGGTTCTTTGCTGAATGCCAGTTGGTCTGGAGATTTTAAATTGGTGCCGCTCCAGGTTCCAGCAATTGCTACTCCACACTGGAAGACTGGATCCCAGGGTTCTCCCCTGTGTTCCACTGTGTGGTAGAGGAATTAATTTTTAGTCCCCTTGATTACCTGCAAACCCCACGTTTTCTGGCCTCTTGAGTTCAGTCTCCAAACTCCATTTCTCCTGCCCTTTCCAATTCCTGACCAAGTATGTCTCTCACAGCCAGTCCTACAAGCTGGATTGGAGGAGGAGGGGGAGAGCTGGGTGGGTTTCCACAACCATTATTTCCCTCTCCACATTTGGCTTTCTCCTGGTAACTTAGATTCACTCTGTTATACACCATGAGTTTGCCATGCTTGTATTTTGGGCCGAACTCAGGTTTGTCAGAAATTAGCTTCCCTAGCTGCCAGCCCCAACAGTATGGCCACAAAATGGTTCCTTTCTCTGTCCTCCACATGCAGTCAGTAGAGATGTGGCTTCTTTCCAGCACAATGATATGGTACAGAATGCCTTTCAGTTCATTTGGGCAGTGTTTTTGATCTCTAAACTCTCTATAACCAGATATGCTTCATGCCTCCTGGAAATGTAGGTTCTTTTAGTTCCTTTATCCCTCAACTTTTCTCATGGAGACCACTCTGGCTGGTGCCTCTGGATGTGGCAGCCGTGATGGCACTGGGGGTTTCTTTCTTATTTTATTATATCCAACCTCCTTAGTTCCCAGTCTGCTTTGAATGTTCAGTATTAAATCCCAGTAAAGCTGGAACCCCATGCTTTTTTTTCACTCACCTTGCTGAGAAACTGCCTATCTACATTCTTGGTTTCATGCCACAAAGCAACCAGGAAAGTCACCTTCACTATTTTGCCATCTTGACCTGATGGAAAGTGTTTTAGTTCGTTTTTTCATTCCTGTGACCAAAAGACCAGACAAGAACAATTTTAAGGAAGAACATTTTATTTAGGGGCTCGCCATTTCAGAGGTCTCAGTCCATACACCACAGGATCCATTCCTTAGGGCTCGAGGTGAGGCTGAACATCATGGCAGAATAGTGTGGCAGAGGGAAGCAGCTCACGGGATGATCAGGAAACAGAGACTCTACTCACCAGATATAAAATATATACCTGAAAGGCATGCCCCCGGTGGTCCACCTACTCAGTTATACCCTGTCTGACTACAGTTACTACCCAGTTAATTCCTATCAGGGGATTAATACAATGATTAAGTTAAAGCTCATGTACCCTAATCATTTCACCTCTAATGCCTCTTGCATTGTCTTATAATGATGTTTGGGGACATCTAATATACCATAACATTCTGCCTCTGGCCCCCAAAAGCTCATTCTCATTTCACAATTAAAAATACATTTGGTCCATTTAAAGAGTCCCCATAGTATCAACAGTTTCAGGATTGCCCAAAAGTCCAATCCAAAGTCTCCACTGAGATTCAAGGCAAACTCTCAGTGTAAGCCCCTGTAAAAATCAAAAGCAAGTTACACATATTCAATATATAAAGACACAGAGTACACATTCCCATTACACAAGTGAGAAATAGAGGCATAGAAAAAAGTAACGGGCCCAAAGCAAGACTGAAATCTGACTAGGCAAACAAGTCCTGTAAGTCCATGTCCATTATTTGAGACACATGGCAACATGTTCTCTACAAAGGGCTTGTATAGCTCCACCCATATAGCTTTGCTGGTTGCAGCCCATATAGCCTCTCTCTTAGCTGGTTTCTGATAGATTCCTGCAGCTTTTCTAGCCAGATGTTCCACAGTACTGGCATTTCTTAGTCTTGGAGGTCTCTACTGCAGCTTTAGTTTCTGCCTCATATCTCCACATATCACCTATTAGGAGCAGGCTGTAGGCACACTGACCCTGCTGCACTTTATCTGGCCTGCCAGGCCTTCCTTTGAAATCTCAGGAGGAGCCTCCATGACCACCTAAATCTAGCATCCTGCAGTGCTACAGAAGCAGCACCATGTAGTTGCTGCAAAAGGTCTGCTTGCATCTTAAGTAGTAGGCAAGCCTCCAGAGACCCTTACTGTTGCAGCCTCTGAACACCTAGGTGGTTGAGCATGGTGGAAAAGCTTCCAAGGCCCCCTGGTGCAAGCAGGGTGCCCCAATGGTCTCTGCTCAAAGGAATTTTTATATTTATATACTTGAGCCTGACATCTGTGTGGTCTTGACAATTCCTGAGATGCCCTTAAGCCATCTTTTCTATTGTCTATAGTTATATCTTTAGCAACATCTCTTTAGTAGCTATAATGTATTTAACAATTACAACTTTCTTAGTCCCAGTTTTACTTCCACTATTTCAAGTCCAAGTTTTTCAAATTTTTCTCCTCTGCTTTGTGTTACTGATTATCACAATAAACTTGGCTAAAAACCACCAACCATACCAATGCCACCTCCTGAAGTCTGTTCTTCCTTGGGAGTTCCTTCACCAAATTAATTAGTCACTCAGATTTCAATTGAGCCTCACACAAAATCTCAGAACAGGGGTAAAATGTAGACAAGTTCTTAACCAGAACACAACATGAATGACCTCTGGTCAAGTTTCCTATTCCTCTGAAATCTCAGAACCCAATTATTTCACCTCTAAACCCTCATGCATTCTTACAAACACGGGCTTTTAGAAGATACCACATATCTAAACCATAAGAGAAATATTACCTTCATTTACCATTAGAAATCAGAGAATGAAACTTTATTTTCCATAATAGGTTCAGAAATAAATTTATCTTGTTTCTTTAAAAGCAAACATTAAGGAATGGATAATCCAGAGTTGTGGCTATAGAACCCAAGGCTTATAAATTTGCATTGCATGTTTTTAAACTAAATATTTTCTGAAAATATCATAGGATTGTGAAAGGGAGAGTCTTGAATATTTGACTATTTTTTTCTTCAAGATAATAATATGAGTCTTTTTCTTTGGAGATATATCACATTTTGCATGTTCCTACTTTATTATGGTCAGTGAGATGCAGTTTCCCCACAAAATTGACATATTCCAAATGGAATTAACTGAGTAGGTGTGTGTTACTCATATTTATGTTTCCAAAGTGTTTCTATATGTATGGTTGTATCACATTCAATTAAGTTCAAATTTAATACTTATATAACATTGGGAATATCTCTACAGATGTATAGATAGCATTGTACTTTTTTCTATTTATAGATTAGTTCATGTTAAACAAATTTGACAAATTCCATGTGGAGTTGTAGAATGTTTACTTTGAATTATAAGTCCACTTGTTTTGGTTTGTTTTAAGTAGTAAGGTTCTAATAGTGCAGTGCATACTATATTCCACAAAAATAGAAAAATAAGAAATTCCTAACATGCCTTTACAAGCAATTATAGGGTCCATATTTAGGTGTAATTTTGCTTTTGTCTATATGAACACATCTCTTAATGAAATTGAGTCAGGGAACAGCATATGCATCCAAAAGCAGAAAGGAGTCATAATGATGGTAAAAGGTTTAATGTTCTTGGGATCAATAATGTACTAAGTGCATTCTTAAGATGCTGTTTGTGCAGCATTTATTGCTTTTGATTGATTACTGAAATATGAAATACTGTGTTTCCAATAAGCAGTTCTTTTTCTCATAAACAAAATACAGAAATCAAAGGGGAAAGTCAAGCTCTTAAAGAAAATTTGTGCCATTTTCTTCCTTATGAAATTATTATGAAATAAGTAAAACACAGAAACCAAAAACAAAGGACAAAAGTATTTGGAAATATTCAAGTCAAGATGTCAGTTGGCTAATTTTTATATATATGATTAAAATAATGAAAAACTCACCTATTGTTAATATTTGGTATATTGTGTTTCCTAATATTTAAAATCAGAATTTAGTAACAGCATGTATAAAAGTATTTACATGGCTTTTCATCTGATTTTGATATATTGTTATAACATTCTAGGATAAAACTATAATACAGGGCTGGGGTTGTGGCTCAGAGGTAGAGTGCTTTCCTAGCACATACGACGCGCTGTGTTCAATCTTCAGCACCACATAAAAATAAAATAAAGATATTGTGTCTATCTACAACTAAAACAAAATATTAAAAAAAACTATTATACAATTTCTAAATTTCCAACACTAGGGCCACTGAGAATATCAGATGCCCTATTTAGTAGCACATATTGCAAATGAATTTTTGGTGTATAAATGTATGCATAAATGTATTCAGCTGTGAATATTATACCATAACTTGTAATATATATTTAGGTCTACATAATATTTTATTTTAAAGTCCATTTACAGTCATTTAAATTGAATTATCCAATAGTCTTAGGAGTTTATCCAGAATTCTGAAACTAGTAGTGATTTTAGAATTGAACTCATTTTACTGATAAGGAACCTGAGAGCCTACAGGGACAAATGAAGTTTTATCACATGAACGTTTGGGAAAATTCTTTAAGAATTTTTATTTGCATTGTTCCTTAATGAAATGCTGTATTTTGCTAAGAATGAAATCAGAGAAGTATGCTAGAAAGGAACATACAAATTCTGTATGCTTATTTTAGAAGTTGATGGTTCAATAATTTTATTGAAAATTATTGAATTATTAAAAGTCCATGTTCCTGGACTTTTTTAATAGCAAATCTAGTTGATGAAATATTACTCATATAAAACAAATTAAGGGGCTGGGGTTGTGGCTCAGTGGTAAAGCACTTGCCTATCACAAATGAGGCACTGGGTTCAATCCCCAGCACCACATATTAAAAACAAACAAACAAACAAACAAACAAAACTATAATTAAGAATAAAACAAAACAATTTTAATAAGTCAGAATGAAAAGCACAAGAAGGGAATGAGACCTCATAGTGTATATAGAAAGAAAATAATGTTAAGGTCAAAGAGTTCTGGTTTCATATCACAGCTCCTCTATACTAGTGGTTTTCGGCTATGAATAAGATATTTAAATTTTAGCATGCATTATTTTTATAAACTTTTTGTAGCTCTAGATGGACAGAATGCCTTTATTTTATTTGTATATGGTGCTAAGGATCAAATCCAGTGCCTCACACATGCTAGGCAAACACTCTGCCACTGAGCTACAGCTCCAGCCCAAATTTTAGCATAAATTATTAAAACGTGAGAATCATCATCTCTATATTACACTATTTTAAGGATTGAATAAAATCATATATAAAATGCACATGGCTGTAACTGGAATACACATTATGAATAAAATTAAGAGGTATTGATAGTTGTTATGTGAGGTAAGAAAAGTGAAAAATTTTGGAGGATATATGACTTGCCATGTTATAACAGAGTGGGTAATATGAAATTATTGATGGGGAGACCAGTATCAAAGAGGAGGCATAAGCACAATGTGAAGATGCAAGAAATAAAATTATGTTTTTGGTGATGATTTTATAGATCTTGGATGAAACTCTTTTCTTGATAAATGATTTGTAAGTGTATGTAGCTTTCCACTTTAGGTTTATATTAGAAGATAACAAATGAAGGCAAACGTATTTCTATTACTCCGGGTTAGTAAAACATGCATTTAATATGTGAAAAATTTTACTATAGGGTGAACCTAGAGATAAATATCATGGACATTTTCTCCTCCTCTCATTTATAAGCATATATCCTGGAGGAAGCTTGAGGCAAGAGATGTGATTCTGCTCTTATCTCAGAAGATTGAAGTTCCATGGCCCTTTCAGAATGGGAGTACTTCACTCTCCTGAGTATGACTCAGATATTATGGCCCATAACAGCTAATCAGTTGACTAACTCTTATGGTATCACACTGAATAAATAACCATTTGTAACTATGCTTTAGGAAAATCTGCCTGGTTAGCACTTAATGAGATCTTTGTCCCCACTATAATGCCATAATTGAGCAATGTTGGATCCCAAGGAGAAATATTTTAAGGGATTTTTAATGGTTATTTTGAATATGTGAGCTTTTTACTTTTGTTCAATTTCAGAACTAAACTCCAGTTTTAAGTTTTAGCTCTACTTTCTTGGTAAAAATAACGAAGAGTAGTGTACATATTTCCTCATAGACTCATCCAGTATAATATAGCTACAAAGTGAGTTTGATAATTAGCTTGGTTTCCTTTGACCCAATTACCTTGCACTTTCATTTTCAAATGACATTATGCACCTCTTGAGTTATATGAGGGGTCATTTTTCTGTAGTTAAACAGTATATTTTAACTGAAGAATAATACAGTGTTCAAGAAAAAATATTAAAGTATTGAAGTATGGAACAACAGAAAGAAAAAAATTTTTTCTACATTTTATCCTCTTTTTATAGCTACTCTACCTAAATCACAGCCACACATGCAGAAAATGTTGAGTACCTCAGTCAGATCACCCTTTTAAAGACTGTTCCTTTTGTATGCAGTAAAATAAGTGATTGCCATGCTGTTTTTCCAGAACCCTTTATTACAACCTTTATAAAAACTGTGCTTTGTCTCATCTCAAGTGGTAATCAATCCTATTCTGAATACCAAGCAAGTATAAGAACAGATAAATTACTTATAGGTCTAAAGAGCTTGGGAGTATAGTTTGAGTGGATGCATTCAAATAAATCACAACTATTACACCCATGATTAACTTAATTATTATGAATGCAGTAACACAAATCCAGTAACCTGGGTCTGATGTGATAAATTAAAGACAGAATACTGAAGTTGTTCTTATCATAACACAATCTCTTGATTTTAGCCTTTTAAATTTTTATTTATACTTTTATGAATGTTAGCTGAGTTTCTATTTTGAAAAAAAAAGAAAAAGCATATAAAGGCATAATTTCCTCAAGGTATAATATCAATCATTTGTTCAATGGTTAAATGTTTAAAAACATTAAACACTTCAAAATCTGGTGCTATTTTTAGTAGCCCAAACTTAATCTCTGTTTCTACTCATGTAGAAAATAATTTCAGCTAATTATTTGAAAATAAGATTAAGCAAAGGAATATATAGGAGTTAGTATAATATTTTACCTTTACCAATCTGAGAATCTTTATAGGTCTTTTGAACAGTAGTACAGTGATATAAAAAGGCAGAACTTTCTTAAATGATAGGTTTCTCACATTTTACATTATAATATTAAAAATACTTTGCTTCTGTAGAAATGCTTAAAACAGAGCTAAATGAACTCATCTATGAATGCAATAATGGGTATTTTCCTTAGCATTTGAAAAAAAATTAAAATGAATTGTGTCACTGCTTCTCTATTTCTATGATATATTATCTAGTATAGAAATAACTTCATGACTCAATGTTTATCACTTAAAAATATTTATTAAGGCCCCACCAAAACCTACCACTATGCTCAGTGTAGGGGTAAAATGGAGAACAAGACCATGGGTCACTACTTTTATAGAGTTAATGGTTCGATAGCAGTACCCTAGACCAATTGGTCAGTAGAGTGACTGAAGAAGGCATTATGGTTGTCATACTGAAGTGCAGAGTTGGCTATGGTACTGGAATCTAGTGGGTAGAGGCCAGCGATGCTGCTGAACATTCTACAGAATACACAGTAGCCACTAATAATAAAGAATTATCCAGCCCAAATAACAATAATGTCTCCAGTGGAGAAACTTTGTTAGTGTATGAAATAGGCATTCATTAAACAATTCTATTATTGAATACATGAATAAAATTCAAGATAAGAACTCTGAAGAAAGGAAAAATGGTTTTTATGAGAGCCCATGAATAGTATTCTGAACTAAACTGAGGTCAGTGTAGTCATCTCTGAGGAAGTTATCAGAAAGACAATATATTTTTGTATTAATGATAGGGAGGAGGGAGAATGTCATGGGAGGGGAGTTTCAGCCAAGAGCTAATGATTGGAGGAAATAGGAACTAATTGCAATACTGCAGTAGCACAGAGGGGGGATAGATAATGCCTGGAGGAGTAGGCTCAGCCATATGTGCTTGTATGGATTCTTTGAATAGTTCAAAGGCATTGAAACATTTTAAGTAAGGAGGGACTTAAGGTGATTAGACCCTGGGGTTTTAAAATATTACTCTGGCTGCAATACAGAAGGAGATAGAGAAGGATAGATCAGATCTGCTGAAAGGAAACTAAGGGATGTTCTGGTAGGTACTAAAGCTATGAATTATGACCTGAATCAACAGTAATAACTGTGACCATATACATGTTTGTTTAACTTGCAAATGACAAAGAAGGTCTTTTGAAGCCATAACCCATAAAATATTTAATTTTTAGTTTTTAATTCAAAGTGGGGGAGAAGACCACATATGTGCTCATGTTTTAAAAATGTATTATTCTTATCAATGACTTTGAAATGCTAGGTGCATTGAATCAGCAAATGAAAATAATGTAAATAACAAAAATATTTTCTGTTAAGTGCAAGATACAAAAAGTATTGCACTTAAGAACCTGATCCAGAATTAAAGCTAAATAAGTAGATAGTTAATGTTTTTGTAAAGAACTGTAACTTTACTTTCTCTGGCGTCTCTAATGGTTGAGTTAGCTATTTATGCCTTAGTGCAGAAGGAACAGATTATTTGAATAATTAGACTTTTCACTTTCTGTTTTGTCCATAGGTACCTGATGAAATATTGGGAATTCTGGTAAAGCTAATGAGTAGAGGCAAATGTACTACTTTTTTTTTAAATAACCTATTATTTTTCTACCTTTCCCAGTAAAGGGAGAGAATAGCTAAATCTTGATTTAGGAATGGTAGGCTGGTCTTGAGCACTGTTGAGAGAAGTTGGAGGTGATAGTGAAGAATCTTAAATGTCATGAATTGTAGCTAAAGTTTATTATAAGTTATTTTCATATCTCAAAATAAGGCTTTTAAGACATTGGTAGAAAAGCTTCACTTGTCTAACCTATTTTAAAGTTAGTAAGAAGTAGAGTATTAAACTGAAATTGCTCCATGTGTAGAGTTGAAATATAATTTCTATAAGATGATTATGTAGTCATTAAGTCAGTCTCATACAAAGAATGGCATGTTCTTCCACGGTGAATTTTGTAAATGTTCTTTTGCCTCCTTTGGAACAACCCCGGAGAGACAAAATTTGGGAGATTATAAGGCAGACAGACAATGGCATTATGAAAGGCCATGCCTTCTTTCTAATATAAACTGTTTCTCATGCTCCCCTTTCTACATTTAGAAGTAATATAACCACCTTTCGATGTTTGTGATTTTTTCTTTTCATACTCAACCCTTTGAATGTTCTTGTGATATTTTTAGTCTATTTTTCACTCTATCCGTACTATTAAAATGACATCCAGGGCTGGGGATGTGGCTCAAGCAGTAGCACGATCACCTGGCATGCATGTGGTGCTGGGTTTGATCGTCATCACCACATACAAATAAAATAAAGATGTTGTGTCCATCAAAAACTAAAAAATAAATATTAAAAATCTCTCTCTCTCTCTCTCTCTCTCTCTCTCTCTCTTAAAAAATGACAACCAATACAAAACTGAAGGTACATACTGAGATATGGTTCTACAAATGAGAAAACTATATATTCTTGTGAATTAGATATTATATTTCTGTTATCTAATTAAAATCTTGATTTTATTAGTTGTTGGGATCTAAAATATTTTTATTAATAAGGATGAACTTTTTAATCAATTGTATTCTTTTTAGTTATATACAATACCAAGATATACTCTGACATTATCACACAGGTATGGATCTCTACTCGCTCCAATTCAATCCCCAGCGCCCCTCCAAGGCTCCTCCCTCTACTCCAACAATTTCTCTTCAAACTATTTATAGTTTACTTTTTTAAAAAAGTTAGTTTCCTGTGAATATACCCAATACCAGGATCCATCATGCCACATACATGCATGCACATATAAAAGTTTGGTCAGATTCATTCCACTGTTCTTTTCTTTTCCTATCCCTTCTTCCTCTTCCTCAGTCAACTTTGTCTACTGATATTCCCTCTCCCTTATATTCTCTTCTCTCTCTCTCTCTCCCCCCTCCCTTATTTTGGATTAGCTTCCACATATCAGAGAAAACATTCAACCTTTGACTTTTGGGGACTGGCTTTTTTTCATTTAACGTGATAATCTCCAGTTCCAAAGAATAAATATTTATTTTAACTGTTTATCCTTTGATAAACTTACTGAGCAGTTAATAGAGGAATGCTGTAAGTATAACACTGGAGAAATCAATTTCTGCAAAAAAGTTTTGCCAAAACTTTACATATTATTTAATGACTAGGATATATATGGCTTTATGGTCTTACAACTCCTGGGATAATTATACCCAAAGATTGCTCAAGGAAAATGAGTTCAATTTTGGACATATTGATTTTTATATTCCTATGATCCTTGCAAATAGAAGCATCCTTTTGAATATTTGGTTATTTATGTCTGAGACTAGAAATAGGTGAATATTAATGATATATTGAGAGTATAGTAAGCATAAAGGTATTCACTACCACCATGAATATGAAAACAAAATAGGAGAATGTGTAAGTTGAGTAAAGATGACATATAATGAAGGAATGCTTGAGAATGCTAATTTCTATTGAGAAAATAAAGTCAGTGAATGAATATGATAAAGAACAAACAGAGAAAGCATAGAATCAAAAGAATGATGTCTTAGAAACTCAGGTGAGATAAATTCCAGAAACTGTGAGTAGCATTCAATATTAATAATGCACAGAGGTTGAATAAGACAATAGCTAAAACATGCTTAACAGATTAAGCAAATTATTGTGAAATTGAGAAACTTAGCAAGAGTCTTGTCAATGAAATCACAGATTTCAGTGGATTGAAGACCAAATGAGATGTGAGGATGCAGAAATGGTAAGTAGAATATATATTTCTATCCTATGTTTAGATGAAAGGGTTTTGGGTTGTGGGAAAGGCTAAAGCTTAGGAATAAAAATCATAATGAAGATATAGTAGCAAGAAACTCTACATGTGAAAATAAGGAGGGTGACACTAGAAGAGTATTGTTGCATAGTGTGCCTGTTCTCAAAAGTATTATCTCTGAGGGTAAAAGAAGAATGATTTAGAGTTGACATTGGAGAGTTTGACCATGGCAGAACCACATCTCTGTGGTGATCTCTAGTGTGGTACAAGAGAAACATCCTCTATTTTGAGGGATTCTTGATAAAGTTACATCTTCTAAGAAAATCAGGGGTCAGTTAAAACAATGAGGGAGGTATATTATGGAAATAAATTAGATTATATAGGAGTCTTTTTTACAGTAAGTTAGGTATTCAGAGTCTCTGGCTATACATGTAAATAGAAATTCTGATAAAAAAAATTGTGGAGACAATAAGCATTGAGAAAACCAAAGACTTATATTTGTTGTTCAAATAATAAAGGTTTGAAGCATGTGAGAATTTCAGATGTAAAGGGAACTTGGTGATTAACTTGATTCTGTACTTATGCTTCTGTTTGTATTCAGAGTATTAGGCAGAACATAGGTGGAAGAATCTGACATGGGTGGAAAGACAATGAACTAGCAGCAGAGAGATTATTGTATGAAAATTACAGTTCATTCAAAATAATATATTTGAAATATCTATCTGTAACTCATGGATTTTTAGAGCTTGTTTTATAATTTTGAAATCAACCTTCCACCAACCATTTCTTTGCTATATTTCTTTCTTTTAAGATCCCAAATCTTCCGTAATTTCAGTGTTTGTTTTTTGGGTTCACAGAATATTGCATTAAATTCATATAGGAAACTGTTTCATCATCTTTCTTAGCATAACATGCTTATATTGCTTTAGCTAGAAAAGCCTAAAACAGATAGTTAAGTGGGAAAAAAATTTCTATTATTTTCTTCATTTAAAAAGTTGATGAAGATAAGAGGAAATTATTTTGTGCAGGTGGATAGAAACATGTTATTGTGCTTAAATTGTCTTTCATCAGTGAAATTGTTTTACTGTGATAGAGACTAAATAGCTCAGAAGCAAGTCTTTCCTCACATTGGCCTGATGTCACTACTGCAGTCAAACTAATTTATTATTGATGACTTGTGATGCTTTTTTATTTGTCTCTGTTTCAGCACTTCTTATATGTTGAGTAAAGCCTATTGATTCTTCCAGGTTTAGCTTTTATGGTAATTTACTGAAAGGGAACCTTGAAGGAAGCTTACAGGGGAGATGAACATTTTTTATTCCATTCTTACCCAGGTGGAATAAAAGAAACAATAAAGGTCTGTTTTTCTCCAATTGACTTAATGATTCTGTTAGAATTTAACTTGTGCTTGGAAAAAATGATTAAGAAAAGAATACTGTGAGATGCATAATGGTACTATGCTTCTTTAATAGTGAAGGTTAATGATGAACTGTGTTCTTTAAATAACAGGAGTTCAACATGGAAGATAGGATTAAATGTAGTTTTTCGAGACCTGTAACATTTTCCCTTTGAGAGGCCTTAGTGTGTTCTGGTAAGAGTTTGTTAAATGGATTATATTATAAAATATATTGTGACTAATATTTCTGTTTTCCCTACATCAAAAGCATCTGAAAAGTAAAAGTAAATACTCTGTTTTATCTACTATAGCTCTTCATATAAATGCAATTTGTCTTGATTGGATCTAAATTGTTGAGCAGAGAAAATGCATGCATCTACCTTCCATGGCCCTCATGGGACATCAAATTGAATTCTCGTGTGTATTGTTCTGGCTTGACTACATTTGTCTGTTTTTATCTCTGCTATGCAAAAAGATTACTGAGTTTTATCTTCCCAGTGGGAACCTGAAAAAACAATATTCTTCTTTTTATTGATATGCTTCTTCCAGGAAAAAATGCAACTAAATAAGTTAGTCTTAAGCAGCAGATAAGAGAATCCTGAACACTGAATAAAATTGACGCTCAGTAAAGAGCATTTGAAACCTGGATAGACTACTGAGATACAGTAGATCAGGGATTAGAGAAAAAAATATTGTTGTCTGATGAGAAACAGTTGAACAAAAAGTGAGCATAAAGCTTTCAGTTTTATCGGGTAGACTGTACAAGTTCTATCAACCTTATTACTATAAAGCTAGCCTTTAGCTTTTCTGTGGAAAAAGAGCAAATCACTACAGTTACAAACCTGGTTATGAGATAATTTTTGAAACAAATTTTGATATTCTTTAACTATATATTATATAGTTTTGAACTTTTAAATTTGCCTTGAATTATAAAATGATGAGTAGAACTGAAAAATAAGTAAATGTAAGGAAAGGGGAAAAGGGATACAAAACATATTACCATGCTAAAAATAGGTAATTACTACTTAGAAGATATTGAGATTAGAAACAAATATTTAGAAAAGGATTTGTTCCTCATTATTTTATTAAAGAATAATTTTAAATATTAATGATGTCAATTTTTCTGAAGCATAGATTTTATTTTGTTCAAAACTTCACTTTTTAAACTTTTAAAGATAGAATATGAGTAGGGGGATATGTTAGGTGCAAGATATATTGTTACAGGGGATACAAGGAAATATGAAATATGATTCATTTTTTTATGTTTTTATGTCCAGTTGATAGATTTAGTAGCTAATTCTTTTATGTAATAATTTCATTTATGTAAATAACATTGTGGTTAATTTATGGGAAAAATATGGACAGATCATTGAGGTTTAGATGAGGAATAAAATGGACCAATGAAGGTATGTTTGAAGGGAAGGCTTCAAGGAGCAGATGAGATGTGAGTTGGGCTTTAGCATTTTCAGGAAGTTAGAGAGGAATGATTTAGAACTGTTGTGGTCAGAGGTAGAGTATAGTCATGAGCTAGGTGTCATTTTCTTAGCGCTTGGGAAGCAGATGAAATTTGAAAATTTGGTTGACTTTAAGTCGTAGAAATATGTACTTCCTAAAGCTAGGGAAATTTAATTTTTATAAGGTACTTTATCTATAGTACAACTAAAATATGACTATTTACTAAATTAAAAAATAATATTCTTCTACCCAGCCATAGGAGCAGAAGAATAAGAACAATTAAAATAGTTTATTAAAGTAGCTTTTAGGCTTGCTATCTCATTGCAGGGGCTTTGCCAACAGCTTTTAAAGTGATGGATTTGGTAAGTGTTCATTGGCATACGGAGTTTAAAGAAAAGTTATGCTTGGAAAATAGAAAAGGAAATTATTACATGCTCATGGACTTATCAAATTTGGACAAAGGGCCAGCTTAAGGGAGAAAATAATATTAGATATTTTTTTTCTAGTAAATTATATTCTTGGTAATAACCATCCTTCTAATAAACATAAAATTAATAAGAAATAGAAGTGAATAATATAAGGTATTATATGAAGATATTAGAAGATACATAGGTATGTGTGTACCTATAACTGAGTCAGAGATCTCTGTTTATTGCTAAATGGAATCTTTGGAAAACTTTATGTAGAAAACCACAAGTGTGGGTAAGCTTACCAACCTCTTTTTAGCAATCCTTAGTTGCTTGAGATTCCCAATTACCACAGTAACTTCCTCAAAAAACCCAGACTCAAATTAGGGAATTATCACTTTTTCTTTTTCTTTTTTTTAAATTTTAAATTGATTTATAATTTCATTTGCTGAATATATTTTCACAATTTATAATCTTTTAAACCTTTATTTGAAAGGAAAGCAGCAATTCCAACATTCTCATTGAATGATTCACTAATATATATGAAAATATGAACTTAAAAATCATCACTACATTCTTTTTTAAAATTAATTAATTTATTTATTTTTGCATTATGATTCTCAATACACCATTATACCACCATTTATCATATCTCTGTTTGTATATAAGGTATGTTGACCCCAAATTCACATCTTCATACATGTATTTTGTATAATGATGAGGGTCTCCTTCCACCATCCATGCAATTCCGCTTCTCCCTTCCTTTCCCTCCCAACCCTATTCCCTATCTAGAGATAAACTTCCTCCCTTGCTCTCTCTCCCAACCCCATTTTGAGACACCCCCCTTATTTCAGAAAAGACATTCAGCATTTGTTTTTGGGGGGATTGGCTAACTTCACATAGCATAATCCTCTCTAATGCCATCCATTTTCCTACAAATCCATGATCTTATTCTTTTTTATTGCTTAGTAATATTCCATTGTGTAAAAATGCCACATTTTTAAAATCTATTCATCCACTGAAGGGCATCTTGATCACTTTTTCAAGTTTGATGAAGGAGTAACATGATTTGGGTGATACCCTGAATTATGTGTTATCAAATACTCAGCCAAAATTGCTTTCAATGAAAGAATATAGCTTTTGTAGTCACTAAACTGAAAATAGTTGAGAAGCTTGGCTGGCCATAATTAAAAATATAATGAGAAATGTTCGACATGTATAAACAGAGGTATGATTTTTTTTTTTCCTGGAGGGTACACTGATATTCTTCTAAACCTTAATGTAAAACACATTTCATCTTTTTTTACACCTAGGGAAAAAAGTATCTGATGGAAGAATGAATAATATATTAGGGAGAGTCATCCTCTTTAAAAGGGCATTAAGTTTTATTCAGATTGTTAAATTATTGGTAGCTTATTTGAGATATATTAGATATGGTTACATTCTTTATTAACTGAATGATATTTGGTGTTTAACTTAGTCCTAGGCTAGGGATGTTGTTCTAGGACATGGGGCATACTGCCAAGGCAAGATCCTCCTTGGGTATCAAGAATGTATACATCCCAAAGTGTTCAAAGAGGCCTTTCCACTCTACTTCATCTGCTTCAATGTCACCTAGCTTTACATGACGTTTTTAACTCTGCTCAATATTCAGCAAAACAACAGATGATTTCAACTAAGGTATCAACAATTTTACACAGGTGAAACTCTGTTATTGACTAGTGATGAGTGGTGGTGGTGAATCCCCAGGCAGATTTACAGGGCCCTCCTTCTGCCTAATTCTTTTTTTTTTTAATGGCACCCACAGATGCACAGATTTTACCATCTTATTTCACCTCTGCCACCACTGCTTGGCAGTATCCAGCATGACATGAGATATATTATCCTGACACAGAAAGAATGTACTTCCAGGCAGAAATATAGGGAGATATTATTGCTCCCTTTGTGTTTCCCTTTATTAAAGGATCACAGTCTTGTACTTGTTATTGTTCAATTCCTGAAAACATTTTCCTCATATATTTTTGTTATATTCCTTTTGTTTATTTGTTTGCTTTGCTGGTGATGGAACCCAGGGCTTCATACATGCTGAGCATTTGTTCTATAACTGAGCTATATCCCAAACTCCTTTTGGATTATATTCATATTTTTAGTTACAGGACAAGTTTGCTACCTCTTATGTTTTTCCCCAAACATTCTAACATTCTATGTTTTTCCTTTGTCTAACACAAAAAATGGATCATTTATGGGTTGTCCACAAATCAATTTAAATCATCTTGGTGATGTTTCATTAGGTTTTTATCCTTTCCTTACCAGATCTTGGACTTATATCACAAAATCAGTTTCATAAATGATTTTAAGTGGTAATCTTTTAAACAGGCAACAGGTCAAAATTGTAGCAAAACTTAGATTTTTAAATGACTATTAAACTTTATCTCCATTCAAATATCCAGCAAATCTCACAGAATAGTTTATAAAATAGAGAAAAGCAAACAAATGGACAATTTTCTTTGTTCAGAAAGTTGCTCAATTATGAAGTAAATCTGTTTCAGAGAGTGATGTCCAGTCTCTCTACATTTTTTCTCTAGCTTTGAATGCCAGCCTTGGTCAGAAACGAATTCAGATTTCTTAGAAAAACTGGTAGATTAACGTGTTTAAGTTATTTTTCATTATAGGGTAAATCCCAAATACACACACTTGTTTGAAAAGGATAGCAATTTGTTAGTAATAACTCAAAACTCCATTTCAAAATCAGGGATAAAATGTTTTTAGGACTTGATTATAGCTTTTGTGGTGAGGCTAAATTGTCTAAATACATATTCTCATTATGCCAATTCATATTTGTTACTGTTCAATCTTGTTTTTTAAAAAAATTATTTGTTCTTTTTAGATATACATGACAGTAAAATGTATTTTGACATATCATACATACATGGAGTATAACTCTCCATTCTTATGGTTGTATGTGATGTGGAGTTTTGTTACCGTTGTTTACTGGTGACGAGTCCTTGCTTCCCTGAATGATGAAGTATAACACCAGAGAATCACGCTGAGGCAAGTTTAGAGTGGAAAGTAGAAGCTTTATTAAAGGACAGCAGAAAAGACTTCTCCCTGGAGAAAGAAAGGGACCCAAGAGGTGGAATCCGTGGAAGAGGGGAGGTCTTCCCTCTTTTATAGCTAAGGTCTTCTTTCAGCTTTCCCGCATTTCTGTCAGCATTCCTGTACTTTGTTTTGTTATCTTGCAGTGTTAGAATGTGGGTGGGAAGACCCAAAAGGCAGGGGCAGATGGGCCTGAGGAGTAATCTGGGCAGGAAGGGCCTGGGGCGGCTTTTGATAGCACCTCTCAGTTTGCTGGGAGCTGCTCCATTAACATTTCTTTAGAATGGGCTCTGGGCCTTGGGGACATTAACATTTCAATTTCCCCAAGTACTGTTCTGCTTTCCCGGGCTCCATTCTCAATATGGCCTTAATTTTCGATTTTACTCAATATTAGACCCAATTTACCTAACTACACTAAATACCTATCTTTAAATCTGGCTTCAGTTTTGTAAGACGCTGCACCGCACTATGAATGGGAGACACCACACGACACAGATCACCAGAGAGGTTCCACTTTATTACAAAAGGCCGTGTTTTTATATAGATCTAAAGAGAGGTAGCAGGGCTGAGGTAGATAACGGGTCGCCCATTTATTGGCAAGCTCTTCCATATGTCACTTCCGGAGCCCAAGAAGTTAATTCTTATTGGGGGTTTCCCACCAGCAGGATTTGAACATTGGCGCCGGCAGGAACGTTTCGCCCCAGTGAAAGAAAAAAGAGGAGAAAGAGGGTTGTTAGGCGCCATGTTGGGGTTTTTCTCTGGGGTGCCGCTGCCATTATATGTTTTCCCAACATTCCTCCCTTTTTGTTTTCTTAGGAATTGGGGCATCATTGGTCAGATCTGGCTGCTTCCGGCTGTGCAGGGGCGGCATAGGGCCTAGAAGGGGAAGTGGAGGAATGTTGGGGGGGCAGGTCTGGGGATATCATGGCAACCAGAAATAAAACCCAGTGGCTATAGACAGCTACTTC
>NW_026000249.1:21991711-22011066 GCF_001458135.2 Marmota marmota marmota | reverse complement strand
AGCGTGCAGACAGGGCCACCGGCCGCAGCGGCAGTGGACAGGAAGAAGAGGGAGGGGAGGGGGATGTCTCCGGGGAGGAAGAGGAGGGGAAGTGCCCAGGCAGGGCTGCGGGGCGGCGGCTGCAGCAGGGAGAGGGAGGGGACAGGGACGTGGTACCGCTGGGAGGGAGAGCAGACATGAAGAGGGGAGGGAAGGGCACAGAGGGAAGATCAGGAGCGGAGAGCAGAAGGCAGGACAGGGAGACCTCGGAACCTCCTTCTACCCTTTCAAGCGCTGGCAATAGTTAAAAGGTCCCGGAGGAAATTTGGATCTAATGAGCCTTCTGGAGGCCAATGATTGTCATTATCTAGCGGATATGTGGGCCAATCTTGGGTACAGAATCTGATAAGAATTTTGGGCTTGAGGTCCGGGGAGAGAGAGGGTAGCCAAATTCTTAATGAGACACTTGAGTGGTGAGGTTTCCGGTATAGACAAGGAGGCACCCATAGTTAAAGAGTGGAGGAAGGGACAGCAAAGGGAGAAAAAGAATTAACCTGGGCCGTAGGGGCTTCCTGCAAACATAGAGCCGATGGAGGATCATGTGGGCATCCCTGAAGTGACCAGTCCACTGCGAGTAGGCACAGAGGGCACAGCTTGGTCGTCACCGACGAAGTGCAGTCTGTGTGACCCTGTAAGGTCGAGGCCGTGGGCAACCTGATGTCAGAAAAATTTTTCTGCCGGAACGAGAGAGTGAGTCAAGGAAGGAAGGGACAGAGCCCCAGCAGAACGCAGTTCCGGGCCGGAAGTTCAGCTCCAGGTTGAACACAGCTCCAGCGGGGTGTAGCTCCGGCGGGGAGCAGCTCCAGTGGGGCGCAGCTCCCGCAGGACGCAGCTCCGGTGGGACGCAGCTTCCGCGGAGGAGGAAGAGACCAGGGAGCCTCTCTCATGTAAACCCAGAAGCCTCATGCCCCAAAGGGAAGCAGGTCGCCAGAGGGTCCACTGCGACCAGTGAAGGTCTTAGTGGGTTGCATTCCCTCTTCCCTACTGGGTTTCAGGAGCGTGCCGGACGATCACGGTCGCGTCTCCAGCTGCTAACCTGAAGGGAGTTGGCAAGCCGGGGATGGGGAACTTACCTAAACCCGATCAGTGGTGAGTACAGGGAGCCAGCACCCAAAAAGACAGACAAGGGCGAAATGTGTTGTTGGTGACGGGCGGAGACGGGGCTCGGTTTGTCGAGCACACCGTCTCCCAGGTTTCGGCACCACTGTAAGACGCCTCACCGCACTATGAATGGGAGACACCACAGGACACAGATCACCGGAGAGGTTCCACTTTATTACAAAAGGCTGTGTGTTTATATAGATCTAAGGAGAGGTAGCAGGGCTGAGGTAGATAACGGGTCGCCCATTTATTGGCAAACTCTTCCATATGTCAGTTCTGGAGCCCAAGAAGTTAATTCTTATTGGGGCTAAGGTTTCCCACCAGCAGGATTTGAACATTGGCGCCAGTGAAAGAAAAAAGAGGAGAAAGAGGGTCGTTAGGCGCCATGTTGGGTTTTTCTCTGGGGTGCTGCTGCCGTTATATGTTTTCCCAACAAGTTTCACTGGTCGTGTATTCATATGAACATAGGAATGCTGTGTCTGATTCACTTTACTGTTCAATTTAAAATAATTATATCACTCTGTATCAATTCATGAATCTGATATAAGCTTGGGGTTTTTAAAATATTTTTGTAGTTGTAGATGGATATAATATGTTTATTTTATTTATTTATCTGTATGTGGTGCTAAGGATTGAACCCAGATCCTTACATGTGCTAGGCAAGTTTTCTACCACTGAGCTACAACCCCAGCCCCAAGGCTGGAATTATAAGTCATAGTTTTAATGTAAAATGTTTTTTCTATGGCATTGTATAGGTGTTATAGAAAAGACTTTGTTTTTGTAAAATTATGCACTAAGCATCCCAGGGCTTAGGAGAAAAACAAACATACAGAAAGAACACTAAAAACCTAAGGCACATAGTAGCCAAAACCCTAACCCAAAGAAATGTTAACCTTGAGTCAAAAACTCAACATTTAAAAATACGTCTAAAATTCATTCAACTAAACTCTTAATGTAGTTATATTTGAATTGGCATTTATACCCAATGTTATAGAATTATTATGGTATAATAATAACAATAAATGGAATAATTATTTCCATCCCAGGGTACTGTGACAACTGAAATAAAATAATATAATGTCTGTTAAGTACTTATCACAATAGAAACTCACAATTAATGAGAACTATTTTATCATTATTTAAGAGGTTCACTATTTACTGTACTGATTATACCTCTGTTAACAGATCTGTGACCTTGCTCAATTTATTTATTTTTGTGAAAATCTTTTGTGGCTATTTTCTTCTTTTATCTTCCTTTCTTTCTTTCTTTTTGTGTGTGTCTACATGAGTTGTTGGAAAGTGGAAATTTTTAGATAATATATTTTAGTAAGCTGGGTATCTATCCTTCACTCACTTTAAGTATTTTGTAGGGTGTGTGTATGTGTGTATGTGTGCGTTTAATGAATTGTCTGTATTAGTTCAGTGTATTCTATTTTCCCTACAATTTTCAACCTTAGGTTTCACCCCAAAGAGGAGACAACCTTGGACTATATACAGTGTTCCTGACCACCATGCATTATGGTGTGTTCAGCTGGGTTTTCTTGGACTTTCTCTTTTTATGTTCTTCCAGTTAAGCTTTTGAGTAATTTCCCTCTTGGTATCATACTGAGCTCTCAATCTCTGGTAATTGCTAACCAATAATTCTATTTTTTCACTCCCTGAGCATAAATTACTTTAGAGTTCGGCCCCTTGGCAGAGCTAGTATGTCTTTAAAACACTGCCTTAACCATTCCCTGGGCATAACTTGTGCACTATGTACTAGGAAATAGAGACCTGGGGAACTTTCTTTTCAGAGAGTGTCCCACCTTAGATCCTGTGTCCTTTATATAGAACAGACCATAATTCAGGGAGATGACATATTCTAAAGAAAATAATAACCAAGAAATCTTATAGACAACAAAACATTCAAAGTGAAAGATAAATAAGGTTAAAGAAAACTGAATTTGTCACTATCATATCTGCCTTAAAAGAAAAACTAAAGGAATTTCTTCATACTAAAGGCAAATGACACCAAATAATAATTTGAATCCACACACAAAAAATCAGGATTTGTAAAGTTATTATACAGATAATTAAAGACAGTACAACTTTATATTCCTACTTCTCTCTTCTTTTAACTGACTTAAAAGCCATTGCATATGTTTTCATATTTAATAATATTGTTGGATTTTACCATGTAGAAATATAACATATTTCACATTAAAAACACAAAGGAGGTAGGTGGGAACAAAACTGTTGGAATTCAGAAATATTAAAAGATTGGAACTTAAGCAGATGGAAGTAGGGAAGGAATGAAATCAGAAGGGATAAAAAGAATATTAAAAATTGTGTAAATATCTACTTATTATGCATTGTCTCTGCTTCTTTGAATGAGGTAATTTATATAAAGTAGTAATTATAACAATGTATCACTGGGTTTTAAGTGTGTGCAAATATCTTTAACAAATTATTGCAAAATAGGAGGGGTAGAAAACAGAACTGTATAAAAGTGAAGTTTCCACTTCTCACTAGAATTATGTGACTGTAAATCAATTACATATTTATGATTTAATAAGCATATTGCAAGCTATAGATATCCAATAATATATAACTTAACATTCAATTAAAAATCTCGAAATGAATTAGTATGTTACACTAGAAAATATTTGTTTTATTAAAAATAAACAGTAAAGGAAGAACAGAATCAAGACAGATGAAATTCATGGATATGATTTTAACTTAATTTAGCAATATTTTTCCTCCCCCCTTCCCAGGGATTGAACCCAGGGATGCTCAACCACTGATCTACATTCCCAGCCCTTTTTAAAATTTTATTTAGATATAGAGTCACACTAAGTTGTTTAGCACCTTACTAAATCACTGAGGCTGTCTTTGAACATGTGATCCTCCTGCTTCATCCTCCTAACCTGCTGAGATTATTGATCTGAGCCACCATACCCATCTCATTTTTCTATTTTTGTGGTAAAAGTCTTGTATGTTCAATTCATTCCCATTTTTATTCTTGGTGGTGTTATTTACATGGATTTTTAGATTATTAAACTTAGATTTATATTAAATCTAAATTTATATTTTTAGATTATTAAATGTCAAGTCTAAATAAATTAGAATAAATTCATATATTAGAAGATTCAATATTGTCAATATGACTAAACTTTCAACCTTTATCTATATAATCAATACATTCCCTCCCTAAATCATAGTTGGCTTTTTTGTATAAACTGACAACTTGAAACTCATATGGAAGTTCAAAGGACCAAAATATATTGAAAGAGAAGAATAAAGTTAGAGGCCTCACAAATCTTGAATTTACAACTTAAAAATAAGCTACAGTAATCACAGAGCATGGTACTAACATAAGCCTAGACATAAAGAACAATGGAATATAATTCATACCCCCAAAATAACCACTATATTTATGATGAACTGATTTTCAAGAAGTGCTCTGAGACAATGAAACATGGAAAAGAATAACCTTTTCAGAAAATGTGCTGAACAAACTGGAATTTCTCTTACAAAGTAGTGAAATGAGCTTTCTCATTTACTGTGTACACAAAATTTAACACAAAATGGAAAACAGACTTAAATGTAAGATTTCAAACTATATAAAAATACTTAGATTAAGACAAAGGGTAAATCTCTATGAATTTGATTAGGCAATGTTCTCTTAGATACAGAAACAAAATTTTGACAAAAGAATATGTGGAACTGGATTTAGTGAATCCAGTGAAGTTGCAGAATATAAAATCAACATACAAAAACCTGTAGGGTTTTTATAAACCAATGAAAATGCTGAGAAAGATATTTTAAAAATCCCATTCACAGGCTGGGGTTGTGGCTCAGCAGTAGAGTGCTCGTCTAGCACATGCAAGACACTGGATTCAATCCTCAGCACCACATAAAAATAAATAAATAAAATAAAGTTTAAAAAAAATCCCATTTACACTACCTACTAAAATAACATATGTAGGGATACATTTTATCAAGGAAGTAAAGTAGCTCTACAATGGAAATTAGAAAATACTTATGAAAGAAATTAAGGACACCAAAAAATGAAAAGACCTTTCATATTCATGGATGGAGAAATTAATACTGTTAAATTATCTATCCTCTGTCAATTGATTTATAGATTGAGTGCAGTCTCCATCAAAATACCAATAGCATTCTTCACAGAAATTCATATAGGAACACAAAAGACCCAAATACTGAATATCCAAACAATATTGAGCATGAACAAAAAGGATGATGCTAAAATCATCACAGTATCTGATTTCAAGAGATGACAGAACCATTGCAATAAAAAAAGATATACTGACTAAAGCAGGCACACAGAGTCAATGCAACAGAAATAAGAAAGAAACCCACATATCTAGAGCTATCTAATTCCTAACAGAGGTGTCAAAATGATTCTGGAATAACTGAATATCCACATGCAGAAGATGGAAGTTGGCCTCTATCTTTCACTCTATAACAGCACCAACTCAAAATCAATCAAGGACATAAATGTAAGACATGAAACTATGAAACTACTAAAATATAATGGCCAGGTGTGGTGGTGCACACCTATAATCCCAGTGGCTTGGGAGGCTGAGGCAGGAGGATCACAAGTTCAAAACCAGCCTCAGCAATTTAGCAAGGCACTTAGACAAACTTTGTCTCTGAATAAAATGTAAAAAGCTGCTGGGGATGTGGTTCAGTGGTTGGGCACCTCTGGGTTCAATCCTCAGTGCCAAAAAAAAAAAAAAAAACACAAAAAAAAAAAACCCAGGAAACATTTCAATACATTTGTATAGCCAATGATTTTCTGGAGAACATACCCCAAAGCACAGGAACCAAAAGCAAAAGCTGACAAAGGAAATTACATTGAATTGAAATACTTATGCATAGCAAAGGAAAAGATATAGAGGACAGACCACCTATAGAAAGGGAGAAAATATTTGCCAACTATTCATTTGAAAAAGCATTTTTATGATTTGAATGTGAAGTGTCCCCCAAAAGTTCATGTGTGTGACAATGCAAGAAGGCTTAGAGAAGAAATGATTGGGTTATAAGAGCCTTAACCCAATCAGTGAATTAATCCCCCAATAGCAATTAACTGATGGCAGGTAGGGTATGGCTGGAGAAGGTGGGTCAGTAGGGGCATGTCTTTGTGGGTATATCTTTTGTATCTGGTAAGTGGAGTCTCTGATTCCCTCCATCACACACTTTTGCTATGATGTTCAATCTCACCTCCAACCCTGAGGAATGGAGCCAGCTGTCTGTGGGCTGAGACCTCTAAAACCATGTCTCCCCAAATAAACTTTTCCTCCTCTAAAATTGCTCTTGTTGGGTATTTTAATCACAGTGAAAAGCTGATTAAAACAGAAATTAGTACTTAGAATCATGATCCTGTGACTAACCTGACCATGTGGTTTAGAAGCTTTTGGAGCTTTTTGCAATCTGTGGGAGAAATGTTGGAAAGTTTAGAGATGCAAGCTGGAAAAGCTTTAGATTGTTATAAGTAGAGTTTAAAAGGCAATTCTTGCGGGAGCTCAGATGACCAGAATTCCCATACTACTGGGGATAGTAAAGAGAGGGTTAAGAGGTTTCAGAGGAAAAGGAAGACACTATTGGTAATTGGACTAGAGACGACTTGTTTTATGTTCTGGTTGAGAAGTTGTCTACATTTTGTCCTGAGACTTTCTTTTTTTTTGGCACTGGGGTTTGAACTCAGAGGCACTCCACTATTGAGCCACATCCCCAGACCTATTTTGTATTTTATTTAGAGATAGGGTATCACTGAATTGCTTAGTGTCTTTCTTTTGCTGAGGCTGGCTTTGAACATGTGATCATCCTGTCTCAGCCTCCAAAGCTTCTGGGGTTACAGGCATGCATCAACCCTAACTGGCATGTCCTGAGATTTTCTGTGAGGCTAATTTTAAAAACAATGGATTTCTTAATCTGGCAAAATAAATTTTTAGGCAGCATAACATTCAGGCAGTGGCATGGATATTGCTGGTGGCTTTTAGCCAAGTTTATTGTTATAAGGATCAGAAAGCAGAGAAAAAATATTTGAAAAACTTGAACTTGAAAGTTGGAAGTAAAACTGGGGCTAAGGAAGTTGAGGT
The DNA here is from genome assembly GCF_001458135.2 of Marmota marmota marmota. NCBI lineage: Eukaryota > Metazoa > Chordata > Mammalia > Rodentia > Sciuridae > Marmota > Marmota marmota. The sequence goes on along the minus strand of NW_026000249.1, from coordinate 22,003,822 downwards.
TGTTAAGGACTTTATGGCCACTGAAGAAATGCTAAAGACTTTGCCCAGAGAAAATAAGAAAGATGGTTTGAGGGCATCTCATGAATTGGAAATACCATACCCATCTCAGGCTTAATGAAGAAAAAGTAAAAATTCCTTTGAGAAGAGACCTGTAGAGCGCTCTGCTTGCACAGGTTGGCCTAGGAAGCTTTTTCACCATGATCAGCCACCTGGGTAACTCAGAGGCTGCTGCAGTCAGGGTCTCCAGAGGCTTGCCTACTGCACAAGATAGCAGAAGACCTTGGCAGCAACCATGTAGTACTGGTTTTGCAGCTCTGCAGGATACTAGAGTTAGGGGTAATGGAGTCTTCCAGTGAGATTTCAAAGGAAGGCCTGGTAGGACAGATAAAGTACAGCAGGGTTGGAATTCCTGTGGGCAGCCCCTGATACGGTAATGTGTGGAGATATGAAAAGGAATCTGAAGCTGCAGTGGAGACCCCTGAGATCAAGAAATACCAGTACTGTGGAACATCTGCCTAGGAAAGCTGCAGGAATCTATCAGAGATAAGCCAAGAGAGAGGCCATGTGGGCTGCAACCAGCAAAGCCACAGGGGTAGAGCTACACAAGCCCTTTGGAGAAAATATCATGATGGCATCTGTCCCAGATACTGGACATGGAGCTACAGGACATGTTTGGCCAGCTGTTTTTTGGTCCTGTGTTGGTCTCATCCCCTCTTTCTATGCTTCTATTTCTTCCTTGTAGAATTCAAATGTTTACTATGTGCATGTATATACAAAATATATGTAACTTACTTTTGATTTTTATGGAGTCCCATCCTGAGAGTTTGCCTTGAGTCTCAAAGCATTAGGACTTGAACTTTTGGGAAATCCTGGAACTATTGAGACTATGGGGACTCTTTGAGATGCACTAAATGTTTTTTTTTGTATTGTGAGATGAGCATGAGCTTTGGGGGCCCAGAGGCATATTTTTATGGCCTGGATATTAGGTGTCCACCAAAAGCTCATGCGTGAGACCATGCAAGGAGGTTTAGATGTGAAATGATTGGGTTACAGCTCTCATAACCCAATCAGTGAATTAATCCCCTTATAAAGATTAACTAAGTGGTAACTGAAATAAGGTTGGGTGTGGCTGGAGGAAGTAGGTCATTGGGGGCATGGCTTCAGGGTATATATTTTGTATCTGGCAAGTGGAATCTCTGTTTCCTGATCATCATTGCAAGCTGCTTCCCTCTACCACACTCTTCTGCCACAATGTTCAGCCTCACCTTGAGCCCTGAGAAATGGAGCCAGACGTCTATGGACTGAGATCTCTGAAACTGTGAGCCCCTAAATAAAATTTTCCTCCTTAAAATTATTCTTGTCAGGTCTTTTAGTTACAGCAGTGGAAAATCTGACTAAAACAGCGATTAATATCCAGAATATGTAAGTAACCCAAAAAACTTAATATAAGAAAAAAAAACAAGTAATTCAATAAAAATGGAAAAATGATTGAATAGACATTTCTGAAAAGGAGAAATAGAAATTGCCAGAAGATACCAAAAATGTCCAATAACAACCATCAGAAAAATGCAAATCAAAATTACAAAGACATCAACTCACCCCAATTAGAATGGCTATCATAAAAATAATAATAATAACAAATGCAAACAAGGATGTAGAGTAAAACGAAATCTCATATACTGTTGTTGGAAATGTAAATTAGTACAGCCATTATTGAGGACAGTGTGGAGATTCCTAAAAAAAATTAAACACAATCTACCATATGATCCAGCTATTCCACTTCTGGGTATCTATTGAAAGGAAAGAGATCAGCATAGCAAAGAGATACCTGCATTCCTGTGTTTATTGTGGCACTGCAAAAACTTAAGATATGGTCGTCATCCTAGCTATTCATTAACAGATGAATAAATAAACTGTAATATGGGTACTCATGGAATATTAATCAGCAATAAATAAGGAGGAAATCCTGTTATTTGCAGCAAAATGTATGGAACTGGAGATCATTATCTTAAGTGAAATAATCCAGACACAGAAAGTCAAGTACTACTTGTTTACTTATATATTGAAGCTAAAAGAAATCAATGTAAATGTAGAATAGTAATTACTAGAAGTTGGAAAAGGTACGGATAAAGGGAGGCTAAATTTGATCAATGCTATGTGAACATGTTGAATTATCACATTGAACACTATTAATATGATCAATATATGTTATTCAAAACCAAGAAAAAATTAAAGCATTTAAAACTTTCATGGGGCAAATAATACCATCTTGAAAGTGAAAGACAACCCACAGAATGGAGAAAATATTTTCAAAATGTATATCTTATAAGGGGCTTATATTCAATATAGAAAGAACTCTTATAAGTCAACAATGGAAAAAATAACCCAATTTAAAATGTGTAAAATATTTGAAGAGACGTTATTCAAAAAAAAGAATCAGTCCCAAGTTGCTCAACATCATTTGCAATAGGAAATTGAAAATCAAAAGCTCAATAAAAAACCACTTCACACTCATGAGGATAGCCATAAAAAAAGCAGACAAATAGAAGAATTGGTGAGCATTTGGAAAATATGAACACTAATATGTTACAGGTAGGATTTTAAAGTGGTGCAACTGCTTTGAAAAAATTGGTATTCCTTCAAATGTTAAACACTGTGTTACCAAATGACTCAGAAATCCTACTCCTAAATATATGTATAAGAAACTTGAAAGCACATACTCATACTCACATAAAACATGTCCAGGAATATTCATAGCAGAATTGTTCATATTATCCAAAATGTAAAAAAAAAACAACTCCATTGTCCCTCAGTTGATCCATAGATAAGGTAATTGTGTTTATGTTCATTCAATTGAATGTTATTTGGCAATAAAATATTGAAATATTGATACATGCTAAGTGAACAAATTTAGTCACAAGGGTGGCACATTCTTTCACTTCATGAAATGTCCACAATATAGAAATGTACAAAGACAGTATATTCTTTTTTCTGTAGAGATGGAAATAGAAGCATAAGGGCATGACTAAAAATGTATGGGGTTTCTTTTCAGGGTGAAGAAATGTGGTAGTAATTGTAAAACTTAGTAAATGTACTAAAATCATTAAAATAAATGGATGGATTTTTATGGCATAAAAATTGTATCTTAATGAAGCTATCAAGTATACCCGGTCATTTTGTTTACTACCTTTAACTCTAAAACTAACCTCTTTCCTTTGGATCATGGGCATTAAATAGTCTTACATGGAATGTATCTTACATATGCTAGTCATATGTAACAATTTAAGTGTCATGAAACTAAACATTTATTTCTTTAGGGCAGTACTAATTACATTTCAGTTTCTCACTAGCTATATATGTCTATTGAAAAGATTATTGCACAGGGAAGCTATAGAATATTTCCATCATGGTAGCTAATTCTACCAAACAGTGATGCTTTGAAGGATTTTGTTTTAAATTGGAGATAGAACTTTGCTGCAATCTTTCCCCATTCCAGTGGTGAAGGCTGAGACCAGTTAGTTATAGGAAGCTGCTAAAACTTAATCTCTCACTTCACACATTAAAAGAGGACTTTCTGCAATATTTCCACTTTTCCTTCTGGTTTTTATATATTGCTTTGGCTTTCTCTTGAAGTGTGAGAAAGCTCACTTTCTGGTCTGAGTGAAGAGATCAATTTACTAGCAAGAAATCCAAAGGTGGGAAAACTTTTCATTTCTTTGGATGGGGTAAGTTAATATAGACCTAGAGAAAAGGAACCAAGAAACCATCTATGGGAAGAAAGAAAAAATTTTACTCTGATTTTTTGCAGAAAAAAAATTGTTTTTCGGAATGTATGCATGCCTTTGAGTGTGTGTGTATTTGTTTTTCAGAATGCATCCCCCTGACCATCCATACAATACAGACACAAAATGGAAAACATATCTAATTCTGATTATTCTAGCCATTTCCCTGATATGATTGGTGGGTTTGTTACCCACTGGAGATATCCATACAATTTTATAAGTCTAGAGAAAGAGAATACAATTTCATAGGTATGTAGATATTTTGCTTTTCTTTTGTTACCAAGGTAATAGTAATTTAACAGAAAATTTGAGAAAAAATAAGCATGGGAAAAATATCACCTATAATTTTACTATAATATGTAAATTCTTTAGATTTTTTTAAATATTTTTATTCTCTTAAGGTACATTTTTTAAAATAATATTTTTTGCATATTGATTTATAATATTTTCACATTTAAATATTTTTAATGTAAATGATTTTAAGATGATGCCATTACCTGATTTTGGAAAGTATGCCCGAGTAAACACTTTAATTACTTTATACTCATAATGAAATATTATTGCCAGAAATAATTGTGTGACCATGCTTGCAAATCATTATAATTTTTAAACAAAAAAATACCCATAGTTTGAAAAATATTCTTCTGGGTAAATTTTACCTGTAGAATTTTCATAGTTTGTAGTGATAAATGACTTTCTGCCATAAATAGACTACTTATAAATGTTCATTGATTTGTGTCTAAGAAAATAATGTTTATACATAAATATTTTAATTAGACTTTATTAAATCATTGACTCTCAGAAGTAAAAATTCATTCTAAATCTTTTTCCTTCTCTATTCATTTCAATGGGTTGAAAAGACCTTTGAGTTCTAGGTTGTAAATTCAAATGTGATTCTGGTTGGTATTTGACAACTGTATCACAACCTGCACTGAAAGCTGTTGAATTCAATCTACTATCCAAAGTCAACATGACATAAAGTATAATCACATTTGACATTGTTGAAGGAATACACTCTGTAGAGCTGAGAGACTGAATCATAATATGCTTTTTGCTGTCAGGATGTGAGGCTGTGCGTTTGTGTGTGTGTGTAGATGTGCATACTTACATATTTACAGGCATATAAATAGTAAAATTTTCTGTGCTGTTTTGTATTCCTGGTGTCATTCAAGGAGATTTAGGGACACACACAAATGCATACATACGAATACATACATACTCAAGTTGAATGTTTATATCTTCTTCAGTTACTTATAGTATAAAAACATAGAAGTAGTACTCTTAGATATAGGATGTATAGGTTAATTTCATGTTTTGGTAGAGTTAATACCCATTTGGGAGCCAGATGGCTTTTTAAAAATACCTGTGTCTAAACTGAATTAGAATTTTGGGTAAATTTCATATATTTTTATTAAAGAATGTTGATCTAAAACATAGATTTTACTCTTATATTGTGTTAAAGTTTGATGTCTACATTACTGGCATTTGTACAAGTGGGCATAAAACAAAAGCTTGTTTTATCTTTAATCTAAAACACTTCCTGGGTGGAAAAATATCTGAATTGCATTTGTGATTTTATTCCTCTTTACATCATAACTAGGAATGAATAGAGGTCAGTGGCTAAATATATCACTGACATTTTTTATTTTAAACCATTCTGAAAAAACCTGGGGATCATTTTTTCTAGTTCATGATTTTTTTATATAGTATGTAAGTTACATATAGAGAAAAAATGTCTACTATCTTGTCAAATCTGATTTAGGTCAGGGAGGAACATTTTGACATTTTGTTATTAAAATTCTTCATTTGGTTCTATTACATGCTTCTGATAGTAATTAATAAACATGGAAATAGAAATTAAAAATACAATCTTTCACAATTTACCCCTTGATATTTTGATAAAATGGTATTACTGAAATATTACTTTATGAACTGTACAACTTTTACTCCTTTTCACTGAATAAATTAGTTACTGTAGAATGATTTTGTATTCCAAAGTTTGCTTTATTAAGTATATCTTGAGAAGAAAGAGAATACCAAATCCTAATCATGAAAACAAAGTTAATATCAGGTACTGGTATATTTGCCTACATCTCAATACAATTACCCATAATCATGGATAGTATTACTATGAATTAAGAAAATCCACATATGGTACTGAAGTTCAGTATGCACTTGATATAATATGCTAATATCAAACTACTAGAGATATTTTATATATAATTGCTCATATTTGTTATAATATGTTATTAATTTCACACTGGGAGTTACTTAGGTACAAAGGGAGAAATATTTTTACCATTTTTATAGAAATACTCTCTAAATGGAGTATTTTTTGAAGGCAGGTACAGAATGAGTGAAATAGCAAATTAATCAAGGTGACTTAAAGGATCTACTGTTTATTCTATCATTTGTACTAGTACTATATCTGGAGGCTCATGATAGGTAGTTATGATAGAAAAATTTTCTTCGTATAGCTACCAGTATTACAGGAATTATAGAAAGGTAGGTTATTAGACCTTGAATTTGTTCTCTGTCAAATACATGCAGTTTTGATTTTGTTTGAGTTGTTTTATAAATAAATATGTAAATGAAATATGTCATGTGACTATTTAATAAAAATGAATGCCTAATAGCTATAAATGACATTTTGTGTTCATTCTTCTTTGTTTAAATCACTTATTCCCAATAAGGGTTGTACTTCCCTAAAAAGCTTCTGGGGTATTATAGGAGTTTTTTAAGAGGGCAAGATCACCTATGCTGGGGATCCTGTAGTACATAGCTCAGTCCTGCACAACAGAACACTGTGCTTTTCTTGCGTATAACTTTATAATGCCCTGTAGTCATATACTCACAAAGGAAAGAGGCTTGCTTATATATGTCTGAGCATAGACACTGTTTTATAGATCAACACAAACATTTTTGTATTATTTTAAAATATTCCATGGATTCTCCAGTAATTCAGTGATTGTGTATAGTGAAGGGAGCTTACATTTTGTTTGGTTCTGTGCAGAAGTTTGTTAATATTTTCTCTGAAGAGTTATATATTTGGGGGGCTTGGTTTTAAGTCTTTAATCTATTTTCAGCTAAATTTGTGTATAAAGGATAAAATACATGTGCAGTTTCATTCTTTTGCACATGTATATCTGGTTTACAAATACTGTACATTAAACAGAGTATCTTTTCTCCCTGATGAAAATTTGACTGACCATGTATGCCTGGGTTTATTTTGGAGCTATTATGTTTCATTAGGCTATGTATGTTTTTATGCCAGTACCATACTGTGTTGATTACTATGGCTTTGCAATTTAATTTGAAATGAAGTGTGAGGCCTTCAGCTTTGTTGTTCTTGAGATTGTTTTGGTTATTGGGGTCTTTTGTGGTTTCATATTAATTGAGAATAGAATATTTTGAAAAAGTCACTGGTTGTAATAGGTATTAATACAGAATATTTATTTTTACATCTGGTATAGATGACTATCATTTGATTTTTCCACTATATTCACTGTCCTAATATTTTCCATATCATTACAGTTGAAGTATTCTGTAGTTTCCCCACTAATTTTGCAAATTTTATAATAATATCAAAAGGTATTACAAAATACTTGCTTAAAAAGTGAGAAGAATGTCCTGTTAGAATTTAAATGCTGAAGAATTTAGTGGTGAATGACTTTAATGGCTTTAAACTTCACATAGTTTAGCAAAATTGTGGTGTGTGTGTGTGTGTGTGTATGAAGTGGGGGATGACTGTGTGTATTTAATATATGGATATGAAACAAATTTAGCAAAATTTTAACCATAGATAAAATTAGTTTGAATGAATACATGAGTTCATTGTATTATTTTTAAAATTCAAATGAAATTCTCAATCATTAACATATCCCATACTATCTAGTTGCTAAATTCAGAAATCCATTTTTGGAGATATGCCCTTTTTGTGGATTAAGTTCATTTTCTTTGAATCATCTGTGTTGACAAAATGGATGCCAGGCCCCTCTTGGAGACTATTCCCAGTGGGGAATCTTCATTCTGGCAAATGTCAGTGTGGGACTTCAAGCCAGAGCTGACAAGAAAGCACCCTTCTCTTAGAAAAGGAGATGTGACTACTTTGGGGCTCACTTACAAGGTAATTACTATTTATGATCATGTCGAATAACCTAAATGTCAGATATATGAGGAAGCCACAATGACATTGCCCTGGGCTTTACTTCTTTGTAATATTTTTTGTAGTAGAAGAACAAATACCTACCTGAGGCAATTTTTTCAATAAACTGGTGGCACAAGTTTATAAGTTTATACAGATGAATGTTTAGAGACTGTCATCCCTGTGAAAGGTGCAAGTTATTAAATGCCAGTAGGGGTAAAAATTCATGAAGAATTGAACGCTATGTTTTAAATACAAGAAAGATGAATATTATCATGGAAAAAACCTAATAAGATCCTATGATAAAATTATGGTGCTTCCTAACTTTCAGCAACAAAGACAATGTTTGCTTGTTTTTTAAAAGATTTTACTTAAAAGATTCAAATGTTAAACTTTTTTTTCACTTGAACAATAATATTTTCAATTAATCATCATAATCACAATTGAAATTTATTTTTATTTAGCACCACAACAAGTGCCAGACATAGTTCTTCCTTTTTTTCCTGAATTATCTCATTGTCCTATGAGATATAGACACTATCAGTATTATATAGGTTTCTACAGAGGCAGAAGTTGAGATAAGGATGTGAGAATGTATTTTATTGTGGGAAGTGGAGCTAGTAAGAAGGAATAATACAAGGTTTTTTAACAAGCAGATTGCTGCTCAGGATATCTTGAGTTCCATCTTGATGGTGGCTTGTAGAAGAGGATATAGAGTAGCAGTTCTCAATTTTTGGTGTATATCAGATTCATTTGGAGAGGTTGTTAAACTATACAACCAGGGATCACCCTCAGTGTCTGATTGCATATGTCTTGAGTTGGTTCTGAGAATTTTCAATTTTTCTAATAAGTACCTTTATACAATGGCTGGTATAAAGATAAGACTTTTAGAACATTTGAAAACATTCATAAGAGGTGTCCCATCTGAGGGACAGGAAACTGTGGCAGTACTTTTCAGTTGCTTTCCATCATTGACTGAGAACTGATGCTTATATATTAACATGCTAGGGCTTTGGGTCAGATCTGGAAAATTCTATCATGGGCCTTTAGGAGGAAAGAGGTAAATTTTTATAACACGAACTGGAAGAGTGATTGGTAGGGGTATTAGGGTGTAACTTCAACACTATGCTATCACATATTTCCTGTGCCTGCATCTTGAAGTGTTTTCCCTAAATTTTCCACTAATAGTTTCAAAGTTTCAGAAATTACATTAATGACTTTCATCCATATTAAGTTGATTTTTGAACAGAATGTGTTGTATATATTAGTACCTTTGTCAAGAATCAGATGGCTTATAGATTAATAGGTTCATTTCTGGGTTCGATATTCTATTCCATTTGTCTCTGTGTCTATTTCTGTGCCAATACCATGCTGTTTCTGTTACTTGGGCTCTGTAGTATATTTTGAAATTAGGTATCCTATTGCATTCAGCCTTGCTATCTTTTTTTCTCATGATTGTTTTGGTTATTTGGAGTATTTGTGGTTCCATATAAATTTTTTTTCTAATTATTCAAATAATGACATTAGTATCTTGATAGTGATTACATTAAATCTGCAAATCATTTTTGGGTCAGATGGCCATTTTAACAATATTAGTTTTCCCAGACTATGAACATGGAAGATCTTTCCATTTTCTAGTGTCTTCTTTTATTGCTTCACCTTTTTTTTATAATTTCAATGTAGAGGTATTTTATTTCTTTTGTTGGATTCATTTCTGGTTATTTTTATTTAGGTTATTGAAATTGAATTATTTTCTTAATCTACTGGTATTTTTCAATGAGTTTATCATTGAAAATAGAAAAACTACTCATTTAAAAAATATTTATTCTTTAGTTGTAGTTGGACAAAATATCTTCATTTTATTTATTTATTGTTACATGGTTCAGAGGATCAAACCCAGAGCCCCACAAGTGCTAGGTGAGTGCTCTACTGCTGAGCCACAACCCCAGCCCAAAACTACTCATTTTCATATACTGATTTTGTATCCTGATGCTTTCCTGAATTTTCTTATCAGGTATAAGAGTATTTTTGTGAGTCTTTAGTCTTCTGTAAGTATAAAAATAAGTCCTCTGAAAACAGGGATAATTGACTTCTTCCTTTCCTATTTCTATCTCTTTTATTTATATTTCTTGCCTGTTTCCTCTGGCTAAAATTTCAATTATTGTATTTAGTAACAGTGCTGAGAGTTAACACACTTGTATCATTCCTAATTTAAAGGAAATTATTTCAACTTTTCCCCATTTAGTATGATGTTAGCTATGAGTTTGTGATATATAGCCTTTATTACGCTGAGGTTTGATCTTTCTACATTTGATTCTTCAGGACTTTTATCATGAAGGGATATTGAATGTTATTAAAGGCTTTTTCTTTATTGAGATGATCATGTGATTTTTGTCCTTGATTATATTTATGAACTGTATTATATTTATTGATTTGGATGTGTTTAACCATCCTTGTATCCTTGAAATAAAGGAACTTAATAGCAGTGTATAATCTTATTAATGTGCTATTGAATTCAATGCAAGTATTTTACTCAGAATTTTGCATCTAAGCTCATCAATGATCTTGGACTTTACCTTGCCTTTCATTGTTATATCCGTATAAGGTTTTGGTAGTAGAGTGATTCTTGTTTCATAGAATGAGTAGGAATGGTTCCTTTCCTTTTATGGAATAGTTTGAGGAGCACTGGTGTTAGTTATTTTTTAAATTCTGAAACAATTCAGCAGCAAATCTATTTGTTCCTGTGATTCTCTTGGGAAAGTGTTATTACTGCCCCAATTTCATTGCTTGTATTGATCTGTTTAGGTTTTTATATTCTCTTGGTTCAATTTTGGTAGGTCATGTGTCTATAAATTTACTCATGTTTTGTATGTTTTCATTTTATTGGAATGGAATTTTTCAAAACAACCCCCAAATTATCATCTAAAATTTAGTAGTTTCTGTTGTAATACCCCCCTTTAAAACCCCAATTTTATTTCTTTGGGTCTTCCATATCTTCCTTTTGGTTAGTTTGGCAAAGAGTGTGTCAATTTTGTTTATGTTTACAAAGAACAAGCTCTGTTTCAGTGATTCTTTATATTGTTCTGTTGTCTTTATTTCATTTAGTTCAGCTCTAATTTTTATTATTTATTTCCTTATATTGCTTTTTGGTTTGTTTTGTTCTTGTTTTGCTAGGACCTTGAGCTTTATCAGTGAGTTATTTGTGATCTCTCATTTTTTATGTATGGGCACTCATAACTATAAATTTCTATCTTAGTACTGCTTTAACTATATCCCATAATTCTAGTATTACTATTTGGTTAAAATTTTCATTTTATTCTAAACATTTTTAAAATTCCTGGTTTATTTAGTGACTTACTATTGAATTAAAAGTATGTTATTTATGTTCTGTAGCTACTGTTGCTGTTGATTTTTAGTTCATTCCATTATTATTTGATAAGATGCAAGAAATTATTTCAGTTTTTAAAAATTTGTTTAGTCCTTCTTTGTGGCCTAAAATGTGTTCTGTATTCACAAATATCTATGAGTAAATGGAAAGGGTGTGTATTCTGTAGCTGTTGAATAGTCTGTAGAAGTATGCTAATTCTATCTGATCTACAGTATATCTTTCATGGTTCTATGTTGATTATTTGTCTGGATGATCTATCTATTGGTGAAAATGGGCTGCCGAGAAGGAAGATGGCGGCGAGGGGAGTGCATTGCCCCAGTGTGCTGCTTCACTGTGTGGGAGTATGACAAGTCAGGACGGCTAAAGGATATCTTGTTAGGAATTTCCAGCAATAGTGGGGTGCTCCGGAACCTGGAGGAAGGATTTCCATCGCACGAGGATCGGCTTCGGGGACTCAAACGCGAGAGGTTTGTCGCACGTAGGGTAACACTGCTTATTCAGCAAATCGCCCCGCGGCTAGAGTCTGCAGCGCGCGCTGGGAAACGAGGAGATAGCGACGCAGGGATACAGCGCTGCAGTTTCTGCCAGCTGTGCAAGCACTGTACTCAGGGCTGAATTCTGGGTTCGAGACAGGGGAAGGAAGCGGTCCATCTCGGTTCTCCACACCGGTCAGACCACAGAGGAGGCCAGCAGCCACCATGTTGGAAAGCTGATGTCACCATACCTGTTTTCGACTGACCGCAGCTCATTCAGCCATAGAACAGGTAATTTCAGGCTGCAATTCGCCTGCGGCTTGC
>NW_026000249.1:21980538-21988208 GCF_001458135.2 Marmota marmota marmota | reverse complement strand
AGAGGTGGGGAGGGGGGAGGGTGGAGGATGGGAAAGGCAGCGGAGCACAACAGACACTAGTATGGCAATATGTAAATCAATGGATGTGTAACTGATGTAATTCTGCAATCTGTGTATGGGGTGAAGGTGGGAGTTCATAACCCACTTGAATCAAAGTGTGGAATATGATATGTCAAGAAATTTGTAATGTTTTGAACAACCCACAATAAAAAATTAAAAAAAAATAAAAAGAAAATGCGCTGCCAAGCTCACCTGCTATTAATGTATAGGAACCTATCTCTTTCTGCATGTCCAGTAGTGTTTGTTTTATAAAATTGGGTGATCTGCCATTTGGTTCATATGTTCATAATTATTATCCTTCTTAATGGATTGATTGTTCCCTTTGTCAATATGTAATGATCTTTTCTCTCTTCTGATTAATTTTGCTTAAAATCTGTCCTATAAAATAAAAGAATAACTCTTCTTGCTTTTGAATTTCATTTGATTGGAATGTGATTTTCCATTCTTTCCCTTTCAGGCTGTGTATTTCTTTATTGTTGAGGTAAATTTCTGGCATGCAGCATATTGTTGGATCTTGTTTACTTAATCCAGTCAAATTAAGATAATCTATTTTTATTTATTCCTCCCTTATTCATCTTGGAGTTTTCATGCTTTACTGAATGAATAATGTTTGATTCTTTCTTACTTCTTGTTTATCCACTCTAAAAAGATTTGTTCTTTCTTATCCTCTCAAGATTGTTTATCTAGTTTCCTCTTCTCCTGTTTCCTCTTCTCCCCGTAGTATTCCTTTGAGTGTCTTTTCTGAAGCTGTTTTGGTGTTCATAAATTTCTTTAGTTTATGTTTACCTTGAAACTTCTTTATTTTTAATTCTCTTCTAAAGGATAACTTTGCTGGATAGAGTAACCTAGGTTGTAGTTATTTTCTTTTAGATTTCAAAATATATCATTCCATACCCTCCTGTTCTTTAGAGTTTCTGCTCAGAAATCTGTTATTCTAATGGGGCTGTGTTTATGCATGAATTTGGCACATTTCTCGTGTAATGTTGAATAGTCTTTCTTTGATCTGTACTTTGGTAATGTAATTATAAGATGATGTGTAGAGGTTCTTTAAGTCTTATCTATTTGGTGTTCTAAATACCACCTGTATCTGTATATTCATATCTTTCCTCAAACTTGGGAAATTTTCTACTATTATTTCACCAAATAAATTTTCTCTGCCTTTAGCCTGTACCTCTACTCCTTTACCTAGACCTATAATTTACATGTTTAATCATTTGTGTCCCATAGGTCTTACATATTCTCTTCATTCTGTCTCATATTTTCTTCATTACAATGTAAATATGTTAATTTATCTACTTTGACTTCAAGCCCTCATATTCTTTATATATATATTTGGTACATCTGACTATAGTTTGTGCACCTGAGCGTATGGAATATATCCAAACTATGGTATACACCTAGGATGCCCCAAGTTGTAATGAGGGAACAATCAAATTAGTGAAATCTTCTCTGGAGAGGAAGGACTAGGAAATGTGCATTTTGCCACCCTTGATCTTGGCAGTCTCATATGTGGGTCCTTGATAAAACACATGCAACTGATCTCAATACTCATCATAGAATGTGGGACCACTGACCTCTACTGCCCATATTTTCTGCTGTTCGAACCACTTGGTGAGCTCATGTCTATCTCTCCCCCTAATTGTAACTGTCTTATGTGACTGCCTTCCTTTCAGTCTGTGGTAGAGTGTCTATAGTGATCCTGAATTGTGATTGCTCAGATTTTGCGTCTCCCCATAGCACTTTGGTCCTTACCAATAGGACCCGTCAAGATAACATCTGGCTGTAGCACTTTTAGAGCTTGCTGTGCAATGTATTGACTTTATTCTTAAGTGTGCTTGCTGTGCAGATGGAGACTCAGACCACACATCTCTTAACTAGATATAAACTTTATATGAAACATAAATTTCTTCTGCAGTCAGGTCTGCTAGTCTGCAGTTATTATCATAGTTGAATATACTATTCAGCTTACCTTATACTTGTTGTGCATGATTCCCTTCCCCTCATCAGAGAACAGAGTTATGTTTCGCTTTCCTCTGCATTACCTTTTGGATTCGCTGTGCTGTCACTTTTTATTGGTCTTCAGATTTTTTCCTCCCTTTCTGTCCTTGGAATATAGTTTAACCTTTGTTGGTCTGGCTTTTCTTACTCTCCAAGTCATGTGAAGGGAAATTCTATTTTGCCATCTTGCCTCTTCTGGACAGCTTTCTTTTTATGAGGTTAATTAATATTCCATTGTATACATAAACACAGTATCATAATTATTTTTTGTTGTTTTTGGGCCTGGTGATTGAACCCAGGGCCTTGTGCATGTGAGGCAAGCACTCTACCAACTGAGCTACATCCCCAGACCCTAAAGTATCATAATTCTTATCCCATTCTCTTGCATTTCTTTTGTGTCTTGTCCTTCCTAAACTATGTACCCTAGAGTCAGGGAACAAGGTCTTATTCAACCTTAAATCTACAAATCTGAAGTGTATTTTTAAAATTTAAACATTGAAGGTGTAAATGAAAAATGACTAAGAAGGTAAAGGCAATTACATCTGCTCTTCAATTCTTGTTTATAGTAGAGATGAAACAATTCAATAAAAAGGTTTGTACATTTTATTGAAGGTGTCTAGAAGTCATCCCATTTTTGTAAGCTGTTCTAGAGTCTTAACTGCCTTACTCTGCAAATAGTTCCCAACACAGCACTTAATTTAGTTGTTCTTCTTGAAAGCTGAGAATCATCTACTTCAACTTTCTCAATATATGTGGTCAAGCTTCAAATCAACCTGGAAAGTATATATCAATAACTTTTAGTAGTATGTCAGGTATTGTCAACCTAAAGCACTTCATATGAAATGAAACAGACTTAAAATTCTGAAATTCTGTACAGTCAAGTTGAAATACACATTGAACTTTGTTTTGTCAATTTGGCATGACACTTGGGGATTAGCACAGACTTTCCACTCACCATATCATATCCTTAGATTTTTCTCAGCTATCATTGTTTATAAATCAGATTGTATTTTCCAGTAATTTGACACTTATTCATCAAGAGATATGCTTGTCCCCCTTCTCTTAAATTTATACGTGGGACAACATAACTCAAAGACTATGCCAGAAGTAACATTATATGATTACTCAGGCTAGGTCATAAAAGATGATATAGCTTCTAACTTACATTTTCTTTCCCTACTCCTCTGTATGCTTGACCTACAATTCACCTATCATCCTCTAAAGAATCATAGGGCCATAGAAAGGCTCACATGAAAAGAAACAAAAGCTTCAGTTCAGGCTGAGCACTTGTGCAATATTAAGCACCAATTTGCCAGCCAAGCATGTGATCCATCTTGGAGTGTGTCCTCTATTCTACCATCTCAATCAAACCCCCTCAATTTATGCCAGATAGAGAAGACATTAGCTTTCTTCATCAAACTCTGCTTGCATTATAGTCATGTGTTAACTAATGATGTTGTTTTAAGCCATTAGGTTTAAGGATGCTTTGTTAAACATCAGTAGATAACAGGAAATGTATTTGAATAGAGAATCATGTTCAAAATAAGACTATCACATCACTAGAAAGTTTATTTTCTTTATTGGGATAGGAAAAAATGTCATTGCAGAATTTCCATTCCCTTTCTCTGTGTGGCAGAGTCTGCTCATTTTTAGAGGACCATTTACAGTATCTTTTTATTCCAAGAATATTTTCTGAATCCAGAGTTCACCATTATTTTCTATGCTCCCTCTGTGTTCACCTTTGTTCAACTCTATATTATATTGCTTATCTTTTTTTGCACTCTTGTACTTTTCTAACTCTTTTCCAACCATATACCTATATAACCAGGGACATGTAAAATATGTTCTCAACTACAAATCAAGAGTAATTACAGTATTCATCCTGAATTTAAGCATTCAGTTGTGAATTTTCTACCCTTCCAATATATGACCTCCATTGTTGCTGCTAAAGAATAAAAGTGTGGGGAAAGCTCCAGTTTCCCTAGGATCAGTAGAGATCCACATCATGGCATTAACTTTTTTTTTTAAATTGGGTTTGAGTATTTTTTTTCTGGTACCAGGGATTGAACCCAAGGGTGTTTAACCACTGAGATACATTGCCATTCCTTTTTTATATTTTTTTAAAATTTAGAGACAGGGTCTTTTTGTTGAGTTACTTAGGGCCTTGCTAAGTTGATGAGGCTGGCTTTGAACTTGTGATTCTCCTGCCTCAGCCTCCTGAGCTGCTGGGATTACAGGCATGTACCACTGTGCCCTATTACACTAACATTTTTTAATTTTAAATTTGTGTATTTATTCTAATTTGTTATTTATGACATCAGAATGCATTTCAAGTCATAGTACACATATAGAGCACATTTTTTTCATGTTTCTGGTTGTACACAAAGTAGAGTCACACCATTCATGTCTTCATACATGTATTTATGGTAGTGGTGTCCATCTCATTCCACTGTCTTTCCTACTTCTATGCCCCCTCCCTTACCCTCCCTCCCCTTTGCCCTAACTAAAGTTTATCCATTCCTCCCATGTTCCCCGCCACCCCCATTTTGGATCAGCATCCACATATCAGACTAAACATTCAGCATTTGTTTTTGGGGGGATTGGCTTACTTAGCATAATATTCTCTAACTCAATCCATTTACCTTCAAATGCCATGATTTTATTCTCTTTTAATGCTGAGTAATATCCCATTGTGTATTATACTACAGTTTCTTTATACATTCATCTACCATAGGGCATCTAGTTTAGTTCTACAATTTAGCTATTGTTAATTGTGCTGCTATAAACATTGATGTGGCTGCATCACTGTAGTATGCTATTTTTAGATCATTTGGGTATAAACACAAGGAGTGGGATAGCTGGGTCAAATAGTAGTTCCATTTCAACTTTTCTGAGGAATCCCCATGCTGTTTTGCATTATTGGTTGCACCAATTTGCAGTCCCACCAGCAATGTATGAATGTGCCTTTTCCCCCACATCCTCACCAACTCCTATTTTTGTTTGTATTCTTAATAGCTGTCATTCTGACTGGGATGAGATGAAATCATAGAGTAGATTTGATTTGCATTTCTCTAATTTCTAGAGATATTGAACATTTTTTCATATATTTGTTGATTGATTCTATATCATCTTCTGAGAAGTATCTGTTCAGTTCCTTGGCCCATTTATTGGTAGGGTTATTTGATTCTTTGGTGTTAAACTTTTTGAGTTCTTTATATATCCTAGAGATTAGTGCTGTATCTGATGTCCGTGTGGTAAAAATTTGTTCCCATTCTGTTGGCTCTCAGTTTACCTCACTAATTGTTTCTTTTGCTGAGAAGAAGTTTTTAGTTTGAATCCATCTCATTTATTGATTCTGGATTTTATTTCTTGTGCTTTAGGAGTCTTTTTAAGGAAGTCAGAGCCTAATCTGCAATGATGGAGAATTGGGCCTACTTTTTCTTCTATTGGGTTCAAGGTCTCTGGTTTAATTCCTATGTCCTTGATCCATTTTGAATGAGTTTTGTGCATGGCGAGAGATAGGGCCTTAATTTTGCTGCCTAGGGGATACAAAAATTTCTACCAGAAAAATTTTAGAACTAATAAATGAATTCAACAAAGTAGCAGGATATAAAATCAATACCTGTAAATCAAAGGCATTTCTGTACATCAGTGACAAATACTCTGAAAGAGAGATGAGGAAAATTATCCCATTTACAACAGCCTAAAAAAAAAGAATAAAACACTTGGGAATCAACTTAATGAAAGAGGTGAAAGACCTCTACAATGAAAATTACAGAATGCTAAAGAAAGAAATTAAAGAAGACCTTAGAAGATGGAAAGATCTCAATTGTTCTTGGATAGATAGAATTAATATTGTCAAAATGACCATACTACCAAAAGCACTATACAGTTTTAATGCAATTCCAATCAAAATCCCAATGACATTCCTCATAGAAATAAAAGAAGCAATCATGAAACTCATCTGGAAAAATAAGAGACCCAGAATAGCCAAAGCAATCCTTAGCAAGAAGAGTGAAGCAGGAGGCATCACAATTCCAGACTGTAAACTATACTACAAAGGAAAAGTAACAAAACAACATGGTATTGGCACTGAAACCGACTAGTAGACCAATGGTACAAAATAGAGGATACAGAGACAAACCCACATAAACACAGTTATCTCATACTAGTCAAAGGCTCCAAAAACATATTGGAGAAAAGGTAGCCTCTTCAACAAATGGTGCTAGGAAAATTGGAAATTCATATGCAGGAAAATGAAATTTAAGCCCTTATCTCTCACCATAAAGACAGAACAAAGTCCATGGCCCCAACTGATTATAATAGGAATAAGAATAATAATTCCTTGTTGAGCAGCCTTATCCTTGAATCAACCCTATGTTTCAGAAAGGGAACTTGAATTTTAAATGGTTAACTAGCTTGCTATGTTTCTGGAATAGTCAAAACCAGAAAGTCAAAATAAAATGAAGATGAATTATAATAGCTTCCCTATTTGTGATACTTTCTAGCTATCAAATTTTGAATAAATCACAATTTTAATGAGGATTTATTTATAAAGTACGCATAATAATAAAATTGACTTCACATTAGAGGTAAGGATTAAAAGAAGGCTACATTGGGGAAGCAATTTACATATGCTATGCATTAGTTCTATATGAGGAGGGGCTTTTGTGGCAGCTGCAGTAAAACAGGCTTTAGATGCCAGAGACATTAATGAACAAGGGCAAATTGTGGCAGCTGCAGTAAAACAGGCTTTAGATGCCAGGCCAAGAACATGCTACAATTGTGAACAAACAGGACATTTTAAAAGGAATTGCCCCATTGGAGGAGGGTTTAACAAAACTAGGTATCAAAGGAGTAGAATACCAGGTATTTGCCCACGATGCCGTAGAGGGAGACATTGGGCTAATGAATGCCCTTCTCAAACCACCATAGAGGTTACTCCATTATCAAAAAACGAACAAGGACCAGGTGTTTATCCACGATATCGTGGAGAAAGGCATCGGGCTCCATTGCCAAAAAATGGACAGGGGGGCCCAATGCTCCGGGGCCCAAAACCACAAATATACGGAGCACTGGAGGAACCCAGCAACCCCATCAGGGTAGTGCCCAGGACACATTGTCCATCAGATCCCTCATCAGACAAACCAGAGGGAGCGCAGGGTTGGACATCTGCGCCTCTGCCAGAGCAGTACTAACTCCAAAGATGGGAGTTCAAATCATTCCCACAGGGGTGAAAGGACCTCTTCCCAAAGGAACAGTAGGCTTATTATTGGGACGCAGCTCTTCTACTCTAAAAGGACTTATGATAAGTCCTGGGGTAATTGATCCCGATTATGAAGGTGAAATAAAAATTATAGCCAGTTCTCCAAAGGGTATATCAGTAATTTCACCAGGAGATAGAATAGCACAGTTACTAATAATACCCAGCCTACATGATAAATTTTCCAGTCGTACTGTAGAAAGAGGTTCCAAGGGATTAGGCTCCACAGGTGTAGATTGGGCTATGCTTTCTTTAAATTTAGATTCTCGCCCCATGCTAAAACTAAATATTCAAGGACATGAATTTAATGGGCTACTGGATACAGGTGCAGACCTTAGCATCATCTCTC
>NW_026000249.1:21969694-21978534 GCF_001458135.2 Marmota marmota marmota | reverse complement strand
GAGAGGCTGTTTTGTTTGGCGTGTGTGGTTCTAAAAATAAAGTTAGTTTCTTTTGACAAGTGGCTCCTGATTGTGCCCAGCCAGACTGCGGCAATATTGTATTATCATTGATACATTTCACATATTATTAATAAATTCATAGTACATAAATGCTATTTCTGTCATGCCTTCAGATAAATTAAGATATTAAAAATTATTTGGATTGCTTATATACTAAGGCTATGCTTTTAAAAGTATGTAATCTCAATGTTTTCTGAGAAAAGTCAGATGAAAGAAAAGGGAGCCCAGGAAAATACAACCACAAAAATATTAATAGTAAAAGTAAAATAGCTACTGTTGGTTGAAAGTTATTATATAATGAAATTTTATATAAATTATAATTATTAATATAAAAATTAATCCTGACAAATAATATTATGTTTTACATTTTAATTTTGAAAATGTAAGGCACAGAGAATTAAGATAATTTACCTGCGTTCACTTTTCTAGTAAGAGGCAAAAGTTGGATTTGAACTTACTCTCACTTCCTGGCCTGATAATTTAATTTTATGAGGTACATTTCACCAGCTTTCTTGGTGAACCTGTGGAGCATATAAAAAATAATGATGTCATGCTTCTCCTTTTGAGTGGTTGGGAAAATTTAATAATCTGTGCAAAAATTGTGAATCTATTAGGGTGGAACTAATAATCTTTGAAGGTACTCTGATTCCATGAGTATTGATATGTATTTTAAAGATCAAGTGCATTATCTGTGTTGGAATTTGTGTAGATGATTGAAGAAGATATTTTTCCAAATCAAAATTTGAGCCATAACCCTATTTCATCACAATCTACCCAGGTAGAATATTTGGGACACCTTGGGGCAGATATGAGTTCAGAATCATCTGTAAAATCTCTCTCTCTCTCTCTCTCTCTCTATATATATATATATATATATATATATATATGTATGTAATTGCTATTCAGCAGTGTATTGCGTAGCTATATAGCTGTCTTCAAAGAAGAAAAAACTCTTTGAGGGAGAATTTATGGAATATGAAATTCCATAACTAGAGAGGAATTCTTAGGCAGGTATGAACATACATATGAAATAATAAATCTACCCCATAATTTTTTTAGTATTCAGGAAATTTTTATTCTACCATCAAGTTACCCTTATAAATACTGAGATTTTATATGAACCTATATTCATGAAGAACAAACTTTATGTAGTGACAGAGCTCACAATGTTCTATAAACTTACAATAATATTTTTAGCTCACAAATAGTGTATTATAAACTTAAACGTATCTCTCTGTTCCTTGGTGATGCTTCAGGGCAACTTGCTCTGGCACTCCATAGCTATGTATCAGAAGTTGTGCATGTTTGAATTGACTGTAAAATGTCACCAGGAAGACATGTTCTACCATACCTAAAATATGTTTTTTGAAGGTTTATTTGCTTTTTTCCTCTGGAACTTTTTTTGTTGTTGCTTTGGATGCTGATATTAACTGTTTGAACTTTACTGATTTTAAAGTACTTTTACATAGTGGAAATAGTTATTAAAACATAGCCCTAATGTCAAAAATTGAACATAGTTAATTTGCAAAACTACCAACTTTGACAATGGAGCTGTTATTATCTTGTTATTTTCTCCAATAGAACCAAGAAGTCTGAATGCATCTGAATTGCTGAGGGATTATGGTGCATTTACAAGATAAAAGAAAAATTTTGAGAGGACCAATGTTCTTAGATGTTAGGGTAAAATAATATTGTAAAATTAGGCAATAGCTTAATAGTGAATAGTATGTGGAGATGAAAGAAAATAAAAGGGGAGTGAGGGAATTTCATCAAAACAATGAGAAGGTTAGTATAATAGATGAATGGGGATTAAGAAGAGGAAGAAGGAACAGGAAAAGGGATAAACAGTGGAATGAATCTGACCAAATGTTAGTATGTGCATTCACGGATGTGGCATGGTGGGTCCCAGCATCAGCTGTATCCACAGGACACTAGTTTTTTTTTTTTTTTGTTTAAAGTAAACTGTAAATGGATTAAAGAGGGATTGGTAGAGTTGGAGAGAGAGGAATGGGGAGGGAGTGCTGGGGACTGATCAGAGTGCATTGGGTTCCATGCTTTATATTTATGTCAAGGTGTATCCTGATGCTGTATCACAACTAAAGAGAATTAAAAAATAAATTTATATTGAATGAAAGCATTAGGACTTAGGGGGGGCATTAAAAATTTCCACACACTATTTGAAATTTCTGCTATTCAATTATGAGGTGACACATCCCCTTGAAGTAAGAAAAGCACTATGAATAATTTTGGTAGCATAATTCTGGAGAAAGTAATGCTGTGCAAGTTTCTAGGCTTAGGCTTTAAAGTACTAGAAGATTAATCTCCTGAATTTTGGACCCTTTTATGCTTGAAATAGAGCTGCTATGCCTACTAAGACAGAGAAATATGTCTTCCAAGAAAGTATCTTTCTTTAAGAAGCACAAGACGAGTACAGAGTATTGAAGGATGACACACCATTAAGAGAGAGAGAAAGAAAAAGACAAGCAGAAACAGGAACACTGAAGAACCAATCATTATTAAAGAATACATCTTGGAATTGGAACCTGCCACTCTAGCTGTACCACCTGATGCAAAAACATCAATGGATCAGAGATGAGCCATCTAATTGAGCTTTTCCTAAATTCCTTGCCCACAAAACTGAGCAACTGCAGTAGTTTTTAGTTGCTAAATATAGAGGAGTGTGTAATACAGCAATAGATTACAAGAATAGGAATCGTCAAGTAAGTTGTAGAAGAAAGTGATGCCGGATCTTGGCCATCATAATTAGTGCTGCAATAAACATGGGAGTGCAGATGTATCTTTAGCATACTGATTTCATTTCCTTTGCATACATACTTAGAAGTGAGATTTATGGGTCAAGTGGTAGTTTTTTGTTTAAATTTTTGAGGAATCACCATATTATTTTTGATATTGGTTGTCCTCATTTACCTTCCCATCAACATTAATATTGCACAGATTCCTTTTCCTCTGTATCCCACCAGCATTTTTATCCCCTATCTTTTAAAAATTTTGTTAAAGTTCATTTTAACTAATATTTTAAAACACAATAATTGTATATACTAATGAAGTAACATGGTTCAATACATGTATATATTATATAATATTCACATCAGTTTTAAAGTTATCCATTTCCTCACTTATCAATTCTTTATGGTAAAAGCTTTCATAGTCCTTTCTTCTGGCCTTTTGAAATATACAGTATATTATCATTATCTGTAGTCATGCTAATGTACAGTAGCACACCAGAGTTTCTCACTCCTGTCTAACCATAACTAAGTATCTATTTATCAACATTTCCCCATCCATCCCTTCTCTGTTTTCCCCAGACTCTGGTAATCACCATTGTATTCTTAACTTTTAGGAGATCAACATTTTTAGATTCCACATATGAGTGAGATTGTGTAGTACTTGATTTTCTGTGCTTGGTTTATTTTAGTTAACAGAGTGGTCTCTGTTCCACTGATGTTGTCACAAGTAACACAATTTTCTTTATGTCTGTGTAGTATTTCATTATGTATATACAACATATTTTCTTTATCCATTTATCAGTTGATAGCTATTTAGGTGGTTTTTGTTTCTTGGCTATTGTGAAAAGTGCTCTAATAAACATGGAAGGGAAGATACCTCTTCAAAATACTGATTCCACTTCCTTTGGATGTATAACCAGGAGAGGAATTGCTGGATCTTCTGATGGTGCTTTTTTAAATTTATTGAGAAAACCTGCTACTATTTTCCATAATGTGTGTACTAATTTACATTCCCACCAGTAGGCTCCAAGCATTGTTTTTCTCCACATCCTCACTAAAACTTGTTATATTTTATATTTTGTCATGGTTTTAATAGTGTATTATAGTTATACATAATAGTGTGGTTCATTTTGACATAATCATATATGCCTGGAATATAATTTGCTCCATTTCAGTCCACAGTGATTCTACTTTTCTTCCTCTCCTCCCTCCTCCATTCTCCTTGCTCTCTACTAGTCTTTCTTCTATTTATTTATTATTTTATTAATTGATGCTCTATAAATATACATAAAGGTAGAATTTACTATGGTATATAGATATATGTACATAGCGTAATCTGGTTAATTCTATTCCACAGTTCTTCCCTTTTCCAATCCTTCTTCCCCTCTCTCGATCCCCTTCTTTGACTGCACTTATCTCCCCTCTACTTTAGTTTGACCTGCCATCCCCCATTTTCCCCTTACTTTGCTTAAGGTTCTGCATTTGAGAGAAAATACTGAATCCTTGTCTTTCTGAGTCTGACTTATTTCACTTAGCCATTCTTATTATAATGAAGTGTTACTTCATTTTAAGTTTGATTTGCATTTTCCTAATTATTAGTGATTTTACGCATCATTACATACACCTGTTGATAGAATTGTTTGTCTAAAATTGGGATACAGATATTAATAGGACTCTGGCTTAAACTTCCAGATTTTAGGCAAAGATTTATATCAAATGAGAAAGCTCTATTTATCTCAATAATACTTTTATATTTAACCTCTTTCACTACTCCTACTTTCCAGCATTATAGTCTAGGCAATTTTCTTGAAAAAAGATACTTTTACCTTCCTTCCCATTGCTGATACTTTTCTTTAATCTTTATAAAGAATGTACAATATTTTAGGAAAACTTTATCAATGTGATTTTCTCAAAAAGTTATTTCTGTGATTACATTAGTTGCAACAGACAAAAGTAAAGATAAATACATGAGTTGACTTAACTCAGGAAGACAGTCTAATTAGAAACTTAATAGGTACTAGGTAGAAATTGACAAGTTTTGCATAAAATTTATCAACCAGACTAACATGCAATATTATCATGAATCAATGAGTAAGTGAATTAATGAATGACTAGAGGAACAGGAAAGAAACAAAGGTGGTTGTTATACTTGTGCTACCTACTAGATTAGCTAAATGGATTATAGAACTACTTCAATTCAAAAAGTATGGTATTTAAATGGGAATAGACACATTAATAACATCAAATTAAGAAGCCAGGAACAGAGGGAGGTGTGTGTGTGTGTGTGTGTGTGTGTGTGTGTGTGTGTGTGTGTTAGTGTTATAAAGATGCTATAGTATTAAGGATAGGATATTACAAAAATCGTGTCAAGACAATGACCTTCATGTCTGATCATGATAAAACTTTTGGCTATTGAACAGACATTCCTTTTCTCTTTGGTAGTACTTTCTTAAATTAAGAATTTGAATCATCCTCTAGGCTTTCATTTCCTATGTATATATGATTATGGAGTAAGAACTCTGTCATGCTATTTCTTCCATTAAAATATTAACTTTTAAAATGAGCTTTCATAGTTTTATTGCCATTATAGCTTTTTGAGATAGCATAGGTCAAATAAATTTGAGGCATAATTGCTCTCTTTTTAGGTAGATAAAATTCAGAGAACTGTTATTTCTATTGTATAGTTATCTTGCCAAATTAATATATGTATATGTGTATATAATTTTATACTGTAAAACATAAAAAGTGGATAATCTTATTTTGAGCAGTATTTTCTATTACAATTATTAGTTGCTGTACTGTTTATATGTAGTGCTTTTTATTTTCCAGTCTTTACTTCTGATAATACCTGAGAAGTTTAAAAAGGAAAACAGGTCACACTGAAAATACTTCATTTTTTATTTTCCTACCTACCAAATGGTTTCCAATTGTATAAAATACAGTGTATTTAACAATCAGGGGTAAGAGGAGGGGAAGGAAGTAAAAGTACTAGGGATTGAAGGGGAGCAAATTATGTTATGTGCATATGTCTAAATGAACACCCCATGTTATGCTTTTGCACTAATATAAAAATAAATATTCCCTACTTGTTATAGCATATTTGGAGGATTAATACCTTACTTATTTTGAATTAAGTTGATAAGAGTTGCTATATCATTATTTATTCTATGAAGACAATATTCTTTGCATAAACACATAATTGGTAAAGATATCTTCCAAATTTAGAGATTCAGAGATAGTACAAATTCAACATTTCTTAAAGTTCACATAAAACAAACTATTGAATACTTTTCTATTTAAAATATTAAATAAATTCATGAAGTAATAAATCCATCAGGCTTCAATGTCCCCACCAAGCTCTGTCTCCACATAGCAGAATCTGACACTTTCAACTGTTTTGTTCTACTTTTTCTGAATAGTAACTTCCTAACCCAAAAAATTTATCACAATTTTTCTTATTCCATTAGACAAAACCTATTGTGTCCATGATAAAAATATAAGAATATAACTCACACCGCTTCTGATTTCCCATTGTAGTTCATACTCCTTATATTTTTATTTTTTTTACCTTTGAAATTGGAAGAGAGAAACAGACATCAACACTGACTCATTTCATAATTTTTTCTCAGGATTTCCAATTCTCTTTCATGGGTAATAATACATTAATAAGCATACCTTTCCATCCACTTTTAGTATCTTTACTATCTTTCATTTCTTTCTCTCCTTTATCTTTTATTTGTCAAGGCAAATAAGAATTTACTCCTATTTCAGTAATAATATTTAAATGACCTATTTTTTTTGTACCGATTTGAAAAATTGAAAAGGGTAATTAGATGAATTTCATTCTTACTGGCTCACTATGCAACAAAATACTGTGCTAAAATTGTGTTTTATTTGCATAGGTCCAATCCTGTAATTCTTGTTATCTCATCTCATAGATAACACTTCTAATACCAAGATCAAGTGATTTTTTTACAGCTAAATCAGTCATAATGTATTGTAGTTTGTTTTGCAGTTTAATCTTGATGTTTTTGTTCATCATACTATACCACCCACCCTTGAATTTGTTCTTTTTTCCTTGCTGTTTTCAGATTAGGGATTATACCTTTTTCATAGTGTCACTAATAATTCATATCCTATTATACTTTACTATTGCGATCCATTCTATTTGTAATCTTGAATAAATTATTCTTACCAACATTTGACTGCCCATTTAATTTGCAGCTTTACTTTCTAGACCTACTATAAAGAGACATCATTTTGGAATGTTTTGCTACTTGATTCCTGGTAGAATTCCATCACTTTTTGACTCTTATGTTCTTCTTGCTTCTTGATTTTCATACTCTAGTTGCTTAGAAGACTAGACTCAGAGGAGGTGCAAAGTAACTTTCTTCAACTTTTTAATTTTGAAAATTACCAAACTTTGTCCTCTCTCTTGATGTATAGATTAAATAGACATAAATATAAATTTATATTTATATTTTCATTCCTGAGGATTGAACCCAGGGCCTTTTGCATGTGAGGCAAGCACTCTACCAACTGAACTATATCCCTAGTCCAAAACCATATTTTAATAATCACTGACGTAAGACTTTTGAAGACAACCATGCAATTATGCTAGTTACAAGTTTGATTATAGGGCAGTTTTCATTTAATTGTTGGTGACCTATCTCTGGATATTTTATTATTTGAAAACCTTTGGAGATCTTGCCTTTATCCTTGGCATCCTCAAAGTTCATGATACTATGTTAAGCTATGGGGCTTCTTCTCTCATTCACTTTAAAGGCAATGTCAGTAAGGGGCTCTTGGGGGCTCATGGATTTTTTCACCTCTAAAAAAAAGGTTGCCAAATTTAATATTCATTCACTATATATTGTGAAATCTAAGATGGCTTCTATTATTTTCCTTTATAAGTTTTCTTTGCATTTATTTTATTTTATTCTACCCTTTAGGAATGCCTATTAGTTGATTTGTTGGGTGTTTTAATCTTTTCTTGCTCTTTATTTTCCATGTCTATTTGAGTTCTAATTTTATTTGCACCATGTTCAGGGTTCTCAATGGGTCCTGGCTAAATAGTTTCCCAGGAGTAATTTCTCCCCTCTGGTCTCATCTGTGTCAAAATGACTCTTAGAGATGACATGGTCCTCTGATTATTTTGCAGAGCTCATACAAGATGGATTGCTGAGGCAGCTCAGTGGTATGGGCCAAATAAAGTCTGGGGTCAGATGACCACATGATGGAGAGAATCTCCATCCAGAGATGATGCTCAGAGTTTGAGGTATCTTTCCATTTTTTAATACCTATATTCAGTCAAGATCAGTTACCAATCTTTTTCATAAAATTACTCAGAAGAAGTCCATAAATGACCCATTTATTTTTGCAAGGTAGAAAATAAATATTTGTTGTAAGAATTAAGAAATATTGAATATTGCAAATGGTTGCCAAATTTAATATTCATTCACTATATATTGTGAAATCTTGCATTGTGATAAATAGCTATTTAATTTGTTTTAGGGAATAGCTCTCCTCATAATATTAATAAGTTCCTATTCATTTTTTTTTTCATTTTCATATTTGATTTATTTTATCACAAAGATAACATAACAATTGGTAATTCTACTCCTAAAGTAATTCATTGATATTTCCCTTCCCCTAAAATAATGAGTGTCCTGAGTCACTACTTCCAGAATTTCTGCACAAGCTTATTTATCTTGATGTTTTCAATGCCCTTCCTGATTCTTATAATTGGGCCCTGCAAAACCATAAACGTTTAACATCCTGCAGAACTTCTCTCGATCAATATAGATCAGCCTTTGATTTTACTTTATTTTTTTTTTTATTTTTTTTTTTTAATTTTTTATTGTGGGTTGTTCAAAACGTTACAAATTTCTTGGCATATCATATATGACACATTGATTCAAGTGGGTTATGAACTCCCACCTTCACCCCATACACAGATTGCAGAATCACATCAGTTACACATCCATTGATTTACAAATTGCCATCCTAGTGTCTGTTGTGCTCCGCTGCCTT
>NW_026000249.1:21932759-21962449 GCF_001458135.2 Marmota marmota marmota | reverse complement strand
CTTGCCGGGCAACCAAAGCAACGGGTGAGTCCTGACCGGCCGTCAGCAGGACCCGTACGGAGAAGCAGTTTCCGCGGGCTCCTAGCCCCGGTCTAGGGAAGTTCCGGGAGCCGGAACTCGGCCGCTCCGTGCTCGGTGTAAGCTCCTATAAGTGTAAGCTCCAAGAAGCAGTCCCCGCGGGCTCAGTTCCGGGAGCCGGAATTCGGCTGCTTAGTGCTTGTTGTATGCTCTGATAGGAGCAGGGTCCGAGAAGCAGCCTCCGCAGGCTCCGCCGAACGGTTCCGGGAGCCGGAACTCGGCCGCCCCGCGCTCGGTGTTCGCTCCGATAAGCTCAGGTTCTAAGAAGCACCCAGGCGCTGAACCCTAGCAATCTGTCTGCAAGCCGCAGGTGAATTGCAGCCTGAAATTACCTGATCTATGGCTGAATGAGCTGCGGTCAGTCGAAAACAGGGAAGGTGACGTCAGTTTACCATCATGGTGGCTGCTGGCCTCCTCTGTGGTCTGACCGGTGTGGAGAACCGAGATGGACCGCTTCCTTTCCCCCGTCTCGAACCCAGAATTCAGCCCTGAGTACGGTGCTTGCGCAGCTGGCAGAAACTGCAGCGCTGTAATCCTGCGTCTCTATCCCAGCGCGCGCTGCAGACTCTAGCCGCGGGGCGATTTGCTGAATAAGCCGTGTTACCCTCCGTGCGACAAACCTCTCGCGTTTGAGTCCCCGTAGCCGATCCTCATGCGATGGAAATCCTTCCTCCAGGTTCCGGAGCACCCCACTATTGCTGGAAATTCCTAACAAGATATCCTTTAGCCGTCGTGACTTGTCATACTCCCACACAGTGAAGCAGCACACGGGGGTAATGCACTCCCCTCGCCGCCATCTTCAAACTCCCCTATTCATTTTCTATATGGTGAATCTTCCCTACCTAGTCATCTCAGGTGCACACTATTTCTCTCTAGAAACATCCTCACAGAAACACCCAAAATAATGCTTAACCAGGTGTCCAGGTATTGATTCCACCTAGCCTGATGCAACTGTCTTGTATACAGCTGAAAATATAATAATTTATTCCCAGAATTCTTCATATAGAGTTCATTTTCTTTGAGAATCATAGTTTCCAGGATTTTTGTAGCTATGATCATAATCTTTCAAGATTGCGACTTTGGAGATTTTAGACTTCAGGAAGTTTAGACTTTAGGGTGTTTTATTTGGGCATTTCAACATTCAGGATTATGGCTCCAGTAATTTGTCTTTTGAGATTATGATCAGCACCAGTTTTAAGGTATATCAAAGTGGCATCGGTGCTGAAATGACCTTGTGTCGTGGAAATCCCTAAGTCAGGGTTGGAAATCCCCAGGCCAGATTGTGTCAGACTGCTACATGACATAGTATTGGTCTGTAGAGAAATTTGGGTGAGTTTCATGGTTATCTTGAATCTTATATATCCATGATATGCTGCTTTATAGTATACTACAATTAATCTTATGTTTCTACTTTATTTCTGTCTTCTGGAATTTGACTTTTCTCATCTAATGATAGTTCTGACTCTTACTTATAATTGGTTATTTTGTTGTTGTTTATACTGTAAATGTACTGGATCCTTGAGAGAAAACAGAACTCATTTTCTGAGGCTTATTCTCCATCTTATCTGCTTTTCTTTGCTAGACTATTATTTCTGTAAGAGTAGAGACTTCACTTAGTTCAAGGCTGTCTTCTAAAACCTAGAAGAAGACTGACACACAGAAAAGTAGGTAGAAAATAAATATTTGTTGTAAGAATTAATAAATCTTGATTATTGCGACAGTAAGGGTCCCAAGAAGAAATAGATGATACCACAGTTGAAGAGAGTTCAAGGAGAACTTATTTTTAAGGAGATAAATTTGCAGAATACAGCAGAAATCTAGAAATGGGAATAGCAGAGCTGTCATCATCACTAGGACCAGAGACAGAAAGTGAATTTTTTTTAACTATTCTTAAACAGAGGTAGAGAGTAAGCCTCTTTGAGAGAGAATGAGTGAGATTCTCTTAAGAGAGACAGCTGACTTAATGGTACCCACAGTGTTGAAACAGGAAAATTGTAACTCCTTGCCTTGGCTCTCCCATTTACCAACCTCATCAGGTCTGAGAGATCACCTGAGCCAACAGATGTCATCCATACATGCCAGAGTTCCCAGGAAAAATGTGAGGTATAAAGAGGAGAAGAAATTATTTCTGGGTGTTGGACAGAAAATTCCAAGCACCAAGGATAACCATGTTATGTTCCTGATATTAGAGATATTTTTATTTCTTACTTCTAGTTTCCTTTCAAGTAACTTAATATTTATTATCATTCTCTGAAGCCAAAGTTTCATTCAGACATAAGTAGTCAATTTTGTCTTCAGAGTTTGAAGCCTTCTGCAATTTTGTTATATTAATTTCCTCAGTTATTAATTGCCCTCTCCCTAGATGTTGTATATCAATAAATTTTATAAAATTTGCATGAAAATTAACCCATTTTCTATTTTCCAACATTTCTCTTTGTGTAATCCTTACTTTTCTTAGTGTATCATACACCAGGCGTTTTGACTTTGGTCTCTGCCCTCTGAGTGTATCATGTGTAATCATGATACACAAAATATTAAGATTTTTGTCATTGTCATAAATCTTGCCTCAATAAGCAGCACACAGTATATCCTTTCAAGTTTCTGCCCTTTCACTTCCTCTTCTGTCTACCCAGACACTATCCCATCCATTCTCTAACTAATTATGACCCATAATCTTCCAAAACTCAAGTCAAATGTTAGCTCTTTTCTGGACCCACCCTTACTGGCTTGAACAAAGTGATTGTATTTTCCTTTAATATATTTCTTTAGATTTTCATTTTCCAATGTTTCTGTCTTCCTAATCAGCCTGTTGAAAACATCAAATACCAAACTATATTTTATTCACCTCATTATTCCTAGAACCTAACCTAGCAGATGCCATAAGTTGGAAATATTTCAATTTTGGTTTATGAACTTATTGAAGGTTACCAAAATGTGCAAGTTAGCAAAGAGGGTTATATCTGAATCTAACACTTTTCTAATATATAAACCATCTAGAATTAATGCTTTATATTTTATATAAAATGGCACATTGCAAACAATTTGCCCATTGAGGAAAATATTTAGGATATTTTGTTGATATATACAGATACTTGGTTTCTGGGAAACATGATTATTTCTGCCTTTTGCTGGTATGAATATTTAAGTAAGTGGTAATCAAACATTCTTGTAAATGGCAAGAAAATACATACTTTAGGCTTTGCATTACATAGGGTTCTTGTAGCAACTACTCAAAAATACTGTTCTAGCATACAAGCAGAATCTAACCCAGAAGATGTCATCAATAGGAAATTTAAATGTTCTTTTGTGAATTTAGTAAAAGTTACTAAAATGCCCAAGCTACCAAATAGGCTTCATTTTCTAGCATGAAACAATACTTGAGTCAGTAGCTGTATTCCAATAAAATCTTACTTACAGATTGAATTTGCACCATTGGTTATGACTTGCCAACTACTGATTCAAGATATATATTTTGAAAATGAAAAATAATTCTGACACATCGTGTTACTTGGATCAGCTAAAATAAAATGGGGTATTACTTTTGACTTCCAAAAGACAGTTCCAACCTGATGTGATTAAACTTCCGTGCAAAAGACATAAAGGATCTTAAGGAGGTGTATTCTATGGGACAAAGCTATAATCTTTGACTATAGTGTCTCATACAATTAAGTAGATGCAAATAGTCATATTGCTCAAAGATGGTTTGTTTGTGATGTGTCCCACAGCTTTTACATATGTTTCCTTCAGTGGTATGTGTAATTTATTCCTCTTAAAGTGTTAACAGAGCTCTCCAATAAGATTGCAGGTCCATCACAGTGTAGCTCATCTCTCTCACAAACTTTAAGACCAATTATAGTGACAAACTCATAAAGCTGCTTTTATATCCAGGTCAAGAGATTGTATTTCTGAATTTGGGTAGACTTTACTGTTTTCTGTTCTAAGAAAGTGTGTTTCCTATCCTTATCATCACCTTAATAGCTGGAGATGTTTTCCCAGGGAGTTTGAGTAAAAAAAAATATCACTTTCCTCATTGTCATTGTCATCATCATCATATTTTGTCAATATTGATATTTTATGGTCTAGTAGGTTGAGCAAAAACTGAAGTCATTTTTTAATTCCTGAGAAATCCATATATCATATTACTTGGGTCTTATTTTCACCTTAACTTTATATTAATAGTAAAAAATAGAAAATAATTTTCTATTGTAAGAGTTAAAACAAGAAGGCAGAAAAAGTGGTTTTAAAAAAAGTGATGGTGAAATAGTCCTGTGAAGAAGTAGCCTTGGTTTATTATCTTTATTGCATATTTTTGCATGATAAATTCCACCTGGTAATAAAAGTAATCTTTTTTTTTAATTTGGGGAATTTTGAAAATTTAAAAATATGTCAAAGATATCACATAAAATATTTATAAAATATTCATTGCTCCCATCAAATAAACAATGTAGACTTCTTCATGGTATAAAATTAAGAATATTGCCTAATATTGATAACTCCCCTACTTCCTTATGGAAAATAAGTTAAAATGTGCTAATTTCTTTCTCATTCCATTTGTAAGCATAATTTATTACAAAAGATTTTGATATGAAAATATGACTTGAATTTATGCTATTAGATGAAAGGGAACCTTATCACTTTGTGTAAATGAGAAATGGTAACATTTACTACTTTTGAAAAATATTATATATTGTTAAAATAGTAAAAACATTGAAAAGGAGGGTATTGGCAGTACTTTTTATACCTCTCCTACTAGGAAGTCAACTTTTGAAATGAAAATAGTTGTAATACATTATTAAATTTAACAAAGTGTATAAAAGCAAATTATTTAAAATTTTACTTTTTCAAATCATTTCCTTAATTTACTGAGTAGAAATTTCATTCATATAAGGTAAATATCTATTCGTAAAACATTCATTCCAGATATAGGGTATACTTATATGACATTCATCTTTTCATTGTGATAATAGCAACAAAACCAAAAATGGTAGGTCATTTCAGAAACATGTACAATAGTCATTCCTCACACTTAACACCATTTATGTTGCAACTTTTGACCCTTATTATGGAAGTATTGCTATTCTCTGCCCCCCACTTTAGGGTGAAGAAAGTGAATAGTAAAGGAATTCATTCATTAATCAAGCTAACACAATTACAGTTAGAAATAGGATATGAACTTAGATTGTATAAATCTATGTGTCATTGACTGCTAGGACAACATACTGCTTGTAGATATTTCTACCTAAAATATTATCCATAACCAGATAAAGCTAGGACTAATTGAAGTAATGAGGTAAGTATAAGGACTGTTATGTGAAAATATATTCTTTAATTAAGGATTTGATATTCTGGAAGATGATGGCTGAAACATAATATATGACTAATTGACCAAAATTACTAAGAGTAGGATCAAAGTGATAAGGTCCACTTGAGGTCAAAATTAAAAGATGATTCTTCACCTTTTATGAGTGATCATGTATTACCTAACTTAGATACATGCCCCAATAGACTTTGACATTTATGATGTATATAGATGAGGAAAATTCATCAAGTTTCATGTCAACTAAATATAAGCACATCATCTCTTAAATGTTCCACTCTGTTACTGTGTTTAATTTTTAAAATACATTTTGTATTTGTAATAGATGTCATTGTATTTGAATGTGTGTGATATATTAATACATAAAACTATAATCAGTTAGCACTGACCCATTGGTAAAAATAACAGTAAAGATTGTAGGTAATTTAGTAGAATATTTACAATTATCATTCCCCATACTAGACATCATTTATGTGTATTACCTGACACAACTACCTCATTGTAGGCTGTATAAAGTTAAAAAGATAAATGTTGGCACCTGTTTAATGAATATTAAACTTGATACAAGAACATTTTTTTGGTAGTGGGGATTGAATTCCGAGCTTCATACATGCTAGGCAAGTGCTCTATCACTGAGCTACATCCCCAGCCTTTTTTTTCCCCAAGAGGCCCTTGCTAACTTGCCCAGTCTTGTCTGGAACTTGTGATCCTCCTTGTTCAGGCTCCAGAGTACCTGGGATTACAGGCATATGTCAATATACCTGGCAAGATTGGATTTTTCTTAATCAATGTTAGTCATACAAGTTTTCATTCTTGGTGTATTTTAAATCCTAACAAGAAAGAAAGTTAGTCTTAAGGTGATTGTCATTTAATAGTTCATACACAGAGGACAAATGTTTTAGCTGCATTTTTTAAAGTCATGTAGAAGCTGAATATCAATTGGTGCTTAAGAACATAACTGCATAAAACTGCAGCTTTCCTTCCCTTGGTAGTACTTTCGTTTCATCCTTTGTTTCATACATTTCTTTACATAGACCTATTTAAAGCATTTGGGATTCATTCATAGTTGATGTACATGTGTAACATTGCTATTAATGGCAATCAAGACAAGAATATTCCCTCTTGTCAAATCCACAGAGAAAAGCCAAATCGCTTCGACAGCATAAGAGAGACCAGCTGTAAATTTTATATTTGCCTAAATGGTAACAGAAAAGCAAATAAAAGGGAAAAGGCCCAGTTTGTATTCCCTTGAAACAAATCTACTGGATTTTTAGTATTTATGATGAATCTTAAATATAGATTTTTCTATTTCTAAGCTACTGTATTCCTCTTTTAAACAGAAAGATAAATCCTCTTTTGATAAATGTTTTGTGTTCTGTAGAAAATTTTCTGCACTTAACCAGATTTCTTCAGAGGTAGCCAGTATCAAAGAAGGAATAATAAGTCACTGCCATTCTTCCTAGGATTGGCATCCAATCCCCAACTTTGTGAAGCTACCAACCTGTTGGAAAAGACAATATTTACATGCAAACAGCCTTCACAGAGGGACGTGTATAGAAAGTGCTGACAGAATGATATGAACACAACATGGAGCCAAGTGTTATAAGGAGACCGTATTTCAGCAGTAAGAAGCCACTAATTTTCTTAATATAATTCAGCATACACTTCTGTTAAAAATGGCAGCATATTCCTGCCTGAATGTTTGACTTCTAAAATCCTTCATTTCACTGTTCTTTCATGCTCCCAGGCTGAGAGAGAAGTATCTGCTGGCAGCAGATTTCAGCCTCTGCTATCAATAGTTTACTAGAAATGTCAAACATTGAATGTCAAGAAAGAATGGACAGTGATGCAGGTATCTTTCTGTCTTCATACTACTGTTTCCCAAAATTACTTTGCTTTATTTTCAGATATGGAGCATGTAGGCTACACATAATTTTCAGAATATTTTTTCAGGGAAAATATCTTAGTAATAAAATATATCTAACATAGCAAGTTATTCTCATTGCCCTCTATACTCTGGCACTTATAACAGACCTCTGAGAGAGAAGACCCCATCAAATGAAGAAATTATCTCAATTATACTTCATTATTGTTATTTCTTTATTTCTGTTATTTGCACCATCTATTATCATTGTGCATTGACCATCTACAACATTCACCTGTATATTATATGAAAACAGCTTGTATCTTATCATTACATAATCAGTATATAGCATAATGCTCAAAATATAAGATTTAATCAACAAATATCTCTTGAATGAATGTTTTTGGCACTTTGAGAATGAATTCTATTAAGACAATATTTAATTTTTACAAATGCTTTATATGATATATTAGAGGAATAGGATGCTACATATATATTATAGCCACAGGAAATTTGCACCTAAAATTAATCACTGTAGAAGGTCGTACCATATTATTATTATTACAGGTACATAGCAATTTCTGTTTGATTTTTTCTAGTAAAATTAAATAATAGCAAGTATTGTTCTTGCATAATAATTTTCTACACAAATTTAAAATTATCAAGCATATAGCACACATTTTTCCATAAACCAAATCATTCTTATTCATTTTGTCTTTCTTCAAAAATATGAATTTAGACTCTTTTTCATCCTAAAATTTTTATATTCCTGAAAATACCTAATGCTCTCTCACAGAATATGGCTTGGTATCTAATTGGTACTTAATAAATACTTAACTGTCTCCCACAACTAAGAGATACTGCCAACAAGTTTTTGGCAAGCCTTGGATTCTGTCAGTTTATGGTTGAAATCCCTGACAGAAGCCCAAAGCACTGATTATCTGTGGTGTTGACTAAAAAGAGAGCAAAGTGCTTTAGGTCGTAGGCATGCATGTGCGTGGCAGAATTGGCATTCTGTTTGAAAATGTATCTGACACATATTCTTGCTTAGATGCAGAGATGTGGAGATCCTTCCCTGTGGATGTGGACTGTAGGGGATCCTTGTGGAAAGTAATTACTTGATTGATGGATAACCAGACACAGTCAGTTAGTTAGGCTATAGGCACTGTTGAGGATTTTCCAGCTCCTTTTAGACTTAGACACTCTAAAGGGATGTGGTATGTTTGCTGTTGTTTTGAGGTTTTATTAGGAAATTTGATTTAGCAGCAGTAAAGCCTTGTTTTCAGTGTCAGTACTTTTCGTATCCCATAGTAATATGGTATTGCCTGAGGTCATGTACTAGCCATCTCCTCCTTTATTTCCTTTCTTTTCCAAATTGTATTGGTTCTTTTCAGTTATACATAATTATAAAAGCATGGAACATAATTTATTCTAATTCAGTCCACTGTACTTTCCCTTTCCTTCTCCTCCCTCCCCTTGTTCCCTTCCCTCTACACTACTGATATTTCTGCAGTTTACTTAGTTTTTTTTAATTAGTGTCTTGTGGATGTACATGAAAGTGAGATTTACTGTGCTATGTTCATATATGTACATAAAAGTTAGGTCAGATTCATTCCACTGTCTTTCCCTGTCCCATCTCTCCTCCCTTTCCTTCATTCCCTCTTGTCTACTCCACTGACCTTTCTTCTATTCTTTTTCTTATCCCTTCTC
The DNA here is from genome assembly GCF_001458135.2 of Marmota marmota marmota. Lineage (NCBI taxonomy): Eukaryota > Metazoa > Chordata > Mammalia > Rodentia > Sciuridae > Marmota > Marmota marmota. The sequence continues at coordinate 21,953,480 of NW_026000249.1, read as the reverse complement.
TATTTTAGATTAGCTTTTGTATATTTCTTAATTCTCTCTTCTTAAAAAGCCATGTGGAATCCCAATCATACATATAAAGTTTGGGCTACCTACCTGTAATAATCTGTACACAAAGGTCCATTGGTTTCCTTCCCCACTTATGGTTGGGAAAGCTAGGAAGGGTATCTTTGTCCTCTTTTTCACTGTAGTTGGAGTTGCTAAACAGCTACTATTGAGAGGACATATTCTGGCTATTTTTTCCTTCTATCTTACAGCATACTGATTAGGCTGCAATTTTCTGTGCAGTTGAGATCAGGGTTTGAACTAATTCATTTATCTTAAATGAGTTCAAATTCAAATTTAAATTTGATAGCATTGATAATTTTTAAATAATCATTATTTATAATAATCATACAATAAAACTCAAAAATAATAACACAATAAAACAGATAAGCTGTACTCTACTTTCTATTCATTTTGGAGAAAATTAGCAACTATGGAACTTTGATTTCAGTCCCTTCTGAGACTAAAATTTGAGCATTTTTCTCAAAATAGACCCAAACTATTTACTTATATTCACTTTGCAGTCCCTTTTTCAATTTAAAAGGACTCTTGAAAGATTTATTAAAGAATAACAAAATCCTATTGTGACTTGTGCTGCTATAAACATTGATGTGGCTGTGTCCCTCTAGTATGCTGTTTTTAAGTCCTTTGTGTATAAACCGAGGAGTGAGATAGCTTGGTCAAATGGTGGTTCCATTCCAAGTTTTCCAAGGAATCTCCATATTGCTTTCCAGATTGGTTGCACCAATTTGCAGTTCCACCAGCAATATAAGAGTGTGCCCTCTTCCCCACATCCTCGCCAACACTTATTGTTGTTGTATTGTTAATAGCTGCCATTCTGACTAGAGTGAGATGAAATACTTACACTCTTCAGTAGATGAATGGATAAAGAGAATGTGGTATATATACACAATGGAATACTACTCAGCATTAAAAGCGAATAAAATCATGGCATTTGCAGGTAAATAGATGGAGTTGGAGAATGTAATGCTAAGTGAAGTAAGCCAATCCCAAGAAACCAAATGCCAAGTGTCTTCTCTGATATAAGGATGCTGATTCATAATGTGGATGGGGGGATGGAGCATGGAAGGAATAGATGAAATTTAGATAGGGCGAAGGGAAGGGAGGGGAAAGGAGGGGGCATGGAGGTAGGAAAGATGGTGGAATGAGATGGACGTCATTACCCTAAGTACATGTAAATATGTACATTTTTTACTTGAAAGTACATGAAAGTACACAAGTACATGAAAATATGAATGGGGTGATTCTACTTTGTATACAACCAGAGACATGAAAACTTGTTTTCTATTTGTGTAATATGAATTGAATTCCATTCTGCTGTCATATATAACAAATTAGAAATAAATAAAATTTAAAAAGAATGACAAAATTCTAAAATTCTTAATGATTTATACCTGAGTTTTAAAATTAGAATTAGGAGAAAGAGAGGATTAGAAGTTGAGGAATTTTAATTTTTATAATGTATAAAAATGTCCATATTATAATTTTATTGTGAGCCCATATAACTTCCTAAAATCAAAAATAATTACAGGAATATTGAAAACTATCAGTGCTTCCTTCCCTCATTCACTCACTCATTCATGCATGCCTTCACTTACTCAACTCATATTTAGTGGGTGCATAATAATTACAGCTCTGGTGAAACAAAAGAAAAATAAAACATAATCTTTGTTACTAAGTATTTAACAGTTCACAGAGGAAACATATGCATCAATGATTATAGTACTGTGGTATAAAATCTGAGAATCTTTACCATGTGGTTGTTAATAATGTAGACTCTCATATTACCTGGATTTGAATCCTGACTTGAATATTTACTAGCTAACATATTTTTGGATTATTATTAAATCTCTGTGTTCCATTTGCACCATCTGAAAAGTGGGAATAATTAAAACATCTACCTCACTGTGTTGGTGGGTAAATTAAACAAGCTAGTATTGGTAAAGTGCTTTAAAGTATCTGGTAGAATAAACAATCAGTAAGTAGTAACTATTTATCCTGGAAGTAAAAATAAAGAGCACACAAACCACATCTTGTTAGTGAGGAGAAAATTAGAATGGGGTTTATTAGCAGTGAGGCTAAATTAAATACTCAAGAATATTCATAGAGACTTTCTAGATGAAGATTGGATTTCTGCTGAGCTTCCGAGCCAGCATCAGTCTGCTAGAAGGTTTTGTTTGGTTTGCTCAGTGTTTACCATTTGTAAATATTGTTTTCAGATATTTATTTATCATGACATTTTACATAAAAATCAGATCTTGAAAAGTTGAGAATTTTTAAACATGGGCTCAGATGGCAGCAGGTAGACAGAGCTATAGGATAACTTTCTAAGGTCCTTAGGTGAAGCCTTTTCTCTTTATTTCACCAGCACACTGTGGACTCCTGACACTGAGACACTAAGGAAAAGTACTTGGGCTACTGCTTTCCTTTCATGTTGCCTCCTTCACATATACACTGAACTATTTGGGTTTTTGACCTGTGATGAAGAGAATCCTATGGGGAGTAAATTAAGAAGTAAGCCAAGATCAGATCATGGTAGTTTTTCAAGTTATTTATAAGATACTGTCTCATTGTTTTAAAAAATGGGTAATCATTTTGCAGTTTTACCAGAAAGGTATAAGAGCCCACTTGTCCCACATCTTCAATATCATTTGGTATTTCCAATAGTCAAAATGTTAGCCTTACTACTATATGTGTAACATTTTCATATCGTGGTTAGTTATTTCAGCAATGGCTAGAGACTTTGAGTGTCTTTCCATGTTATTAGTACCCATTAACATATTTTGTGAAGTACCTGTTTAAAGCATCTGTCTATTTAAACATAAAATGATTGCTGATAAGGAGGGACAGGAAAAGGAAAAAATGGTGGAATGAATCTGACCAAACTTTCCTATGTACATATATGAATACAGGACAATGATCTTTACTTTTATGTATACCTACAAGGCACTAATCTAAAAAAAACATGTATAAATAAATGGAAGAAAGAGCAGTAGAGGAAAGGGAACAGGGAGAGAAAGACAAAGGCAAAATACTAGGGACTGAATTAAAGCAATTATATTCCATGATAGTAAAATTATATAAAAATGAACCCTAAAATTGCACATGACTTAAATGAACTAATAAAAAAGATAATTGCTCATAAATGAATTTAGCAAATTTTCAGAATATGAAGTCAACTTGAATTTTATATTAACTATTTTTAATAAAGCTACTTCAGCCTAAAAAATTACACACACACACACACACACATACACATATCATATATCATTCTGGTCAATATACATTTTAATTTAATGTTTTATCTCTTCTCTGACCCATCCATAATTTAGAAGTGTTTATCAATTTCCAAATATTTTTGAATTTTCTATGTTTATTTTTAATTTAATTATGTTTAGGAAACATACTTTATATAATTTAATTGTTTTAAATATTATCTGGATTTGTTTTATGGATCTGTATGTTTATCTGCTATGTATCATATATACAAACTATGTATGTTTTTAGTTGTATATGGGTAGAATACCTTTGTTTAATTTATTTTTATATGGTGCTGAGGATTGAACCCAATGCCTCACATATGCCAGGCAAGTAGAGCCACAACTCCAGTCCCAAACTATGTATTCTGATGATGTTGCATTCGAGTTCTATAAATAATCAAATCAATGGGTAAATAGTTTAGTTTCTTTTTATTGTGTATATTTGCTGTAATTTTTGCAGTACTGGGTGTGGTGAGCCGTTTCTGCCGTTTATGTAAATTATGGTCGCCATTACATGATGGCGCTGGCTCCGCTGTGGTCTGTGACAAACAACTCCTTGTTTGGGAGAGTTGGCACATGACTTTTCATCACTCTATGAGAAAGCTCCACGTGGCTGCTTTGCATTGGGGCTTGAGATGCTTTATTAAGGCTGGGAGGGGCATCCGGAGGAGGAGAACTGAAAAAGAGAACTGAGGAGAAGAACTGTCAGGGGCCTGAATAAACTGCTGAAAGAAGATTCCTGAGTGTTGCGTCTTCCTTGCGGGCAAGGGGGTGCTACAACTGGGAATTGAACCCAAGTCCTTGGCATGGTAGGCAAACACTGCCCCTCTTGGCCATATCCCTACAACTTGAATTTTTCATAGTTACATTAAATACTGCAAGAGGGACATTGAAATATATAATTCTTATTTTGGAATTATTGGTTTATTTGTTTAATTATGTAATTTTTTGCTTCATGCCTTTATTTTAATGAAATATTCCTCATTATCTTTGGTTGTAGTTTGTGTCTTGAATTTTATTTTAAATATTTTAATACAACTACTTCATATGACTTTTATGGCACGTAATGTTCTATCAATTAAGTTTCCACCTATTTGTCACTTTATATTTAAAGTGCATTTTTTTTTGTAGTTAGCAAGGTAGGTCTCCTTTTATAAAACCTTTTCTTAAAATCTCACTTTTTATTTAATTCTTAATATTAAATATAATATTTATATAATTTGGCTTTCATCTACAATTTTTTATATTTATTTTTTAGTTGTAGTTGGACACAATACCTTTATTTCACTTATTCATTTTTATGTGGTGCTGAGGATAGAACCCCCAGGGTCTCGCACATGCCAGGTGAGCGCTCTACCGCTGAGCCACAATCGCAGCCCTCATCTACAATTTTGTTTGCCCTTTATTCCCTCTTTTCCCCATTGTTCCTTTCCTCGCCTCTACTTTCATTTTTATTTTTCTTAGAAATGTATTTCAATTTTCCTGTTTTTAGCCATATTTATATTCATCATTATTTTAGAGAGTGTTCTGAGAATTAAATATTTAAATTTTACTCTTCTGTTATGCTATCTAGTTTACCACTTCATATATATTATAGATACTGCAGCCCTATAGGTCCATATATCTCTGGTCCTTATTCTAGATTCATCAACCAATGGCTCATGCTCAAACTTCCTATTTTATAAATAAAGTTTTATTTGAGCACAATCATATCTTTCAACTTACATATTATCTGTGACTGATTTTATGGCACAGTGGCAGTTCAGTAGTTACAACAGAATCCTTATAGCCTGCAAAACCAAAGATATTTCTTATCTCACATATTACTTTTTATATGAGTTATATTTCTAAATATTTTAAAGTTCACTAAAAAATGTAGTAGTATTTTCTATAAATAGAGTTGAGAGTAAAAGAAAGCAAATGCTCATTTGCATATACCCAATTTTGGTGATTTCTATTTCTCATTTTTTTCTGAGCACCTGAATTTCCATCTGGTATTATTCCATTTCAGCATGTAGACCTTTCTTTACCATTGCTTATAATTTACATCTTCTTGTAACAAATTATTTTATTTACTTTTTAAATAAATATTTGTTTAGTCTGACAGTATGTTTTCATTTTACTATGAATACCGAAGTATATTTTATAGAATACTGTTTATGTAGAATTCTGTGTTGATATTTTTGTTTACTTACATTTTGATGTACTTTGTTATCCTCTGTTCTGACATCTATACTGTTCAGTGGAAAAGGTAGCTATTAATTAAAATTTTCCTGCCCTACCTATAAGGCAGTGGGTTTGAATTTTTCCTTCCTCATTTCAAGATTCGCTGGGTTTTTTTAATTTATTATTTTCAGTTATACATGACAGTAGAGTATATTTTGACATATTTATACAATCACGGAGCACAGATTTGCTCTTTTCTCTATCTTTCAGTCACTTTATTTGTGTTCTTTATGCATGTTATATTTGTAAATTTCTACCTTCAGTCAAATATGAGAAACTTTGGGAAATTATTCCTCCTGACACTTTTTCTACAATTCCTCTATTTGAGGAATTCCAATTATATGTTGAAGAGAATATTTAGTATTAACTTACCAATCTATGAGACTCTTTATTTTTAAATATTTTTATTAGTGCATTGTAGTTATATAGAATATTGGGGTTCATTTTGACATAATCATAGATGCATGGAATATAGTTTGCTCCACTTCAGTCCCCAGTGCTTCCTCTTTCCTTCCCCTCCTCCCTTCCTCTGCCTTACTGGTTTTCCTTCTATTTATTTAGCAGATTTTTTTTTTATGTTGGTGCCTTATATATATGCATAATGGTGGAATTCACTGTGTATATTCATATGTATACATAGAATAATTTGGTAAATTTCATTTCACAGTTCCTCCCATTTTCCACCCTCCAACCTCCCCCTCTATCCTCTTCCTCTCTCCCACTGATCTCACTTCCATTTTCCTAAGATCTCTCTCCTGCCCTTATTTTTTCTAACTTCTGAATATGAGAGAAAACGTTTGACCCTTGACTTTATAAGTCTGACTTTTACACTTAGCATGATATTCTCCAGTTCTATCTATTTCCAGAAAATGTCATGACCTCATTCTTCTTTATGGCTGAATAAAATTTTACTGTGTATATGTTTTCTTTATCCATTCATCTGTTGTCAGGCACCCCCAGCTGGTTCCATAACTTAGTGTTTTAGTCAGCTTTTTCACTGCTGTGACCAAAAGACCTGACAAGAAAAACTTTAGAGGAGGAAAAGTTTATTTTGAAGTTGAATGTTTCATAGGTCTACTCCATAGAGAACCAAATCCATTCCTTGGGGCCTGAGATGAGGCAGATATCATAGCAGAAGTGCTTGGTAGAAGAAAGCAGCTGGGAACACGGCACTGGGAAACAGAGAGGGAGAGAGTTCTCACTGTGAAAAACGTCAAAATACATTCTACTGTCATGTATAACTAAAAAGAATAAATAAAATATTAAAAAATAAAAAAGTCCTTAAGCAAATATATATATATATATAATTAATCAGAAGCACAACCCCAATGATGTATTTCCTGTAGCTACACCCTACCTACTTACACTTAATCCTTCTCAGTGGCTTAATGCTTAAGGCCTCATAACTTTATCATTTCACCTCTACACTTTCCTGCATTGGCTCACACATAAACTTTTGGGGGACACCTCATATTGAAACCATAACACTTGCCTATTGTGAATTGCAACACTATAACCACTGATGTGGCTATGTAACTATGGAATGCATATTTTAGTTCTTTTAGATAAATACCAAGGAGTGGGATGATTGGATCTCATAGTGGTTCCATTCTTAGAGTTTTAAGAAATCTCTGTGTTACTTTTTAAAGTGTTTGTACTAATTTGCATTCTTACTAAAAAAAGTATGAGTGAACCTTTCTACCCACATCCTATCCAGTATTTTTTAATATTTGTTTTTTTGATGATAGCCATTATAACTGGAATGAGATGAAATCTTATTGTAACATTGATTTGCATTTCCCTCGTAACTAGGGCTTTTGAACATTTTTTCATATATTTCTTGGCCATTTTTGTTGTTGTTGTTTTGGTTTTGGTTTTAGTTTTTATTGTACTTTTTGAGAAATGTATGCTTAGTTCATTTTTTCATTTGTTAATTGAGTTGTTTTATTATTATTAAGATTTTAGAATTATTTACATATTCTGGATATTAATCCCCTGTCCCAGAAGTAGCAGGCAAAAATTTTATCCATTTTGTAGACTCTCTCTTCATACACTTAATGGTTTTCCTTGCTGCGCATAAGCCTTTTAATTTGATGCCACCCCACTTTTTGATTCTTGGTTTTATTTCCTAAGGTTTTAATCTCCTTAGGAGTCTTGTTAAGGATATCAGTGTCTATGTTAACATATTGGTGCATTAAACCTATGTTTTATTCTAGCAGTTGCAAATTTTCTCATCTAATTTCTAAGTCTTTGATCTACTTTGATTTGACTTTTCTGCAGGATGAAATATAGGTATCTATTTTTATTTTTCTATGTATAGATATTCACTCTTACCAGTATGATTTGATTAAAAGATTTTTTTTCTCCAAAATGTATTTACTGCCTTTGTTAAGTATCAGATGACTGTATGTACATTTGTCTCAGTGTCTTCTTTTCCATTGGTCTGTATGTCTGTTTTGATGCTAACATCATGCTGTTTTTGTTACCATATCTCTTTAGGAACATTTGAGATCAGGTATTGTGGTGCCTCTAGAACTGCTCTTCATGTTCAGTATTTATTTGGCTATTCTGAGTCTTTCATTCTTCCAAAAGAATTTTAGGACTATTTTTTTTGCCTAGTTCTGTGATGAATTGGGTTTTTTGATGGGAATTGCATTAAATATATATAAAGCTTTTGGTAGTATGGCCATTGTGACAATATTAATTTTGCCTGTTTAAGAACATGGGAGGATTTTCCATCTCCAAAGACCTTCGTTTATTTCTTCAGTGTTCTAAAGTTTTCAATGTATAGGTCTTTTAGTTTCTTGGTTAGATTTATTACCAAGTATTTTTTTTTTTAGTTTATTGTAAATATGATAGTTTTTCTGATATCTTTCTTAGTAGATTCATTATTGAAGTATAGTAAAGCTATTGATTTATGAATGTTGATCTTGTATCTTACTACTTGGCTGAATATGTTGATTAGCTCTAGAAGTCTTCTGATGGAGTTTTAGGGTTTTCTACATATAGGATCATGTTATCAGAAAACAGATCACTTACTTCTCCTTTTCATAGCTGTTTCCCTTCAATTTTCTTCTCTTGCAAGATTGCTCTGGCTAGAGTTTCAAGAACGATATTGAATAGAAGTGGTGAGAGTAGACATCCTTGTCTTGTTCCTGATTTTAGAGGGAAAACTTTCAGTTTTCTTTGTTTAGCATAATGTTGGCCTTCAGTTTGTTCTGTATAGCTTTTACAATATTGAGGTAACCTTCTTTCCCTATTTTCTCTAGCATTTTAAACATGAATGGGTGTTGGATTTTTTCAAATGCTTTTGCTGTATCTATTGAGATGATTGTGTGATTCTTAATTCTATTTATGTAGTGAATTACATTTATTGATTTGTGTATATTAAACCATCCTTGCATCCAGGTGATAAAATCTGCTTGATCATGGTGCACTATTTTCTTAATGTATTTTTGAATGCAGTTTGCCAGTACTTCATTAAGGATTTTTGTGTCTGTATTCATCAGGGATATTGATATCTAGTTTTATTTCTTTCTTGTGTTTTTGTCTAGTTTTGATATCAGGGTGATACTGGCTACACGATACTGGGAGTATTTCCTCTCTATTTTATGGAATACTTTGAGGAGGACTGACATTATTTCTTCTTTAAAGGTCAGGTAGATCTCAGCTGAGAATCCATCTGGTGCTCCAATCTCATTACTTGAAATTGGTCTATTAAGATTTTCTATATCCTTAGGTTCAATTTGGGTAGGTCTTATGTGTCAATGAAATTTGTCAATTTGTTCTACATGTTCCTGCTTTATTGGAATATAAATTTTCAAAATAGTTTCTAACATTCCTTTGAATTTCAGAAGTGTCTGTTGTAATATCTCCTTTTTCACCTCTAATTTTGTTGATTTGGTCCACTCCCTCCCCCACTTCTCATTAGTTTTGCTAAGAATTTATCAATTTTGTACGTCTTTTCAAAGAACCAACTCTTGCACTGATCTTTATATCAGTTTTTATACTCAATATCATTGATTTCAACTCTTAATTATTTCCTCTTCAGCTAATTTTTATTTTTTGAACTTTATTTTTTGCTTTCTACATGAAAAATTAATATTTTTGTTTTGGTACTGGGGATTGAACCCTAGGGTGCTAAACCACTGGGCCACATTACTACATTCCTAGCCTGTTTTATTTTGAGTTAGGGTCTCCTTAAGTTGCTATGGACTCGCTAAGTTGCTGAAGATGTTCTAGAACTTGCGATACTCCTGTCTCAGCCTCCAGAGTTGCTGATGTACTGGTTTCTTAAATGTATTTTGTCTTCCCTCTGCCATCTCTTTTGTCTGGTAAATTTACCAAAAGTTTTGTTTTAAATTTTAATTTCTTTTTTTTCTTTTTTAAAAATTTTTATGTGATAGCACAATGCATTACAATTCTTTTTACACATATAGAGCACTTTTTCATATTTCTGGTGTATACAAAGTATATTTACACCAATTCTTGTCTTCATACATGTTCTTAGGATAATAATGATCATCACATCCTACCATCATTTATGACCCCATGCCGCCTCCCTTCCCCTTCAATCCCTCTGCCCTGACTAGAGTTTGTCTATTCCTCCCATGCTCTCTCTCCCTATCCCATTATGAATCAGTCTCCTTATGTCAAAGAAAACATTTGGCATTTCGGTCTTTTGGTATTGGCTAAATTCACATAGCATTATCTTCTCTAACTCCATCCATTTACCTGCAAACGCCATGATTTTATTCTCTTTTATTGCTGAGTAATATTCCATTTTGTTTATATGCCACATTTTTTATCCATTCATCTATTGAATGGCATCTAGGTTGGTTCCCTAGTTTAGCTATTGTGAATTGTGCTGTTTTAAATATTCATTTGCCTGTGTCCTTGTAGTATACTGTTTTTAAGTCCTTTGGGTATAGACCAAGGAGAAGGATAGCTGGGTCAAGTGGTGGTTCCATCCCCAATTTTCCAAGAAATTTCCATACTGCTTTCTATATTGGCTGCACCAATTTGCAGTCCTACCAGCAGTGTATGAGTGTACTTTTTCCCTACATCCTCACCAACACTTATTGTTGTTTGTATGTATAATAGCTGCCATTCTGACTGGAGTAAAATGAAATCTTTTTTTAATTGATTTTATTTTTTTTAATTCATGACAGCAGAATATATTACAATTCTTATTACACATATAGAGCACAATTTTTCATATCTCTGTTTGTATATAAAGTAGGTTGACACCCAATTCAAGCCTTCATACACGTACTTTGAATAATGATGTTCTTCACATTTCACCATCCTTGCTAATCCCCTGTTTCCTCCCGTTCCCTCCCTCCCCTCTTTTCTATCTAGAATTTATCTATTCCTCCCATGTTCCCCCTCACTACCCCACTATGAGTCAGCCTTCTTATGTCAGAGAAAACATTTGTCATTTGTTTTTTTGGGGGATTGGCTGACTTCACTTAGCATTATCTTCTCCAATGCCATCCATTTACCTGCAAATGCCAGGATTTTATTCTCTTTTATTGCTGTGTAAAATTCCATTGTGTATATATGCCACATTTTTTTATTCATTCATCCACTGAAGGGCATCTAGGTTGGCTCCACAGTTTAGCTATTGTGAATTGTGTTGCTATAAACATTGATGTGGCTGTGTCCCTGTAGTATGCTGTTCTTAAGTCCATTAGATATAGTCTGAGGAGAGGGATAGCTGGGTCAAATGGTGGTTCCATTCCCAGATTTCCAAGGAATCTCCATACTGCTTTCCATATTGGCTGTACCAATTTGCAGTCCCACCAGCAATGGATGAGTAGACCTTTTTCACAACATCCTTGCCAACACTTATTGTTGTTTGTCTTCATAATAGCTGCCATTCTGACTGGAGTGAGATAATATCTTAGAGTAGTTTTGATTTCCATTTCTCTGATTGTAAGAGATGATGAGAATTTTTTCATATATTTATTGATTGATTAATCAATTAATCTTGCACCACAGGAGTCTTATCAAGGAAATTGAGGCCTAAATCACATGATGGAGATTAGAGACTACTTTTTCTTCTATTAGATGCAGGGTCTCTGGTTTTATTCCTAAGTCCTTGATCCATTTTGATTTGACTTTGTGCATGGTGAGAGATAGGGTTTAATTTCATTTTGTTGCATATGGATTTCCAGTTTTCCCAGCATCATTTGTTGAAGATGCTATCTTTTCTCCAATGCATGTTTTTGGCACCTTTGTCTAATATAAAATACTTATACACAAATTGGTTTCAACATACTTTATATACAGAGATATGAAAAATTGTGCTATATATGTGTAATAAGAATTTTAATGCATTCTGCTGTCATATATTTTTTAAAAAATCATTAAAAAATATAATTATAATTTTGTGGGTTAGTCTGTTTCCTGTATTCTGTACCATTGATCTACCAGTCTGTTTTCTTGCCAATACCATGCTGTTTCTGTTAGTATTCCTCTGTAGTATATTTTAAGGTCTGGTATAGTGATGCCACCTGCTTTACTTTTCCTGCTAAGGATTGCTTTAGCTATTCTGGGTCTCTTATTTTTCCAGATGAATTTCATGATTGCTTTTTCTATTTCTATGAGGAATGTCATTGGAATTTTGATTGCAATTGCATTAAATCTGGATAGTGCTTTTGGAAGTATAGTCATTTTGATAATATTAATTCTGCCTATCCAAGAGCAAGGTAGATCTTTCCATCTTCTAAGGTCTTCTTTGACTTCTTTCTTTAGGGTTCTGTAGTTTTCATTATATAGATCTTTCACCTCTTTTGTTAAGTTGATTCCCAAGAATTTTATTTATTTTTGAGGCTATTGTAAATGGGGTAGTTTTCCTCATTTCCCTTTCTGAGGATTTGTCTTCCCCACCTGGGGAGGAGTAGACCAGGCCTCCTGTGAGCCTGAGTCTTGCATAAGCTGGTGTAAGTGGTTCTGAGCTGCTGGGCTTGACCTCCCACAATAGTCTGCTCTTTAATTTCTTTTTAATTCTAAAATTTTCATGTTAATTTATTTATTATTTCTATTTTTATGGCATTTCCCATTTTTTTCATTTTTCATTCATTGTGAGGTTTTTTTTTACCCCCTGATTTATTATTAGAAAAGCCACTTTAAAATCCTTGTGTTTGATATTTCAAAATATGCACCTTATAGTTGATCTCTGTTTGACTTTTTTTATTTAGTTCCATAGTTTCCATCTTCATTTTAAAATATATTTTTTAGTTGTAGATGGACATAATAACCTTATTTATTTGTCTTTTTATGTGATGTTGGTGATCAAACCCAGTGCCTCATCCATGCTAGGCAAGTGCTTTACAACTGAGCCATAACCCCAATCTAGTTTTCTTCTTTTTTTTCTTTAAAAATTTGTACTGTATCTTGGACACATAAATATCAATTTTAGGAATTTTGATTAATTCTTTTTTCTGAACTAAGTGCTTAGACTTTCCTTTTAATAATTAATGGTCTTATTAAACCAACTTTTCTAGTGGCAGTTGTAGCAAGTAGACCACTTCAGATCTTTTGTCATGTGGGGAGCTGCTCTGAATCTTGTCTTTGTATACTGGTGTCAAATATCAGGCACAGAGTTGGGCAGAGAGTTTTAGATATTACATTCTATGAAGTTTTCCTTCAGCCATATTATCCCAATTTCAGTTGTCTGGTAGTCCAGATGAGAAAAAGTGTAGTTTTTTTCCCAACAGTTACCCAGCTGTTTTATAAAGTGAATGACTATAACGGATTTCAGGCTAAAATTCAGGAAAATGGGCTTTCATTTTTTATATCCTTCCTCCTTCATGCATGTCTATTCATTCTCTATTTCTTTAATCTATTAACTTCTGGCATAATGTTTGGCTTTTAAAATCAGTTTTCTCCAGAAGAGTAATTTTGGTAAGGCCTCTTTTCGTTGTTGTTATTGTTTATTTTTTACTACTCAAACAGGATTCTCTGGTTTTAATACATTTATTTGTGAAGATATCCTTCATATTTGTCTCCATATGGGTCATTTTGGATAACGTTTGTGAGTGTTTCTATTGTGTTTGTAATCTTAATCAACTTCTTACAATGGAGTTGAAATCAGTTGTACACTAATCACTGATATCAGAATATGTTTTGTATGTTACCTCTTTTATGTATTTTATAATTATTTTTATAAAACAATATTAAAATGAGTATATATCACAATTATCAGTTATGCAGATATTAGTGAGATTTATTAATTTAAATTTGCATCTAGAGTTATTTAAGAGGTAGAACTAGAATATTTTTAAAATGAAAACTTATTCATTTACCACTAGGCTTGATTTGTCACACCTTTTCTGTATGTCATCAAGTTGAATTAGTGTTTGTAATGTTTGCTTTTAGATGAATATTTTAAAAAATATGCTATCATTGTGAATTTCATATGACTTGTGGATTCTGAGATTATTTTTTCACTGAGTAGGCTAGAAAAGATACTTTCTCTCAGTAGTAGATATGCTAAGTCAAAGAGGCCACATGGAATATCTGGGAATGCTTAGCATACTTTAAACACACATATTTTTTCCTTGAAATATGTTAGGAACTAATAGATACTTTCCTGCACAACCATCTCTTTTACTTCTTTTCAGTAGTTATCAAAGGCTAGTGAATCATTAGAGTAATCCCCTGAGTCAATTTAAACAGTTATTTTAGAAACAGAGAAGAAACATCAGTACAGTCCAGATTTATTTTTAACACTTTGACTTCAAGGTCAGAAGCAATTTTTCTTTTGTACGTAATGGCAATAAGAAAGGTGAAAGCCAGGAATCAAAATCCATAGGCTTTTATCTTATTATAGTTTATGAAATATGAGTGTTTTTTAAGATTAAAAAAGTGCCATGTAGGGATGTATTTTATTTCAATCTGGAGAAAATGTGAGTGGTGTTCAGGGTATCATATAGGAAATATAACTTAATTATTATTTTTCAATTTCATCATCTAAACAGTTAATTAAATAATACCAACCTCATAAGATTTTTTTGTATATCTCAAGTTTTTTAAAAGATACAATTGTTATTTAATTTTCAAATATTTGAAACTATGGGTTTTGATCATGAGACTCTTAGATGGTCAAAGTTCAGACTAAAAATTAGTGATTATTTTGATCAGTGCTAAAATGTTGAACTTGAAACCTAAACCTAATACCATAATAAGTGAGATTTAAAATGAGAAGTATTTGAGGTAAAACAAAGAAGAAAATACCCTGTTATAAGAAAGAAAATTATTTCAAAATATAGAGAGATATGTAAAGATTATCAGAAAGAATTATTTTACTGGAAATAGGTCATTTTCTTGTTACTTTATTAATATCACATTCTCAATATTTTGTATCTTTGGGGAACTTAGCAGGTAGAAAGCATCTGACTCTTTCTAATTTATGAGCAGGTGTTGACATGACTGAAACCTATGACCCCACTAGAAATTTATGTACTTTCTGCATACTGTGACACATACCTGTAATCCTAGCAACTCCGGAGGCTGAGGCAGAAGTATTGCAAGTTCAGTGCCAGCCTCGGCAACTTAGCAAGACCATAAGCAACTTGGTGAGACCCCATCTCAAATATTTTTTAAAAGGGGTGGGTATGTTGTTCAGTGGTAAAGTACCCCAGGATTCAATTGCAGTACCAAAAATTATTAGTTCCCTGCCTAGATAGAGAACTGGAAAATTAGGAGGATGTTTAAATTTCCTTGAGGAAAAGCCCAACATTTCACAAATGAGTTGGGAAGATAGAAAAACTTCCCAAAGTTACCTGGATATGTAGTTAAGAGCAGTGACCACTATTGTAGTGTTTTGAATTTTATGATATTTTACATTTAGTTATGTCATCCTGCCTAGGTATAGTAAAGAATACATGTAATTTAAAAGCAATAATCCCCCCCCATCATAACATGAATCTTATCTTGAACCGCTCCATTATATTTTATGACATTTATAAAGTAATCTATATAAATATTAAGTTGTATGATTGGTTGTTTTTAAATATTAGCAGCTTAATGAGTTACAATTATTACGCAATGAGCTGTACATATTTAAAATGTATAATTTTGAAAGTTTTGATTTATACTTATTTGAAACCACAATCACAATTAAAATAATTCCCAAAGTTTTCTCCTATAATTTTGTTTCCTTCCCTTCTATAACTAATTAGCACCCTCATCCCTAGGTAGCAACTTGTCTTCTTTCTGTCACTACATATTTATGTTTTTTATAATATTAGGTGAATGGTAAATAGTATATACTCTATAAATTGTCCAACTTCTTTTATGTAGTGTAATTATTTTGGGACTCACCAATGTTGTTATCTAGGTAACAGTTTATTGCTTCATTTATGTTGAGTAATATTCTATTAAATGGATATACCAGCATTATCTATTCACCCATGAGTGGATATTTGGTGTTTATTGTGTGTGGTGTTTTTGTGTTGTTTGTTGCCCTTATACATAAAGCTTCTGGGAATATTTGTGAAAATGTCTTTGTATAGACAAATAAGTTTTACTACTAAGGCAAAAACTAGGAACAGAATGCCAGATCATATAGTATGTATGAGTTCAATTTTTTTTCAAGACTGCTTTAAATTTCTTTTGAAAGTGTACCATTTTAGATCCCCACTAGCAGTAGATAATAGTTCCACTTGTTCCTTCTATTTGTCAACATTTGATACATTTAGTTCATAAAAAATGTTGAGCCATTCTTATTAAATATTCCAGGGTATCTCTTTGAGGTTTTAATTTGCACCATAGATCATCTTTTCATGTTCTTATTTGTAATGAATATATGTTTCAAAAGACCAAAGTTTTTTTGTAAATATTTATTTTCTAGTTGTAGTTGGACACAATATCTTTAATTAATTAATTAATTTTTATGTAGTGCTGAAGATCGAACCCAGGGCCTCGCCTGTGCTAGGCGAGTGCTCTACCACTGAGCCTGGGTTCAATTCTCAGCGCCACATTAAAAAAAAAGTGAAGACCAAAAATTTTATCACACTTAAATTTTTCTCTAATGCTATTTGTCTACATATTCCATTGATTTTCACTCTTTTGTTGTTATTGTCTTTTTCTTTTTGCATAGTTTAAATTTAGTTGGCTCTTCCTTTGTTTCTTACGGGAAAAATGGAAATTGTTTTGGACCCTTTGCTTTATTTCTAAAGTAGGAGTTTTGTGCTAAAATGCCCCCTCTAATAATTTCCTAGCCTGAATTCCACATATCATTTTACGTTTTGTGTTGATTGTCATATATTTCAAAATAATTTCCATTTTATCTTTATTTGGTGAATAGGTTACTTCAAAGTATATTATTTGAGGATTTTAGATGTCTTTTTCTGTAATTCACTTCTGATTGAACTCCAGTGGGGTCAAAGTGACTACCTGGTATAATTTGAGACATTTTAGATTTGATTCTATTTTCGTACATGTTCTATGCACACTTGAAAAAAATTATTTTGCTCATGGGGTAGAATGTTATACAAATGTCAAGTTAATTTGGTTATTGTATCCTACAAGAATTTTATATCACTTTTGATATCCTCTCTGCTTGTAGAGACAGGAAATGTAGAGAGAAGGATATTTAAATCTCTGTCTACAGTTGTGGATTTTCTATTTCTCCATGCAATTCAAATACTTTTTTGTATTACTTAATTTGAATATCTGTTTTTAAGGTACATAAAATTTTAGAATTATGATGACTTCTTGCTGAATTGGTCCATATATCACTGGAAAATAGTCCATTTTATTTCTGGTAACATTCTTTGCTATGGAATTTATTTTGTATGCCATTAGTTTAGGTACTTCAGCTGTCTTATGATTAGTATTACTATGTTACATATTTTTCCCATCCTTTTAACTTAATCTTGCTTTTAAGATAGGTTTTATTTTGGCAGAATAGAGTAAGGTCTTGCTTTGTCATAAAATTCGATGGGCTCTTCCTTTTTATTTTCTCAATTAGACCATTTATATTTAATATGATTATTGCTAGAATTGGGTTTACATATAACATCTTGCCTTCTTATTTACCTCATTTGTTATTTTCTCTCTTTTATAATTTTTCTTCCTTATTCTTTTTTTAATATTTATTTTTTAGTTGTAGTTGGACACAATACCTTTATTTCACTTGTTTATTTTTATGTGGTGCTGAGGATCGAACCCAGGGTCTTGCACATGTGAGGTGAGTGCTCTACTACTGAGCCACAGCCCTAGCCCCTCTTCCTTATTTTTGATGTTGAGTTTTTTAGGATTTAATTTTATTTCCTTTGTTTTTAATTATAATTATTTTGTGGTATTATTGTAGTCATTGCTTTAAGGTTATAATATACATTATCTAAGTTATAACAAGTATATTGTAGTGATACTATATCACTCCATGTATAAGAAACTTATAACATTATCCTTCCATTTCTTTCCTACAAGTTTTTGTGCAATCATTGTAACACGCACATTTTACATACATATCTCAGTGTTTTTTGCTATGAAGAGTAAGTTATTTTAAGATATTTAATATTTATATTCTGTGGTCCCATATAGTGACCATTTCCAATGTTTGTCATTCTTTTGTATACACCAAGATTTCCACCTGTTCACATTTCCCTTTTTCCATAAATAATTTCTTAAATATTTCTTATTATGAATTTCTAATGGTTTCCAATTCTTAAACATATTTGAGATATGAAAAATCATTATTTCACCCTCAGTTTTGAAAAAAAATTCTCATTATATGCAGTATTACAGAATGACAGATATTTTTATTTCAATATTTTAAATATATTGTTCCACAGCCTTATTATTATCATTGCTGCTACCAACAAAATCTGTGCTTCTTTTTATCTTAGTTTCTTTGATTTATATTATATAAGTTCTTTTACTTATAGTATGTCTTGTATTGTCTAGCTGCTTTAATTTATTTGTACTTATCATTACTTTAAAGCAGTCTGATTAAAATGTTTTTGCATGAATTATTTTCAGTTTCTCACACTAGCTTTTGTGAAAACTTGGGGTTTATGCTTTTTACCAATTTTTAAAAATTGTGTGTTATTGTTTCAAATTTGTGTCATTTCCTCTAATTCTGCCATTGGGGTGTCCAACATCACATTGTTATTTTAAGCTCTCCCAAATATTAATATTGTAATCTTTTTGTCAGTCTTTTTAAATTTATTTCTTACATACATGACAATAGTGGAATGCATTACATTCATTATTATCCATTTACAGCACAATTTTTTGTAACTCTGTATATAAAGTATGTTCATACCAAATTATGCCATTATATGTGAGCTCTCTTTTTTGCATTACAATTCTTCATACACATTTATACCATAATTTATTATATCTCTGATTGTATATAAGGTATGTTGACATCAAATTCACATCTTTATACATGTATTTTGTATAATGATGACCATCTCCTTCCTTCATCCTTGCTATTCCCCTTCTCCCTCACTTTCCTTCAAACACCTCTTCCCTTTCTAGAGGTAATCTTCCTCCCATGCTCTCCCTTCCTACCCCACTTTGAGTCATCTCCACTGCCTTATATCAGAGAAAACATTCTGCATTTTTTTGGGGGGATTGGCTAACTTCACTTAGCATGATCTTCTCTAATGCCATCCATTTGCCTGCAAATGCCATGATTTTCTTCTTTTTTAGTGCTGAGTAAAATTCCATTGTGTATAAATGCCACAATTTTTTATTCATTCATCCACTGAAGGACATTTAGGCTGGCTCCACAGTTTAGCTACTGTGAATTTTGCTGCTATAAACATTGATGTGGCTGTGCCCCTGTAGTATGCTGTTTTTAGGTCCTTTGGGTATAGTCCAAGAAGAGGAATAGCTGGGTCCAGATTTCCAGATTTCCAAGGAATCTCCATACTGCTTTCCAAATTGGCTGCACCAATTTGCAGTCCCACCAGCAATGTATGAGTGTGCCTTTTCCCCGCATCCTCACCAAAACTTGTTATTGTTTGTCTTCATAATAGCTGCCATTCTTACTGTCATGAGATGGTATCTTAGAGTAGTTTTGATTTGCATTTCTCTGATTGCTAGAGATGATGAGCATTTTTTCATATATTTATTGATTGATTTTATATCCTTTTCTGAGAAGTATCTGTTCAGATCCTTGGCCCATTTATTGATTGGATTATTTGGTCTTTTGTTGCTTATCTTGTTGAGCTGTTTATATACCCTAGAGATTAGTGCTCTATCTGATGTGTGAGGGGTAAAAATTTACTCCCAGGATGTGGGCTCCCTGTTCACCTCACAGTTTATTTCTTTTGCTGAGAAAAAAAAACTTTTTAGTTTGAATCCATTCCATTTGCTGATTCTTGGTTTTAATTCTTGTGCTATAGGAGTCTTATTAAGGAAGTTGGGGCCTAATCACAGGTGATGAAGATTAGGGCCTAATTTTCTTCTATTAGACACAGAGTCTCTGGTTTAATTCCTAGATCCTTGATCTCTCTTGAGTTGTACATGATGAGAGATAGGGGTTTAATTTCATTTTGTTGCATATGGATTTCCAGTTTTCCCAGCACCATTTGTTGAAGAAGCTATCTTTTCTCCAGTGCATGTCTTTGGCACCTCTGTCTAATATAAGATAGTTGTAATTTTGTGGGTAGTCTCTATTCTTGTACCATTGGTCTACCAGCCTGTTTTGGTTCCAGTACCATGCTGTTTTTGTTACTATTGCTCTGTAGTATAGTTTAAGGTCTGGTATAGCAATACCACCTGTTTCACTCTTCTTGCTTAGAATTGCTTTAGCTATTCTGGGTCTCTTATTTTTCCAGATGAATTTCATGATTGCTTTTTCTATTTCTATGTGGAATGCCATTGGGATTTTCATCAGAATTGCATTTTGAACTTGTATAGTGCTTTTGGTAGTATGGTCATTTTAATAATGTTAATTCTGCCTATCCATGAGCAAGGTAGATCTTTCCATCTTCTAAGGTCTTCTTTTATTTCTCTCTTTAGGATTCTGTAGTTTTCATTGTACAGACCTTTCACCTCTTTTTTTAAGTTGATTCCCAAGTATTTTATTCTATTTTTTTTAAGATATTGTGAATGGGGTAGTTTTCCTTATTTCCTTTTCAGAGAATTTGTCACAGATATACAGAAATGTCTTTGATTTATGGGTGTTGATTTTATATCCTGC
>NW_026000249.1:21904503-21931793 GCF_001458135.2 Marmota marmota marmota | reverse complement strand
TCTAGAAGTTTTCTGGTGGAGTTTTTTTTTTTTTGGAGGGGGGTCTTCTAGGTATAGAATCATATTGTCAGCAAATAGTGCTGGTTTAAGTTCTTCTTTTCCTATAGTTATTCCTTTAATTTCTTTCATCAGTTTAATTGCTCTGGCCGATGTTTCAAGAATTATGTTGAGGGCTGGGGATGTGGCTCAAGTGGTAACGCGCTCACCTGGCATGCACGGGGCACTGGGTTCTATCCTTTTTATTAACTTTGGCTTGAAGTCTACTTTATTTGATAAGAGTATGGACACCCCTGCTTGCTTCCAAAGTCCATGTGAGTGGTATGACTTTTCCCAACCTTACACCTTCAGTCTGTGTATGTCTTTATTTTTATTTTTACATAAAAATAAAAATAAAGATGTGGTGTCCACTGAAAACTAAAAAATAAATAAATATTAAAAAAATTCTCTCTCTCTCTCTCTCTCTCAAAAGAACTATGTTGAATAAAAATGGTGAGAGAGGGAATCTCTGACTTATTCCAGATTTTAGAGGGAATGCCTTCAGTTTTTCTCCATTTAGAATGATGTTGGCCTGAGGCTTAGCATAGATAGCCTTTACAATGTTGAGATAAGTTCCTGTTATCCCTAATTTTTCTAGTGTTTTGAATATAAAGGGGTGCTGTATTTTGTCAAATGCTTTTTCTGCATCTATTGAGATGATCATATGGTTCTTATCTTTAAGTCTATTGATGTGATGAGTTACATTTATTGATTTCTGTATGTTGAAACAACCTTGCATCCCTGGGATGAATCCCACTTGGTCATAGTACATGATCTTTTTGATATGTTTTTGTATTCAATTTGCCAGAATTTTATTGAGGATTTTTGCATCTGTGTTCATTAGAGATATTGATCTGAAGTTTTCTTTCTTTGAAGTGTCTTTGTCTGGTTTTAGAATCAGGGTGATATTGGCCTCATAGAATGAATTTGGAAGTACTCCCTCTTTTTCTATTTCCTGAAATAGATTGAAGAGTATTAGTATTAGTTCTTCTTTAAAGGTCTTGTAAAACTTAGTTGTATATCCGTCCAGTCCTGGGCTTTTCTTGGTTGGTATTCTTTTTATGGCTTCTTCTATTTCTTCACTAGATATTGGTCTGTTTAAGTGGTGTATATCTTCCTGACTCAATCTGGGCAGATCATATGACTTTAGGAATTTATTGATGCCTTTACTGTCTTCTATTTTATTAGAGTATAGGTTTCAAAATAATTTCTAATTATCTTCTGTATTTCTGTAGTGTCTCTTGTGATATTGCCTTTTTCATCACATATGCTAATAATTTGGGTTCTCTCTCCTTCTCTTTGTTAGCATGGCTAAGGGTCTGTCAATCTTATTTATTTTTTCAAAGAACCAACTTTTAGTTTTGTCTATTTTTCAATTGTTTCTTTTGTTTTTATTTCATTGATTTCAGCTCTGATTAATTATTTCTTGCCTTCTACTGCTTTTGCTGCTGATTTGTTCTTCTTTTTCTAGGACTTTGAGATGTAGTGTGTGGTCATTTATTTGTTGGCTTTTTCTTCTTTTAAGGAGTGAACTCCATGCAATGAATTTTCCTCTTAGTACTACTTTCATAGTGTCCCAGAGATTTCGATATGTTGTGTCTATGTTCTCATTTACCTCTAAGAATTTTTTAATCTCCTCCTTGATGTCTTCTGTAACTCACTGTTAATTCAGTAGTAAATTGTTCAGTCTCCATGTGATGTAGGTATTTTTCTTCCTTATTTTAACATTGACTTCCAATTTCATTATATTATGATCAGATAAAATGCATGGTAGTATCTCTATTCCTTTGTATTTGCTAAGAGTTTCCCTGTAACATATATATGGTCTATTTTTGAGAAGGATCCATGTGCTGCTGAGAAGAAAGTGTATCTGCTTGATGTTGGTTGATATATTCTATATATGTCAATTAAATCTAAGTTATTAGTTGTGTTATTGGGTTCTATAGTTTCTTTATTCAACTTTTGTTTGAAAGATCTGTCCAGTGGTGAGAGAGGTGTGTTAAAATCACCCTTGATTATTGTGTTGTGGCCTATTTGACTCTTGAACTTGAGAAGAGTTTGTTTGATGAACATAGCTGCACCATTGTTTGGGGAATATATATTAATGATTGTTATGTCTTGTTTGTGTATGGTTCCCTTGAGCAGTATGTAGTGTCCTTCTTTATCCCTTTTGATTAACTTTGGCTTGAATCCTACTTTATTTGATATGAGTATGGACACCCTGCTTGCTTCCAAAGTCCATGTGAGTGGTATGATTTTTCCCAACCTTTCACTTTCAGTCTGTGTATGTCTTTTCCTATCAAATAAGTCTCCTGTAGGCAGTATATTGTTGGATCTTTTTTTTTTAAATCCAGTCTACTAGCCTATGTCTTTTGATTGGTGAGTTTAAGCCATTAACATTAGGGTTATACATATAGTTTGTATTTCCAGCCATATTTGTTTATTTTTGTTATTTAACTTGACTTGGTTTTTCCTATTTGATTAGTTTTTCTTTTAGTGTACTACCTCCCACTGTTGGCTTTCATTGTTATTTTTCATTCCCTCTTCATGAAATGTTTTGCCAAGGATGTTTTGAAGTGCTGGTTTTCTAGCTGCAAATTCTTTTAACTTTTCTTTATTGTGGAAGGTTTTTATTTAATATTCAAACCTGAAGCTTAGTTTTGCTAGATACAATATTATTGGTTGTAACCCATTACCTTTCAGTGTTTCAAATATGTTATTCCAGGATCTTCTAGCTTTCAGGGTCTATGTTGAAAGATCAGCAATTAACCTAATTGGTTTACCCCTATATGTAATCTGGTTCTTTTCTCTTGTGGCTTTTAAAATTTTCTCCTTGTTCTGTATGTTGGGCATTTTCTTTGTAATGTGTCTTGGTGTGGATCTATTGTGATTTTGCACACTCAGTGTCCTGTAGCCTGTCACATGCTCTAAGAAGCTTCAATTTGTCAATGGGAGCCCTGGTGGGGAAACCATCCGACCGCTCTCTGGGATTCACACACAGAGCAGCTAGGAATAGGTTCTCTTCTACTCTGCCATCTTGGATCTTCTTGTCATTCTTTTTTTAAAATTTGTTCTTTTTGTACAGTACATTTTGACATATATAGAATAAGTATAATATGTTCCAATTATAATCCCATTATTGCAGTTGTATACGATGTGAAGTTTCATTGGTTATGTTTTCATATATAAGAACGGAAGGATATATGCATTTCATTCTATTGTCTTTTATCTGTTCCCATTCCCCCTCCTTTCCCTTCATTCTCTTCATCTAACCCAATAAACTTCTGTTCTTACCTACCCTCCCCCTTATTCTGTGTTAGTATACACATATCAGAGAAAACATTGGACCTTTGCTATTTGGGGACTGGCTCATTTCAGTTAGCATGATAGTCTCTAGTTCCACCCATTTACTGGCAAATGCCATAATTTCATTCTTCTTTATGACTGAGTGATATTATATTGAGTGTATGTACCACATTTTCTTTATCTATTCATCTGTTGAAGGGCACCTAGGTTGGTTCCATAGCTTAGCTATTGTGAATTAGCCGCCATAAACATATGTGATATAAACACAGCCATAGATGTGGCTGTGTCACTGTAGTATGCTGATTTTAAATCCCTTGGGTATAAGCCAATGAATGGGATAACTGGGTCAAATGGTGGTTCTATTCCAAGTTTTCTAAGAAATCTCCATTCTGCTTTCTGGAGTGGTTAGAACAATTTGCAGTCTCACCATCAATGTATTTGTGAACCTTTTCCCCGCATCCTCACCAACATTTACTGTTATTTGTATACATTTTTTTGGTTGTTCTGGGGATTGAACCCAGAGCCTTGTGCATGCAAGGCAAACACTCTACCAACTGAGCTGTATCCCCAGCCCGACTGTTATATGTATTCTTGATAATTGCCTTGCTGACAGGAGTGAGATGGGATATCAGTGTAGTTTTGATTTGCATTTCTCTAATTGCTATAGATGGTGGATATTTTTTCATATATTTGTTGACTATTTGTATTTCTTCTTCTATGAAATGCCTGTTCAGTTCCTTTGCCATTATTGATTGGTTTATTTGGTTTTTGTTTGTTTGTTTGTTTGTTTGTTTTTGGATTTTTTGTTAAGTTTTTTGAGTTCTTTGAATGTCCTGGAACTTAATGCTCTATCTGAAGTACTAGTGGTAAAGATTTTCTCCCATTCTTTGGCTGTCTCTTCACATTCTTTATTGTTTCCTTTGTTGCGAGGAAGCTTTTTAGTTTGATGCCATGCCATTTATTGTTTCTTGATTTTACTTCTTGCCTTTTAGGAGTCTCAGTCTTCCCCCTGACCCTGTTTCGTGTTTGTTTTTTTCTTTTGGTACTGTGGATTGTACCCAGGTCTCATGCACACAAAGTACATGCTCTACTACTAAACCACACCCATGTTTGCTCCTTCATTTTTTATATTTTCTGTTGGCATATTTTCAAGTTTATTAGTTTTTCTTCTTACTGTCTTTAATTTCAGTATATCTTCTACTTTGGTCATTGAAATTTCATCAATAAAATTATCTTTAGGATGTATTTTGTGTGTCTCTACTTAATGTTACCTTTGTTTATTGTAGCTTCTTGAGCATATTGGCTACTAATTTTATCTCCCTTGTCATTTCTGGTTCATCTTTGATGGATCAGTTTTGTATGAGTTTTGGTCATTATTTTTGGTCATTATTTTATTGTGCTATATTTCCTGTTTCTTTTAATGTTTAATATTTTTTGTTTGTTTCTAGACATAGAGAGTTTTATCTATGAATTTGGGAGCACACATTCAGCCCATATTGCTAGATATTGCTGTGTTCATATTCCTATGGGCTGAATGTGTACTCCCAAATTTATAGGTTCAAAATTATTCCCTTATGTGATAATACATGGAAATGGGAGCATTTGGAATATAATCAAGTAATTAGGGTAGAAACCTCATGATGGGATTTTCATAATAAGAGATTAAAAAACAAAACAAAACAAAACAACAACAACAAAAAAAAAACCTCACACTCTTCCTTGGGAAGAAACCAAACTAGTGCCCTAACCAGAAACTGATCATGCTGGCACCTGAGAAATAGATGTTTATTTTTTAAGCCACCAAAATCATGGCATTTTTGTTATAGTAGCGTGCCATGGTTTGAGGCAAAACTCATGTTCAAATTTAATTGCCATTGTAACAGTACTGAGAGGCATGCCTTTAAGACATGATTAGGTTATAAGAGCTCTGTGTTCATAAAGAGATTAAAGGCCTTGTCTCAG
This sequence comes from Marmota marmota marmota, assembly GCF_001458135.2. Taxonomy (NCBI): domain Eukaryota; kingdom Metazoa; phylum Chordata; class Mammalia; order Rodentia; family Sciuridae; genus Marmota; species Marmota marmota. The sequence goes on along the minus strand of NW_026000249.1, from coordinate 21,926,489 downwards.
GAGTGAGTTAATAATCTAATACTCAGGGAATTAGATTGGTTATAAAAGTGAGTATGTCTCTGTATCTTACATGCTACTCACCATGTGATCCCTTCATCATTTAGTCATCAAAAAGGCTCTCACTAGATGTACCTCCTTAGAACTGAACCTCCTAGCCTTCAGAAATGAGAGAAATAAACCTCTTTATTCTCAGCCTGTGGTTTTCTGTTGTAGCAACACAAAATGATCTAAGACACAGAAGAAACCGAGAAAGACACCAAAAAAATATTTTTCTATTTTTTTCCAAAATTTACTTAAATTACTTCTAAAAGTTTTCTAATTCCTATTTGTATTAATATCTATCTTTGTTTTGTAAGACTAGAGTAGCCTTTTTTCAAGGCTAATTTTGTCTCACAGGTGATGTAAAATTCTACCAAGTTCTCTGCTTGATGCCCCCTGATTTATGAGATTTTGTACTCTGCCTGGCAGGAGTATAAACTCTTTCTGGTTTTGTATGAGTTTTGGTCATTATTTTTCTGTAATGTTATTTATGGGGTTCTTCTTTCCCCATGCCTTCATTATTTTTCTTTTGATCATTATGCAAATGTAATACAAAGAAGGCTCTGCTAATTTCTGGAGTTGTTTTTCTGTACAGACTCTATCCTTTCTAGTACTCTCCCCTGCCAATTCTAGCCATTTCGCTCTCTCCAAAATCACAGTTCTGTTTTCTCGGATTGCCAGGATTGCCAGATTCCTATAGGAGTTCCTAATTTTGTACCACAGCCTGGAAATTCTTAAAGGGTAATCGTAGACCTCATTTTGTTTTCCTAACCTCAAAGATCACTCACCTGTTGCTTGACAGCTAATTTTCTTAAATTTTTCATTTTATGGTTTATTTTTTTATTTTCCAATTGTTTCAGATAGAAGGACCAATCCAGTGTTTCGTACTCCATCTTGAAAAAGTGTGTAAGTCTTTGATTTTTGAAAATTAATATTCTTGGTTCTGCAATAGAATCCATATTTTATACTGCCCTAATAGCACCTATCAAGTCATTTTATTATACATGTGTTGTAATTTATCCTCTTGGACAAGCGTGTGGTAGAAGTAAGAAATAAGTTTTCGTGTATTACCAACATATATCAAATTGAACCAAGAAGGACAAGATAAATAAGTAAATGTATTAATTGATCCAGATATTTATAAGATAAGAAAAACAAAGAAAAAATCATTATAAGCTAATCTTTTTGAGGTGTGGTACAATAAATTTTTAGAGTAACATTCTGTTGCTGAGAATGATAACTTGTTGAGCTGTAATGGATTTTTTTCAATGAGAAAGACTGACTTCACAACTACTCATGTGTTAATGGTACAGATGAGAATTGCAAAAGTGAAAGAGTTATTGTGTACCTACAGTAAACCAGAAAACAGCAAGATAAAAGAAAGCTAAAAATGATGAAATAGGGGTGAGAAGATTATCTCAAGAATCTCACATCATTTATAAACCTGCCTAGATAGATGAATGGTATGTAATTAACTGGGTGGGAATGGTCAATTTCTAGGGTCTGATTTTTGTTTTCTGTGAAAATTAACTACCTTCCATCAAAATGCCACTGAATTATACAATACCCATGAGACATTTGTTAGTATAACAGAATGAGAAAAGAAGAGTTGTATCTACCATGAAGTACAGTACACTGGCCAGAGAGGATGGATCTTGTAGCAGCTAGGGCTGATACTTAGAAACTGTTGGAAAAATAACTGACTTGGCTGACACATAAGCTTTCTTAAAACATCTCTACATGGTTGAGTCCACGTGTATATACTGTCTATTCAAAAATAATAATGTTGGTGCACTAAGCAACTCAGTGAGACCCTGTCTCTAAATAAAATAGAAAATAGGGCTGAGGATGGGGCTCAGTGGTCAAGTGCCCCTGAGTTCAATCCCTGGTACAAAAACAAACAAAAAACAAAAATAATAATGGTGATGGTACTAATTTTCATTTTAATTATCATAATACAAATAACATTAAGATAATGAGTTAACAGTAATTTATTAAGCCAATCCAGCTTAAGTGTTTAAAACATGCACCTTCAAAATATTTCCTTTAGAATATTATACATTTTTTTCAATGATGTGAAAATTATTCAATATTTCTGGAATTTTGTTACTGAGATTATTTTTTGAATCATATTGATGCACATAAAAATAGAAGCACTTTACTATAAAGTATACCGACTATATATTACCTGATTAAATTCATATTCCATCATCTTTGATTGAGTTTTGTCTGTTTCAGTTCAAATCTACCCTCAATGGGTAGATGTTTGGTTGGAGCCCTTAGTACTCTGAAAGAAAATATTATTTTAAAAAATGTTTTAAAGTACAACTTTTGAGATTTTTAAGTATTTGCTTATGCAACTCCCCATATCTTTCATAGAATTTGGAAGTTGCCATGTTGTATTTAATACTTCAAGGGCCTATCAAAAGGCAGCACTAAAAAATAATGAAACTCAAAATGAAGTTATAAGTTTTGACCTTAAAAATTCACAGGGATTTTTAATCTATTCTTAAGCAATTTGGTGTATATTTTGACACATATAACAATGGTTTAAATCATGCACATTTTAAACTATAACCCTGTTGTGTGTGTGTGTGTGTGTGTGTGTGTGTGTGTGTATGTATGTATTTGGTACTAGAGAATGAACCCAGGGGACCTTAACTACTAAACCACATCCCACATCCTCAGACCTTTTAAAAATACTTTATTTAGAGACAGTGTCTTTCTGAGTTGCTTAGGGCCACTCTAAATTGCTGAGACTGGCTTTGAACTTGTGATGTTCCTGCCTCATCCACCCAAGCTGCTAGGATTACAGATGTGCATAGCTTCTTCCTATATTTTTGAGTTAACTCAATCCATACACTAGCAGTAGGATCAATTTCCTTTGCATACCATGTAGACATAAATGTTTGATTGACCTTTTACATATCAAGTTTATAATTTTTCAAATATAAAATTATAAAATATTTTCTAAACACTTTCCCCCTTTGAAGATAAATAACATGGGAAGAAAAACCACATTTATCTTATGAATTCACATACTTAATTTGTTTGTGTCTTGGTCCCATTTTTGCTGCTCTAACAGAGTATCTGAGACTGAATAACTAATAAAGAACAAAGACTTACTTTTCATAGTTATGGAGACTGGAAAGTTCTAGTCTATCGCCCTGACAACTGATAAGGGCCTTCTTGTTACATCATAACATGGTAGAGGAGATAAAAAATTAGGCCAAACTGGTCCTTGCATCAAGAGCTCAGTCCTGTCATAGCCAATCTTCTCCCTCAAAAAAAAAAAAGGCGTTAATACATTCATGAGGGCACTGCCTCATCTAAATGCCTCCTAAATATTTCACCTCTTAAAACTGTTCCATGGCAAATTAATTACAACTTGAGTTTTGGAGGGAGCATTCAAACCATAGTTCTATGTATTCCTTGCTGAGTGTAATCAACATTTTAGTTTTCATATTTCTAAAACAATAAATTTGAAAAGTGGAGTTGAGTCTATTAAGTGTTTTAAGATTGTTGTGATTTTTAGAAGGATCACACAATTTTACATTTGAACAGAGTGGTCTTTTAAAAATAAGTCTTTAAAATCAATTTCTACTTTGAAGAATATACAATATTCTGGAGTTATGAACTTAATAACTAAATTTATGATCCATTCAGTAAGCTCAAGAAAATATTCCAAAGGGACTGCCCTACCTTCAGGGTAGATCAGGGTTGTGCTATAAGCTTATGATTGTCACAGATTTGGTAGTATTTCCGAGGAGATTTGCTTTCTAAAATATGAGTTTTAAAAAGTATAATAAGATAGAAATTCTACATTAAAGTTGATGATTCTTAACTAATCCAATGAGTTTTTTCCTTATCCATGTTGCCATTAAAATGTAAGAAAATTCCATATCACTTTTAATCCATGTTTCAATGTATACAATCATTGACATAATTATAAAAATAACATAAATTATAAAAATAAATACAAAATGCTACAGAATAGGGAAATATAAGGTATAGGTTAGTATAAAGCAACTAGGGATGTCATCATTTTCATAATATTTTTCTCTCTGTGCTCAGTGTTTCTTATGTTGACAGACACTGGATTATGCTTTTCTTTCTCAATTTAATAAGTCCCTGAAACTTATGTTCAAAGAGAATTTTGATAACTGTCATATTTTAGGGTTTGACATTACTTGTATCACATAATTGGATTGTATTTTATCCACCTTTTCAAGTAAATAATTTCTACTATTTATCCATGTACTGATTTAACTACCTGCCACAGGTATCCCAGAGCACATTTTTTTTTCTCATTAGGAAAGATATATAGTAAAAGAAGCAGAAGTGGTACCCTGGCAACTACTCTGAATTATGATCAACACATTACTCAAAAAGAATAAAAATCTTCCTTATTTGCTAGTGAACTCACCAATAGCACAACTGTTAGCTCTTCATTTATTTAAATAAACAATTCTGAAGTTAGAAGAAACAAAAAAAAATCACATCAGAATTTTCCTGTAGGAAACATAGTTATAAAATTTTAAATAATTTCAACAAATACTATTAGTTTTAGAATTAACAAAAACTATTTTAATTTTATACTGCCTGACTTAAGTTGAGATTTTCAGGGATATAAAGTGTTGTTATTCAAGTTAATACATTAGTACTTTTCTGCCAAAATATAGTACACGTTTTTAAGCCAGTTAAAATCTAGGTTGATATTTCTAAATTGGTGAGTGGTTTATGAAAGAAATTCTGTTTGCAGGCCTTGAAAACTAGAGCATATAATAAGAGAGAAGAAATATGAGATCTATATGAGAAGAAATGCAGATAAGGAATTCCTTTTTGTTCTTCCTTTCTTCCTCACTTTCTTCTTTGTGTAGGTATGTGTGAGACAGAAAGACTATGGAGGAGACAAGATTGATAGTAAAGAATGATGGATATTCTGAAGAATTCTCGCACTTCAGATGATTGATCTTAAAGGCAACCTAGAGTGTGTTGTTTAAAACAAGATTATAAATATCTTTTTTCTTGGCATTCTTTATTCTAGAAAAGACATTTACAGAAACCTAGTGATGATAGAATATTGTATGTCATTTCCAAACTTGTGAATACAGCTATATTTACTGATATGTTTATGTGTGGAAAATAATTGTTATGTTGGTGTTTCCTGTCTCAGTGAAGACTTACAGACTTGAGTCATATAATACCCAATAGACATAAGAAAAATAGAAACAAATCCTGTAATGTATTGTAGTTATCTATCACTGCATAATAAACAACCTCAAAACTAGCTGCTTACAATAATTTATTATCTCTAATGTGTGTCAACTAGATAGAGCTAGGTGGTTCTAACTGGGGTAATATATATGGTTGCACTCAATAGTGGTTGAATGGAACTTCTTGAATGGTGGTAAGAGGAGCTTAGGGAAAACTGTAGCCTGGAAAAACATCTATTAATCTGGTAACAATGAAAAAACTCATCACTGGAAGTTTGTAGAGATTCCTCAAATGATTGAAAACAAATTGAGAAGAATTTATTAGACAAAATCCATAAAAACTGGATAAAACCTGTGCCAGGCCATGAAATTTGAACTGATGACTACAGCTATATTATTGCAGCTCTGCCTTTCTGAATTGCTCTTCCAGCAAACCTGAAGGTAAAGTCTCCCCCTAGCACCCTTGGGTGGTAGTTGTTCAGAGTGGTTTCAGTAACTAGTGAAGCAGGAAGATACATCTTCCATAGGCGGACAGGATAAGGGCCTTGGAGAAAGACTGGAGAGGAGGAGGACATCATGTGAACCTGAGAGGAGACAGCAGGTCTCAAAGGGATCGTGTGACTCACTATTCCCTGCTGGCATTAACCATAAGAATTTCTGTTCCCCACAGCTTCAACTGCAGAAGCCCTTCTTCAGTTAACCTTGCTCTTATACCTAGCAGCATTGACCAACCACAACCTACATCCTAAATGCTTCCTCTTTCTAATATACATGTCAAAAAACCCTGTCCTCTTAATTATGTAAATAATGAATTGAAATTATGTACTTCTGATTAGCTTATTAAATTTGGAGCTTAAACAGCTTGATTGATCCATGCTGGCATCCCTTGCCCTACCAATCACCTGTATTGGGTCATCATATATGCCTTTAAAACCCCTAAAAAACAGATACCTGTTGGTATCCCTCTCTTGGGGACCCTCCCCTTTGGTAGCTCTGTCCTGTTACTTAGTTCTCATCCTTGTGTTCATGAATTTCATTCCTGGAATTTGCAAGACAAAGAACTTGACTGCCTAGATTCCTGTTACCCCTGAGTCTATTAGAGATCCAGTTTTTGCTTCTTTTTGGTTTGGGAAAATATTTTGCCTGATTACCATATCTGTGAGGCTCATGGTTCTCTGCCTGCAACTTTTGCTATAAAGAATGGACCTGGGCCAAGAAGTCCATGAAATGAGAACCATTATTCACAAAGTCCTGTGTTTCAGAACCACTACTTCAAAGGGATTGGTAGGCAAATGGCAGTTTCCATATTCTCCATCTTGGCTATGATAAAAGAAATATTCATGGTAGATTAAGCAGCTGGCCAATACTGTCCAACTGCCATCTTCATGGCTCTCAGCTACCAGAGTTTCAAACTAGATAGTAGCAGCCACCAGACAGCAACATTGGTCTACCTCCTGGATCCCCAACAGCTCTTATTTTATAGTGGGAATCCTACTGAAAAGCAAGTTTCTCTCCACTTGGCTTCTGCTCCATAGCACAAAAATCTAACCAGAATATAAGTACAAGTGTCAAAGATCTGACCCAAAGCTAAAAATCAACTGGATGGATGTATACCTGAGAACATTATTGAAAACAACAGTCTTCACATTGCAGTTTAGGAGGCTAGCACCATACTGAGATAACATTAGAGTAAACCCATCTGAAGCATACTAGGGAGATAAAGGAAAGGAGGAATCAAAGTTCAGCTAAAACCAGACTAATCCCTTAAAGTCAGGAAGACTGTGTGCATGCCAGGTTTGGACCTCAGAGAACTATGTCAAGATTGGACACTATGGGAGAAAAATAATTAATTGATCTATTCTAGCAAAGTCAGGGAAGAAATAAACACCAGAAAGAAAAAGTCTTGTAGGGATTAATAATATACGGCATTATAATAGTATTTTTTTCTGTAATGTGGACTTTGAATCAAAAAATGAACTGCACAGAAATATGAAAATATGACCTGTAATCAGAATAAGGTTTAGACAGTGGAAAGTGCTGGTTAAAATTAAAATGACATGTAAATCTAGTCATATCAATAAAAAAACTAAAGATGATTGCATTAAAAAATGCAAAGGTAGATTGTCAAAATATATTTAAAAATTAAATCCATATACATGCTATTTATGAAAGACATATTTCAGATTCTATTTATAAGTACATTAACAAGAAAATTATGGGGAATGTATACCATACAAACAGCAATCTTACAAGAGCTGGAGTGACTGTACTAACAGATAAAATAGATTTTGGAACAGAAAAATAAAAAAGTTCCCAGAAATAAAAAGGACATTGTAATATTAAAAAATATTTGGCTATGAGTTTAAAATAACAATTATAAGCAAATATGCAAATATTCACTTATTAATAGACCTAAAAATGGCAAAATGAAGGAAGAAATAAAACAATTCACAATAGTAGCTAGATATTCAATATTCCACTAATGGACATAACAACTAGAGGGAATATCAATAAGGATAAAAAAAGTTTAAATAATCTTTAACTATCAAAGTACTAAAACCTTCAAACAGCAGAATACATACTACTGAAAATACCTGGAATATTTTCCAGAAGACACATTATGGTAAAACATAATAAAAACTGCAACAAGTTTAATAGGAATGAAATTCTACATCGTGTGTTCTATGATCACAGTAGGCTGAGATTAGAAAATAATAAGAGGGGAAATTTGGGAAATTCACTAAAGTATAGAAATTAGCCCAAGGCTAAATAACCAATGAGTCCAGCAAAAATTTCTTAGGGAAATTAGAATAAAAATCTTTGAAAAGAACAAAAATTAAAAGACATTGAAACAGAATTTATGATATTCAGGTAAAGAAAGTTTTATAGAAAATTTATATCTGTAAATACATATAATAAATAAAGATATCTGATCAGTAATTTAATCTTTCAAATTAAGAGATAAAAGTGGACTAAATCCAAAGCAATAAAAAAAGGACATAACTGAAATTAGAGTAGACATAAATTAAGTGTAGAATAGAAACAAAAAGAGTTGACTGACAAAAAGAGAGCAAATAGATTGTTAAAATCAGGAAATGAGGAGGCATCAGTATCAATCTTTTTTGAAATTTTTTTTATTCTTTGTAGATATATATGACAGTACAATGTGTTTTGACATACATACAAGAGTATAACTTCCTATTCTTGTGGTTGTACATGGTGTGGAGTTACACTGATCATGTATTCATATATAAACATGGGAAAGCTATGTCTGTTATAAAAGTCCAAATTGTTACTAGGAAATGTTATAAACAAGCACTTTGATGAAATGAACAAATTCCAAATACCACTAATGAATAAAACTGAATCAAGAAAGAAAATTTGAATTGACCTATAAAAATTGAAAAGTTTGAATTGATAACAAAATAACATGCACATAAAAAGAAAACTTCTTGTCTTCAATTGTTTTACCTGCAAAATCTACAAGGTTTTTAGAAAATAATTTAGAAAATCTCAAAAATAGAAGAGGTGGGATATTTTCATCCCACTCTATACTGCTACCTGAAGCACACAAAATTGTCAGTAGAAAAAAACACTTTATGCCATATGCTTTGTGAATATAGATGCAAAAATCCTAAACAATAAAGTACTAAAAAATGTGTAAAAGATCAAATATCGCTTATTCTTCTATTTTACATTGTAGTAGATGTTCTAGTCAAGGTTATTTGGTGAGGAAAAATGCCATTAAATTTTAAAAAGTAAAATGTGTATAGAAAATTTTCATTGTGTATTGACTAAAAATAATAAATATAAGGATATCCAGTAAAAGGGAGAAGAAAGAGGGAGGAGGAGAGAGAAAGTGTTAGTATGGAATTATTGGGGATTGAAATGGAACAAATTATATCTCTTGTGTATGTGAATATGTCAAAATGAACCCCATCATTATGCAAAACCATAATGCACTAATAAAAACATTAGAAAATCCTCAGGAATCCACTACAAACATGTCAGAACTAATAAATAATTTCACCAAAGAATCCAACTATGAGATTAATGTACAAAAATATTTTTATAAACACAAGTATTGAAGAAATTGAAAATAAAAAACAGTTTTGTTTAAATTATTCTAATTGTTTTAGATTATAAAAAATATTCAGGAATAAATTTAACACCAGAGTGTAAAAGTTGTATATTAAATGCTACACATCATTGCTGAAAAATTAAATTAGACCAAAATAAATGGGAAGACACCCTTCATTCATGGATTGAAAGATTTAATATCACTAGGATGAAAGTACTCCCCAAAGTCATATACACATTCAATACAATCTCTATTAAAATAGTAACCTCATGTGTTGGCAAAAATTGACTAGTGCATTTTAAAAATAACATGGAATTGTGTGGGCTCTAGAGTAATCAAAATAATATTTCTAAAAGAAAAATAAATTTGGAGGATTCACACTTACCAATTTAAAAACCTACTAAAAAGCTGTGGTAATCAAAGGATTGTGGCATTAGCATAAATGTGGATATACATGTCACTGTAATTTAATCAAGGGTCCAGAATTAGGCCCTCACATTTTGGTCAATAAATCTTGACATAGGAGAGGGGCAAGATGGCAGATTAGCATGAGGCAGGCAGAATTCTCTTAGAGGGGCTACCCAGAACCCAAACAGCAGGAATACCACGTCTCCCCTAGGCTTAGAGTGAAAAATCCTGAGACTGGAGGGGCAATCTGCCCTAGCCAAACCAGGAACTGTTTGACTCTTTAATTGGATTTAAAAAAAAAATCAAACAAAAAAATCTCTCCACCAGAGTTTATCAAACATTGCCAAGAGTCGATCCAGGAGCCATCTTGGTACTGCAGCATGGTGGAGCCTATGGAAACTGGAAACCTAGATCCATGAATTTGCAGTTAGGTCTGTGTGAGCCTGTGTGAGTCTAGCAAATCTATGGAAAGTCAGAAGGGAGCATTTTGCCCAGGGGAACACAGGTTAGAGAGGCTGGAGAGAATCAGGCTCTCCCCAGCTCTATGAGTCCTGAGGCTGGTGGGGACTGACAGGCTAGTAAAAAGGTTGTAAGAGGGGGTGAGGACATTTTGCTCTTGGCTCACCCAATCAGCAGGTCTGGTATTTATAAGGTTCTCAGAACCCACCCAGGCTGGCACTTACTGGTTCCTGACTCCCTCCCCAGCCTGGCATTCTCCTGACCCTGGGACCTACCAGGTTCAGCATCAGTCCGGCACTCAACAGGACCCTCCAGCTTCCCAATCCCCAATCTCCCAACCCTCCCTGGCCCCTTTCCTGGCCTATTGCTCACAGCTTTGTGGCAGGCCAGATGATTTTGATGCCCATCCTAGATCCACTGGCAGCTTCACTGCCAGACCTGCCTGGTCCAGCATGCAACTTCATGGCCATCTTTGGTTCCAGTCCTGGAGCCCCACCTTGATCCACTGGCACAGAACAGCTGAGAGCCTGATGCCACTTAGCCACCAGGCCCACCTGGTTCAGGACCCTAGGATCTACCACCAGTCCCTGATCCACCTTCCCTCTAGATATGGCCACCTACTTTGCTGTCCACATGCAACCCAGATTCCCCAGCACACTACTTTGCCACTAGGTCTGCAGCCCAGCTCACCCACACTAATCTTCTAAGAAGAGGAATTAGGAAATCTTAAACTCAACCTTCAACGTTGTGAGCAACATAATAAAAAGGAAGGAGGCACAACCCACAGCCCATACTCGCAAGGTTAGATCAAACTTCAAGAAGAAACAAAAGGTTTTCAAAATAATTTCTAATTGTCTTCTGTATTTCTGTAGCATCTGTTGTGATATTGCCTTTTTCATCCCATATGTTAGTAATTTGAGTTCTCTCTCTTTTTCTCTTCATTAGCATGGCTAAGGGTCTGTTGATCTTATTTATTTTTTCGAAAAACCAACTTTTAGTTTTGTTAATTTTTTCAATAGTTTCTTTTGTTTCAATTTCATTGATTTCCACTCTTATTTTAATTATTTCTTGCCTTCTGCTACATTTGCTGTTGTTTTGCTCTTCCTTTTCTAGGGCTTTGAGATGAAGTGTGAGCTCATTTATTTGTTGGTTTTTCCTTTTTTTGAGGAATGAAAACTACAGAACCCTAAAAAGAGAAGTAGAAGAAGATCTTAGAAGATGGAAAAATATACCCTGTTCATCGATAGGCAGAACTAACATCATCAAATGGCGATATTACCAAAAGTTCTCTATAGGTTTAATGCAATGCCAATCAAAATCCCAACGGCATTTCTTGTAGAAATAGAGAAAGCAATCATGAAATTCATATGGAAAAAATAAAAGACCCAGAATAGCAAAAGCAATTCTAAGCAGGAAGTGTGAATCAGGCGGTATAGCGATACCAGACTTCAAACTATACTACAGAGCAATAGTAACAAAAACAGCATGGTACTGGTACCAAAACAGGCGGGTGGACCAATGGTACAGAATAGAGGACACAGAAACCAATCCACAAAACTACAACTATCTTATATTTGATAAAGGGGCTAAAAGCATGCAATGGAGGAAGGATAGCATCTTCAACAAATGGTGCTGGGAAAACTGGAAATCCATATGCAACAAAATGAAACTGAATCCCCTCCTCTCGCCATGCACAAAAGTTAACTCAAAGTGGATCAAGGAGCTAGATATCAAATCAGAGACTCTGCGTCTGATAGAAGAAAAAGTTGGCTCCGATCTACATATTGTAGGGTCGGGCTCCAAATTCCTTAATAGGACACCCATAGCACAAAAGTTGATAACAAAAATCAACAAATGGGACTTACTTAAACTGAAAAGTTTTCTCTCAGCAAGAGAAACAATAAAAGAGGTAAATAGGGAGCCTACATCATGGGAACAAATTTTTACTCCTCACACTTCAGATAGAGCCCTAATATCCAGAGTATACAAAGAACTCAAAAAATTAAACAATAAGATAACAAATAACCCAATCAACAAATGGGCCAAGGACCTGAACAGACACTTCTCAGAGGAGGACATACAATCAATCAACAAGTACATGAAAAAATGCTCACCATCTCTAGCAGTCAGAGAAATGCAAATCAAAACCACCCTAAGATACCATCTCACTCCAGTAAGATTGGCAGCCATTATGAAGTCAAACAACAACAAGTGCTGGAGAGGATGTGGGGAAAAGGGTACTCTTGTACATTGCTGGTGGGACTGCAAACTGGTGCGGCCAATTTGGAAAGCAGTATGGAGATTCCTGGGAAAGCTGGGAATGGAACCACCATTTGACCCAGCTATTGCCCTTCTCAGACTATTCCCTGAAGACCTTAAAAGAGCATACTAAAGGGATACTGCCACATCTATGTTCATAGCAGCACAATTCACAATTGCTAGACTGTGGAACCAACCCAGATGCCCTTCAATAGATGAATGGATAAAAAAAATGTGGCATTTATACACCATAGAGTATTACGCAGCACTAAAAAATGACAAAATCATGGAATTTGCAGGGAAATGGATGGCACTAGAGCAGATTATGCTTAGTGAAGCTAGCCAATCCCTAAAAAACAAATACCAAATGTCTTCTTTGATATAATGAGAGCAACTAAGAACAGAGCAGGGAGGAAGAGCAGGAAGAAAAGATTAATATTAAACAGATACATGAGGTGGGAGGGAAAGGGAGAGAAAAGGGAAATTGCATGGTAATGGAGGGAGACCTTCATTGTTATACAAAATTACATATAAGAGGTTGTGAGGGGAATAGGAAAATAAACAAGGAGAGAAATGAATTACAGTAGATGGGGTAGAGAGAGAAGATAGGAGGGGAGGGGAGGGGGGATAGTAGAGAATAGGAAAGGTAGCAGAATACAACAGTTACTAATAGGGCATTATGTAAAAAATGTGGATGTGTAACCGATGTGATTCTGCAATCTGTATTTGGGGTAAAATTGGGAGTTCATAACCCACTTGAATCTAATGTATGAAATATGATATATCAAGAGCTTTGTAATGTTTTGAACAACCAATAAAAAAAAAGAAGAAACAAAAGGAAAACTAGGTGGGCGCAGTCAGTGAACACATATACTCACAGTGGATACAATTCCTTAATTTCTTAACATTTCACCAAGATATTTCTTTATTGTTGTTGTTGTGGCTTGTTGGTTATGGCAATCCATATTGGATTCTTCCTTTATTTGGATGTGTACTGACTGATTCAAGGAGTCCTACACATATTCAAATTTTTGCTCTCTCCTTATTTCTAGCCTTGTTTTTATTTTTTCTTTTTATTTTTTTTGTTTCATTTGTTGTTTGTTCTTTTTTTGTTATTGTAGGTTTTTGTTTTGTTTTTGAAGGTATTATTTTCCCATATTCTGTATTTTGAGTGTTAGGTTTATGATTCCTTATTTTGATTTTGTTTTGTATTATCTTTCTCAATACTCCATTACCCTTATCTTCCACTCCTATTTCTCTATTCCTGACACTCAAATTCCATTTTTTCTCTCTTTCCTCCTCTATATTCTATTTTTCATCCATTTTTGAACTAACAACATATTCTAAGTTACCACTTCCATCTGCATTATGCACCATTTGAAATTGCAAACACTTTTTTACCCTTCTATCTATTATTCTTTACACATACTCAACTCGTTATTAACAATTTTTCATAATAATTGAGAAATATAATGTCTACCCTTACCACCAATGTCACATCAATAATTAATATATTGGAAAACATAGACAACACCTATTGTCTGATTTTAAGCCAGACCTAATACATGAATATGTATTGTTTTAACTAATGAAAATTGCTGATCCCATTATCCCTACATATTGTACCTATTACAACTAAATACAAAAATAAGAACTAAGAATCTAGTCTACTGCTATATATTGTTTGCATAATTTGTTGCTATCATTGGGCTTCCCCACAATCTGTGAGGTAACATAGATGGACACTATAAACCCATAAGGTAGAGACTGTATGTCATCAGATCTATCCAGATAGATCAGTAGACACACAAACAATATGAAAAAGCAAGGGAAAAAACATCCCAAATAACCCAGACTACCTTAACAGTAGGTAGTTACAGTAGGTAGACACTACAGTGGAGGAAATGTCAGAGATAGAATTGAGAAAGTTCATGATTAAACTGATCTATGAGGAAAATCATTACATATGAAATGAAATCAGAGAGAAAATACAAGTGAAAGATCACTTCAATAAGAAGACAGAGATCTGAAGCACAATCAGTCAGAAATCCTCAAAATGAAAGATTCAGTCAACCAAATTAATAATTCATCATATTGGTGAAAGCATCACAAATAGACTGGACCTCTTGGAAGACAAAGTTTCAGTCAATGAAAACAAAATATATAATGTAGAAAATAAAGTTGACTATGGGGAAAGGGAAACCATGAACAGAACTTCCAAGAAATGTGGGATAACATGAAAAGACCAAACTTAAGATTTATCAGGGTAGATGAAGACTCAGAGATATAAACCAAACGAATGCACAGTCTTTTCAATGAAATAATATCAGAAAATTTCCTAGACATTAAGAAAGAAATGGAAAACCAACAGAGAAACCTTTTAGGACTCCAAATATACAAAATTACAACAGACCTACACCAAGGCACATTATTATGAAAAATGTCTCACATATAGAATAAAGATAGAACTTTACAGGCTGCCAGAGAATAGCAACAGGTAACATTTTGTGGGAGACCAATATGAATCTCAGATGATTTCTCAACCCAGATCCTCAAACCTAGGATATCTTATAATAATGTGTACCAAGCTCTGAAAGAAAATGGATGCCAGCCAAGAATACTATAACCAGAAAAATTAAGCTTCAGAATTGATGATGAAATTAAAACCTTCCATGATAAACAAAAGAATTCACAACTAGACCCCAGCACCACAAAAAAAAAAAAAAGAAAGAAAAAAAAAGAATTCACAATTAGAAAGCTGGTACTATAAAATATACTCAATAAAATTTTCATGAAGAAGAAATGAAAACTAAAAGTGAAAATCAGCAAAGGAGGAGCTACACTAAGAATAATCAATGAAAGGCAAAACCAATTCAAATTAGAAACAAAAGATAAAGTGAAATGACAGGAAATAAAAATTATATCTCAATAATAACATTGAACATAATGGCCTAAACTCATCAATCAAAAGTCATAGACTAGCAGATTGGACTAAAAAAAAACCCAACAATATGCTCTCTCAAAGAGACTCACCTCATAAGCAAAGACATCCATAGACTCAAAGTAAAAGGATGGGGAAAAAAAACATATCATTCACATGGATCTCGTAAATAAGCAAGGGTTTCTATTCTCATATCAGATAAAGTGGACTTCAAGTCATAGTTAATCATAAGGGATAAAGAAGATCATTTTATACTGCTTAAAAGAATTATACATTAACAAGACATAATGATTGTAACTATTTATGCCCCAAACAATGGAGTATCTACATACATCAAACAAACCCTTCTCAATTTCAAGAATCAAATATACCACAACATTATAATACTGGGTGATATTAATATGCATCTCTTATCACTATATAGAGCCTCCAAATAATATCTAAATAAAGAAGCTATAGAACCAATAAATAAAATTAATAATTTAGACTTAATAGACATATATAGAATGATTCCTTCATCAATGACTACATACACTTTCTTCTCAACAACACACAGATTCTTCTCTAAAATTCTTCTCTTTATACCATAAAGCTCTCTTAGAAAATACAAAACTGTAGAGATAATACCTTGTATTCTCTCATATCATCATAGAATAAAACTAGAAATCAACAATTAAAAGTAGAACTACTCTAAAACCTGGAGACTAAATAATAAACCATTGAATGACCAATGGATACTAGAAGAAATCAAGGATGAAATAAAAAAGTACTTAGAGGTAAAATGATAATTGTGACACAACTTATCAAAATCCCTGGGACACTATGAAGGCAGTTCTAAGAGGAAAGTTCATTGCACTGAGTTTATTCTATAAGAGAATAGAAAGTTGCCAAATAAATAACTTAACATTACATCTCAAAGACCCAGAAAAGAATGAACAATTAACACTAAAAGCAGTAGGAGACAGGAAATAATTGAAATCAGAGCTGAAATCAATGAAATTGAAACAAAATATTATTCAAAAAATAGACAAAATGAAACTTTGGTTCTTTGAAAAAAAATAGAACAAATAAAATTGATAAATCCTTAGCCAAGCTAACAAAAAGAAAATTTAAATCACTAAAATTCATGAGGAGAAGGAAATATCACCACAGACACAACTGAAATGCAGTCAATAATCAGAAACTATTTGGAAACTCTAGACTCCAATAAAACAGAGAGTCATGACATTGACAAATTTCTAGAGGCATATGATCCACCCAAATTGAACCAGGAAGACATAGAAAATTTAAACAGATCAGATTCAAGCAATGAAATTGAAGATGCCATCAAAAGCCTACCAACAAAGAAAAACTCAGGCCCAGATGGATCCTCAGCCAAGTTCTACCAGACCTTCAAAGAAGAACTTACACCAATCCTCCTCAAATTATTCCATTCAATAGAAAAAGAGGAATCTTTTCCAAACTCATTCTATGAAGTTGGTATCAACCTGATGCCAAAACCAGACAAAGACACATCAAAGAAAGAAAACTTCAGGCCAACATCTCTTATGAACATAGATGCAAAAATTCATAATAAAATCCTGGCAAATTGCATACAAAACCATATTTATATATAGTGCACCATGATCAAGTCAGTTTATTCCAGGCATGCAAGGTTGGTTCAATGCAGAAATCAATAAATGTGGTTCATCACATCAACAGACTTAAAGACAAAAATTACATTATTATCTCAATAGATGCAGAAAAGCATTTGGCAAAATTCAGCATCCATTCATATTCAAAACACTAGAAAAACTAGGGATAGTAGGAATATACCTCAACATTATAAAAACTGTCTATGCTAGACCAAAGGCCAATATCACTCTAAATATAGAAAAATTGTAAACATTCCCTCTAAAAACTGGAACAAGACAGGGATGCTGTCTTTCACCACTTCTATTCAACATGGTCCTTGTAAACCTAGCCAGAGCAATTCGACAAAAGAAAGAAATAAAAGGAATATGAATAGGTAAAGGAGAGCTCATACTATCTCTATTTGCTGATAACTGTATCCCTCCTTATGATATGCAATTATTAAATCAAAAAGGATCATAGATATTACTCAGTCATAAAGAAGAATGAAATCATGGCATTTGCCAATAAATAGATGGTACTGGAGATTATCACGCTAAGTGAAATAAGCCAAGATAGGGCAGAGAAGTGGGAGGGGAAGGGAGGGGGCAGGGGGTTAGCAATGATGGTGGAATGTGGTACACATCATTATCCAAAGTACATGTATGAAGACATGAATTGGTGTGAACATACTTTATATACAATCAGAGATATGAAAAAATATGCCCTATATGTGTAATAAGAATTGTAATGCATTCCACTGTTATGTATTTAAAAATAAAATCAATTTAAAAATGAAGTGTCAATCCTAAAAATACAAAGGTTGAATGTTCCCTCTGATATCCAGATGCTGATTCAAATAGGTGTGGGGGTGGGAGGAGGGGAGGTTCACCATATTGAAATGGGGGGGATGGGAATGGGAATGACAGTAGAATGAATGAATCACATTTAACCTTCCTATGTTCATATATGAATACATGACCTGTGTAACTCCACATCATTTACAACCACAAAAATGGGAAGTTATACTCTATGTATGTATGATATGTCAAAACACATTCTACTGTCACATATAACTAAAAAGAACAAATAAAAATTAAAAGAAAATAAGGATCACAGACTGAAATGTAAGAGTTAAAACTATGAAGCTTATGGGAAAACATAAGAGTAATTCTTCATGACCTCATGTGATGGAATAGCACCCAAAACAAAAACCGAAGAGACAATGGGTAAATTGTTCATCATCAATTGTTTGTATTTCATAAATCACCCTCAAGAGAGTTAAAGAACAATCCACAAAATGGGAAAAAATTATAAATTATGTTTCTACTAGAGGACTTGTATCCAGACTATGTATGAATTATTTACAACTCTTAAGAGGAAAAAATGTTAATTAGAATGACAGATAACATGAATAGATAATTTTACCCAAACATATACAAATAAATGGCCAATAAGTACGTTAAATGATATTCAACATTACTAAGTAGGGAAATACAGTGGAAACCATGAAGCATCAGTGTGTACCCCCTTGTATAGTTACAATGAAAAAGGCAGTGAATGATAATTGTTAACAAAGGTGAGGATAAATCAAAACACTTATACATTGTCTTTGGAAATGAAAAAAAATAGTTCAGTTTCTCTTGAAAAGTTTCTCAAAACACTGAACAATTTCCACTGCACTCTAAGGGATATGTTCAAAATAATTGAAAGTAAGTGTTCAGAGGAAAAACATATGCACAAATGATCAATGCATCATATTCACAATAGCCCAAGGTGGAAACTACCCAAATATTTCTCAGCTAATGAACAAATAAAATGTGGTATATCCATACAAGAGAATATCAGTCAGTCATTAAAAGGAATTAAGTGTTGACAACATGGATGAACATTAAAAATAGTATGCTAAGTGAAAGGAGTCAATCACATAAGACCTCATACTGTGTGATACATTTTACATGGAGTGTCTATAATAGATATGTCTGTAGAGACAGAAAATAGATTAGTAGTTTTCTCAAGCTCATAATTGAGGAATGGAGACTAACTGCTAATGGGTATGAGGTTTCTGGTTATAAAATGAGATTGTGGTGATTTTTGTACAACTGTGTAAATATACTAAAAAACTTGGACAATTTAAATGGATGCTTTATGGTCTATGAATCATATCTCATTTTTCAATGGAATAACAGAAGAGGAAACACCATGTATGATACTATGACTGGGTCTTCTGTTTCTGATACATGATTTTGAATGGCTCTCTTTGCCTGGATGATTACTGCTTTTGGCCTATCTGTCTTTCTTTGCTGACTCAGTATTTCTGAACACCTGGCTTAGCAGATCATTGGGCTGACCCCATAAGGTAATGAGATGCCTATGCTGTTTCCAGGAAAGACCTGAAATTTTGAGGGCCAAAGGGAGATAGATGGACATCAGATTATAAATAAATTTTAAAGCTGGATTGAGCTTTAAAACCCAGCACATCTTTTTTCATTAAGCTTCTCCTCTCCCTCATGCTGCTTATTTATTTCCAAAATTGAGGGGATCTGGAATGGTTTGATAATCCATTAAGCTGTTTGAAACTAATAAGAGAAAACAAAAGCAGTGGCTGGGACTGGAGACATAGGAAGGCTAGATATCCAAAATGTTTCACTCTCATGGCTGATAGTTAGCTAATGCCATCTGTCAGCTGGAAACTCAGCTATGGCTATCCACTGGAGTATCTATACATAGCCTCTGTATTTAGTTTGAGGTTCTCACAACCTGACTGCATGTCTACCAATCTATCTGCATCTTTTTCTCTTAGTGTTGTGTACATACTCTTTTACCTTCTGCATAGTATGATCAATCTCAGACTCAGTGCCTCTGACTTTCTCTTGCTACCCTCCTGTCCCAAATCATTTTCATCCACATAAAAACATATCCTAGGACAAGACAATCCAAACATTTTCTTATTTCCTTTTGTAATTATTAACCCATCAGTCTCTAATCTTGGATCCTCTTAAAAATATATCTCATAAACTAATTTTATATTTTCCCAAGCATAGCATAATTTTTAGTATAGTCTTTGTATTCTACTTATGGCTATATATTCTTTTTTTTTAAATAGGAAAGGTTTATTTGGGTTCATTTCTGAGGTTTTTATTTATCATAATTTCTCTTGAAATTTACCTTTATAGAGGGTTTTTGTTTCAAAATGGATAGCCCATTTTTTTCTGCCCTGTTAGAGTATAGTCTTTGTATTCTACTTATGGCTATATATTCTAACACTGACACCATCACAAATCAATGTTGTGGGATTTGGAAACAAGTAACAACATCTATATACTTTAATTTCCTCATCTATAAATGTAGATTAAAAATGGTGCCTAACTCACTGATTTCTGTCAGTATTAAAGTAGTCAACACATGTAAAGTACTTCAAATATTTCCTGAAAATTAGTAAGAACACAGTCACTTATACTTACTTGGTTATTTTTAGTTTGTAATATTAAATAGTACTGAAAAGCACTCAATATTATTATAAGTGATTGGTTTTCTTTTATTCTCCTCACCTCTCCATTTTACTCCCCAGAGATAATCCCATGTATTTCCAATCTTTCTTTAGTAGTTACTTCCACATTATTTCTAAATCATTCCATGTTCACACTTCTAATTGTTGTCCTGTCATGCATTAAGGTTTCAATCCTTTAAACCCATCTTCTTTCTCTCCATTTCTCTATTTCATGGCAAGTTTATTTACACCCATATTTAGTAGTGGTAGGATTATTACTAAGCAATTGTTTTTCTCTGTTGGGCAAGTTGTTTAAAATGGTTTCATTACTTTACAGTAAAAAAAATGAGTTTCTGCTTGAGTTAAAAATAGATTATTTTCAAAATATGTTGTATTTTCTTAAAAATTCTAGATAAATTTTATACCACCAACCAGAATCTTAGAATGTCATGAAGTACCTATGTAAGCATTTATTAGTAGGAGTTTTCACTGGATTTAAACTATCAGGTTATTTGTCAATTTCATTCTTTTCTGACGTATGTATCTGGAAAGTCTGCATTTTATTTGGATTTTGTAGTATCATAGCATTGCCTTTTATATATGTTCTCCTGATTCCATTTGCTATCTATAATTAGCTGTGATTTTAAATCAGAAACTACTTTTATCTTTTACAAATTAGGGATCAGTCTACCCAACAATATCTACTAAGCAATCTGTTCTATTGCCAATTGATTTGTATCATCAATTACATAGTAAACTGCACAACCTTATGCATGTGAGTACTTCCTTAATTTTCTTCTTGAAATTTATAATTAAAATAATTATATATTCACAATATATTAAAAATAGTACAAAGTCCATTCTACTCTTTGTTCTGCTTCTCCTTTGAGATTTCTTATTTTCATTAGCCTTTTATCTGTTCCTGTACCTGAATCATACTGCATATTCATTGTTAACTTAAGTAATAGATCCTTTATAGCTCTGTTGTTTATGTAGACATCCTGTTTGATGTTGTATTTTGTTTGTCTAGTGTAGAAGAAAATTATTAATTTGTTTCAATTGATTAACTAGTAGTCACTGATCTCTTATAACTTCTAATGCATTGACTGTGATTTATGTTGTTTTCTGCACATATTATTATATGTCTCAAACACAAATTCTTTTATTTATTAACTTTTTTATTTATATTTGATAGGGGAATGCATTACAATTCTTATAGCACATATAGAGCACAATTTTTCATATCTCTGGTTGTATACAAAGTATATTCTCACCAATCTGTGTCTTCATACATGTACTTTGGATCATAATGATCATCACATTCCACCATCATTTATAACACCATGACCCCTCCCTTCCCCTTCTACCCCTCTGCCCTATCTAGAGTTCATCTATTCCTCCCACACCCCCTCCCTATCCCACTATGAATCAGCCTTCTTATATCACAGAAAACATTCGGCATTTGTTTGTTTTTTTTTTTTT
>NW_026000249.1:21896298-21904498 GCF_001458135.2 Marmota marmota marmota | reverse complement strand
TTTTTTTTTTTTTTTTTTTTTTTTTTTTGGGGGGGGGGGTGGACTGGCTAACTTCACTTAGCATCATCTTCTCTAACTCCATCCATTTACCTGCAGATGCCATGATTTTATTCTCTTTTATTGCTGAAGGGCATCTAGGTTGATTCCACAGTTTAGTTATTGCCGCAGTCTGGCTGGGCACAAAATCACGAGCCACTCAAGCAGGAACAAACTTTATTTTTGAAACTGCCGCCAATGCCCCGTATGCTCCAGGGAAGATTGCTGACCAACCCACGTGGTGTTCTCCCAGACCCCCCACAGGAAGTCCCTTCTCCGGAATTCCCTCCTACCGCACTTCCCCAACCAATGGGAACTCTCCAGGAGTCCCATAGCAGGCCTAGGTGAACAGCAGGAATCTAATATCCATAAGAATGCAGATCTTAACATAATCATATCATCTCAATGGCTTGCTGGTGTCACCTTTCAACCAAAAATGCCATGCATCATATTACTTGGCTGTGGCTCTTAGCAAGTTATTATGAATTGTGCTGTTTTAAACATTCATGTGACTGTGTCCCTGTAGTATGCTGTTTTTAAGTCCTTTGGGTATAGTCAGAGGAGAGGGATAGCTGGGTTAAATGATTTTTCCATTCCCAATTTTCCAAGAAATCTGCATACTGCTTCCCATATTGGCTGCACCAGTACCACCAGCAGTGTATGGGGGTACAGTTTCCCAACATCCTCGCCAACACTTATTGTTGTTTTTCTTCATAATAGCTGCAATTCTGACTGGAGTGAGATGAAATCTTAGAATAGTTTTGATTTGCATTTCTCTAATTGCTAATGATGATGAAGGTTTTTTTATATATTTGTTTATTTGTTGGTTGATTGTATATCGTCTTCTGATAAGTGTCTGTTCAGATCCTTGGCCCATTTATTAATTGGGTTATTTATTTATTTGTTTATTTATTTATTTATTTTGTGCTTAGCTTTTTCAGTTCTTTATATACCCTAGAAATTAGTGCTCTGTCTGATGTGTGAAGGGTAAAGATTTGCTCCCAAGATATAGACTTTCTATTCACCTCACAGACTGTTTCTTTTGCTGAGAAGAAACTTTTTAGTTTGAGTCCATCCCATTTATTGATTCTTGATTTTAATTCTTCCACCAAAGGAATCTTATTAAGGAAGTTGAGGCATAATCCCACATGATGGAGATTGGGGCCTACTTTTTCTTCTATTGGATGCAGGGTCTCTCGTTTAATTCCTAGATCCTTGATCCATCTTGAGTTGAGTTTTGTGCATGATGAGAGATAGGGGTTTAATTTTATTTTGTTGCACATGGATTTCTACTTTTCCCAGCACCATTTGTTGAAAAGATTATCTTTTCTCCAATGCATGTTTTTGGCACATTTGTCTAATATAAGATAATTATAATTTTGTGGGTTAGTCTCTGTGTCCTCTATTCTGTATCATTGGTCGACCAGTGTGTATTGGTGCCAATACCATGCTGTTTTTGTTACTATTGCACTGTAAGTATAGTTTAAGGTCTGGTATATTGATGCCACCTGTTTCACTCTTCCTGCTAAGGATTGCTTTAATATTCTGGGTCTCTTATCTTTCCAATTGAATTTTCTGACTGTATTTCTATTTCTATGAGGAATATCATTGGGATTTTGATTGTAATTGCATTAAATCTGTATAGTGCTTTTGATAGTATGGTCATTTTGATAATTTTAATTCTGCCTATCCAAGAACAAGGTAGATCTTTCCATCATCTAAGGTCCTCTTTGATTTCTTTCTTTAGGGTTCTGTAATATTCATTATATAGATCTCTCACCTATTTCATTAA
This sequence comes from Marmota marmota marmota, assembly GCF_001458135.2. Classification (NCBI taxonomy): domain Eukaryota; kingdom Metazoa; phylum Chordata; class Mammalia; order Rodentia; family Sciuridae; genus Marmota; species Marmota marmota. The sequence continues at coordinate 21,902,670 of NW_026000249.1, read as the reverse complement.
GTTGATTCCCAAGTATTTTATTTTATTTTATTTTTTTGAGGCTATTGTAAATGGGGTAGTTTTCCTCATTTCCCTTTCTTAGGATTTGTCACTGATATACAGAAATACCTTTGATTTATAGGTATTGTTTTCTATGCTGCTACTTTGCTGAATTCATTTACTAGTTTTAGAAGTTTTCTGGTGGAACTTTTAGGGTCTTCTAAGTACAGATTCATGTCATCAGCAAATAGTGCTAATTTGAGTTCTTCTTTTCCTATGTGTATCCCTTTAATTTCTTTCATCTGTCTAATTGCTCTGGCCAGTGTTTCAAGAACTATGTTAAATAGAAGTGGTGAAAGAGGGCATCCTTGTCTTGTTCCAGTTTTTAGAGGGAATGCCTTCAATTTTTCTCCATTTAGATTGACGTTGGCCTGGGGCTTAGCATAGATAGCCTTTATGATGTTTAGATATGTTCCTGTTATTCCTAATTTTCTAGTACCAAAAACACAAATTATGACTTCTAATTGTTTCATTGTTTTCTCTTGTTCTTGTCTTGTACCAATGGTCAGAAATACAAATAATATATGAAAGAATAATAATAACCATCAACTTGACTTTTTGTGATTTTGAAAGAATTCTCTATAAAGTGTATCTGTTAAGCATGATGCTTGGTGTACATAGATGTTGGCTACATAATTGTTCAGGAAATTCAATAAATTCTCCTTGATTGAAAGTAATTTGAGAATTTTGCTAAGATATTTTTGACATTTCTCCTTTAGAATAAGATATGGTAAATTACATTTATAGAATTTCTGATGTTGAAGTCATGTAGATTTTCTGATGCAATCCTGATTTTTAAAATCTACTTGGAAATATGTTTCCTACATATTATAATTGTATTTAACTACAATATTATTTCTATATATGTATGAAGTAAGCCTATAATTTTATTTTACTTAAAGTATTTCAGAACCAATGTTGTATACTAGACATAAAATGAATTGTCAGCTTGCCTTTTGTTAAATACAACTTATTTCTTTCCCTTATATATTTTTTCACATGCTATATTGTTTTCTAATATCTTGCCTTGCATTATACAAAGAAATATATTGGTAGAAGCTTATTAACTTATATTTATTATTAAAATTCTTATCTGCACTATAGAATGATTTTCACATTCATATTTATTTCCCTAACAATTTCATAGTACAATTTTGTATTTTTCCCAAGAAAAAAATATTTTATCATACAGATTTTTATTGTATCTACTCTCACCCACTTCATGTATGTTCCATTAACTGAGGCTCATGTAAGGGCAAGGGCATGATAATTTTTAGCATTCATTTTTGTTTTTAAATTAGTATGGAAAGATTGAATACCATTTCAAAGTGAATAATAGAAACACATTTTGTTTTAAAAAGTTCAAACTTAGGGAAATGTTACAGGTTGATTAAAGTGTTTTAAAAAAGCAAAACGATATTATTTGGTATTTAGTGAGGAAAATTAAAAATCAGAGACAAAAAAAAGACTTAAGAGAAATTAATACCTAAAGAAAGTAGAGGAAGAGGAGTCAACAAAGGAAATCAAGGAGGAATGATCAGAAGGATAAATCACTAGAAAATAGGAGAATCGAAAAGCAAAAGGAAAACAGACTTTCAATGAAGAGAATAATCAACTGTCTTAGTTCAATCTGCTAAAACAAATTATCATAGACTTGGTGATTTAAGAGACAAAGAATTCTCTCTGTTCTGAAGACTAGTAGCCCAAGATCAGGGCAGGGTGCCAGCATGGTCATTCTGATGAGGTCAGGGTACAGACTTCCAAAGTCCTGTTTCATATTCACTTGACAGAAGAGGAAAGAAAATTCTGTAGAGTCATATGGGCTCTACCCTAATTCCCTGATTAGCTCAGGAAGGTCCACATCTTAATACCATCACATTGGGGATTAGAATATCAACATATACAATTTGGGGGAGATTCCTATTCAGTCCATACTACCAACTCAAGAGGAAATGCTAAAGTACATGTAATATAAGCAGCAAAATAATTTATACATAGAGATTAATTCTTTTTTACTTTATTTTTTTACCTATTTAGGTGTCAGTATCAGCTATTCATGACTCTATTTATTTGTATGCAGTTCTGAGAATCAAACACAGTGCCTCACATATGCTAGGCAAGCACTCTACAACTGAGCCACAACCCCAGCACTGAAATTAATTCTTAATGATGTAAGCTAAAATTTACCATGAAGGTAACTAATCAAATTTAAACATTAAGAACTGGAGTGGGACCCTACAAATGTTCTTTGCTCAGAGTTTTTTTCTAAAGATAAAAAAAGTACTACAATGTGAGAAAATTTTAAGGCAAATATATCTTTTCTGCATACTTCTACTCATATCAAAGAACTATCTACACTTTGGGGATAAGACTAAAACAGCAGAGTTATAGATATGTCATTTTATTTGCAGTTTGAAAAAAAAATTATCTTGCAAAGTCTCCATAAAACAAGTAAAAAAATGATAGGTTCCTGATTTGGAATACATGAAGAATATCTTTTTGTCATTTAATTTTTAAATAAAATGAGAAAAATCAAATAAATGTCAAATGGAAGATCAAATAATAAGTATCAATGAACTCAACAGAAATACCTATCAAAAATTACAAAAATAGTATGAGATAAAGTAACAGCAACTCAATAAAGTAATTAACAGGAAGAGGTACATTTGTGTTTGAAGTAATGAACAGGCTCTTATATTTGATGAGCCAATTAATGAAAAAGAGTAGGTTACATGAATTATAATGAAATATAATTAAATTTCTTGCTGATTTGATTAAAAATACTGATATCAACAAAATAACTTAAGACATATGCCACCACAGTGAGATATTGGCAGCAAATTGGTTAATGGTACCATTAATTGAAAGAGTTTATAGGGGCTGTTGTGGAATAGGAAAATGTAAAATACACTGAAATTTCATAGTTCTCATAAAAGAGGATTCCCAAACTTGTTAAACACTCTAAACATTTAAATAACATTTTCAGTGTGATTTGTAAAGCAGAGAAAACATTTATACTATCCATAAAAATAATCTCACTAATGTTAGAAAACTGGATCCTCATGTTAGTTTCTAGAAAAGGCTAAAACACCTCACTATGTAAAACTAGGGTCAGAATATGAAACCAGAATTGGATGAAAAGTTTCTCAGATAATGAGTTGGTAAAATAAATTTTCTGGCTGCATTTTTTTGGAGCTGCATGTCAGTTTTTTCATACTTATTGCAATTTCTTTCATATTCATTTTATATTCAAAATTTTGTATCCCACTTTTAAGGAATATCATCAAAATTGTATAAAATTTCAGGACCCACAAAACTACCCCTGGGAGTCAATTTAAAAAAAAGGTTGGGGAGTAAAAGAGTCCAGCAGTATTATTAGAATGTAGTATGTATGGCTGCTAACTAAGACTGAGAGAATATTTTCTGATAGGAGACCCAACAGAAGGACGAACTTTTCTTTAAAGGTTGGCAACTTTTAGATTCTCAAAAAGTGTCTTTTGTAGATTTGGGGAACATTTAGAGAGGGAGAACAGGAATGACTGTTAATGGGCAAAGATCTCTTCATATAAAAATACTTCATAATGATTATGAAAATAATATCAGCTATTCTTGACTCAGTAATTATACATTTTATTTCTGGGTATGCAAGACAAATACAGATCACCAGGTTGCCAATACATAAAATAATCTCTAATCGTCACAGCAAGCTGATAGTTTACTGAAGATCAGTCTAATTTTCTATGATCTCATGGCTAGCAAATAGCAAGATTCTACAGTGCATATACATTTCTCTGTATGACACTATCTTCCCAAGTGAATTTACATATATTCTGAGAAATATATTAAAAATATATGTACCTTTAAAGATTCATTTCCAATTTCTGCTATTATGTGATATTATCTTTACTCTTTTCTAACTTGTAAACTTTTATTCTTCAAATAGTTTTCATTATGCTCTATTTTAGCAATATTATTACCTCCTACTTGTCAGTTTTTATATAAAGCATGCTGTCATAAGAGAGAAAGTCAAATTGGCTAAAATCAAAATTGGTCATTTATGGTCGTCCTGTACTTACTGATTTTGTACTAGTCTTACTAGCAGAATCAGTTGTGCCTTGTAGCATTCCCTGTAAGTGGATTGTAGTATTATAGTTTGGCTTTTTATTTGTAAAAGAACACTATTCTGGAGTGAGCATCTGATCCTTCCCAGTCATACAACAGGAAGAAAAGAAAGTATTCAATGACACAGCCATGACTAGAAGAGTCCCTGAAGAGAAAGGAGAAAGAGTGACTCTCATATCAAACCTTCTTAGACATCTGCAAGAACACCCACTTGTTTTTAGGTGAAGTTATGGTCCTTAACATTGTTTATTATTGTAGTTGAGAGTGTCACTTTAAATTGTGTTTCCTCACATCTGATTTTTTTTAAGTGCTGAACTTCATCTATTTGCCATCTTCACTGAAGTGTCAGTGAACTAAAGAGAATACTTGTTTGGGATTTGTGAGGAAATGGCTAAAATCCCTTTTTCAGAGAAAGAGGCAGAATATTTTTTTCATACAAAACCAAGTTTTAGTGTAGAAGGCATGGCAGACCGACCTTAACTTTAGTAGGAATGTTATTACTTGGTTAAATTTCCTATTATATTTTTCATTTTCACTATATTAAACATAGGAAGATATCTACACTATTACACACTTAAAGGTATAGTTTTGTTAACTATAAATAGTATTGTACATCAGATATCTAGAACTTTCTCATTTTGTGTGACTGAACAGCAACTGCCCATTTTTTCCTCCATCCAGCCCATGGCAGTCACAGTTCTGCTTCAGTAAGTTAGCTCTATTAGATACATCTTGTAAAGTGGAATATTAGAGTATTTGTATTTCTGTGTCTGGTTTATTTCACTTAACTTCATGTCTTCAAGGTCCATCTATGTTGTAGCATATAAAATAATTTACTTCTTTTAATGGGAGAATAATAATGTTGTGAGGGAGTACCTCATTGTAGTTTTGGCCTTCAGTTCCCTGATATTGAGTGTGGTTTCATATAACTTGGTCATTTGTATGTCATTGGAGAAGTCTCTGATTAAGTCCTTTGCCCATTTTTTTTATATATTTTGGGTTTTTTTCTGTTGAGTTATGAGTCTCTTATCCATTTTACATATTAACCACTTATTAAATATATGGTTTATAAATATTTTCCCCACTACATAGATTGCCTTTCTTTCTCTGTTGACTGTTTCCTTTGCTGTGTAGGTTTTTAGTTGTGGTAGTTCCACTTATCTATAGTTTTGTTAGCTGTGTTTTTAGTGTAACCCCCAAACATCAACAATACCATTGTTGTGAAAATCTTCCCCCATGTTTCTTCAAGGAGTTTTGAAGATATAGGTCATATGTTTAATTGTCTAATCCATTTAGATTTGATAATTATGTATGGGACAAGAAAAAGATCCAAAATTACTCTTCTGCATGTGGATAGCCAGTTTTTCCATTTCCATTTGGTTAAGAATCTATCCTTTCTCCAATTTGTATTCTTGGAACCATTGCCAAATGTGAGTTGACTGCATATTCAAGGGTTCATTTCTGGGCTCTCTATTGTATTTCATTGGTCCATGTGTCTGTCTTTATGTCAGCACCATGCGTTAGTATATTACAGATTACTATAATTCTGAGATATATATTAAAATCATAAAGTATGTAGCCCCAGCGTTTTTATTCTTTTTTGTAAATTGAATGAGCTATTCAGTTTTTTTTTTTTGTGTGTGTGTGGTTGAATGTGAATTTTAGAATCTTTTTCTACTTTTGTAAAAAAATACCATTAAGTTTTTATAGGGATTTCATTATATCTGTCGATTGCTTTGGATGGTATAGGGGCAGGATTTTTCTCTATTTGTGTCATCTTCAGTGGCTTCATCAATTTTTTTGTAGTTTTAGTATGCAAAATTTTAAAACTTCCTATTTAAGTTTGTTACTAAGTATTTCACTCTTTTTGGTACTATTGTAAATTAGGTCATTTTCTTTTAAGATTATTTATTTTTATTATATAGAAATTCAACTGATTTTTTGTGTGTGTTGATTTTGTATCTTGCTCCTTTGCTGAATTAGTTTATTATTTCTGTGTTGTTGTGTGTGGAATCCTTAGCATTTCCTACATATGAGATATTGAATCAGAAACAATTTTACTTTAACTTTTGATTTTGATATATTTTATATTCTCTTTATCTTACTTAATTGCCCTGGCTAGGATTTCCAGTTTATGTTGAAAAGTATGGGAGAAAGTGGTAAATAGGATTGTAAATCTGGGTTCGATCCCTAGCATACCCCCTCCAATAA